>NC_134080.1:221756788-222086288 GCF_000715075.1 Nicotiana tabacum | reverse complement strand
TGTACTTGTTGTAACAAATAACCTGCTTTATTTTCTAGATTAATGATCTCACTTTCTTTTAGGTGAAAAAAAAAAACCTCAATTTTTTCGAACAATTATCCGTGCTTATCATTTATGTGACCTGATAGATTAGGAGTATTAGCTCTTACTTCCTCAAGGAAATGTTGAAGCTGAGCCAAAATTTGAAGTTTATGGGTTCAAAATTTGCCACAGACTCTATAGCTCATTTTAGTTACTGGGTTTCGCAATTAAATATTTTATATATATTTAATGAATTTCCTAATATAAACACAGTGTTTAAGCAAAAGTGACTGAATTCAGCCGAACCCACACCTAATAAGCTAGCTCCGCCTACGAGGGTGTAGCTTTTTCTTCAAATGTAGTGAGGATATACTTCATATGGAGTACCTCATCACTAGATCTGAGTGATGATGGTTTAAAGTGTTACATTAGGTTTTCCGATCTTTAATGATGATAAGAAAACCTGGTGGAAGAGAAAAGTTGACACTGAATTTCACTAGCAAACTCAATAGTTGATGAATTATTCTAGGGTAAGTTTTGCAGGTTCAACAAAATTAATTACTTTCGTCTCAAATTATATATATATATATATATATATATATATATATATATATGTATATGAACCGCATAGGTCTATTTGGAGTCTGGTCCTAGCCTTGTCACTACTTCGCCGAGGTTTAGCCGATTATAAAGACAGGAAAGATTGAGTCTTTTATCTCAAACCCTAAAATTACTTGAGATAAATGTAAAAATCTAATTCTTTATCAACAGAATTAACTGGTTACTTACAATATACTAGTAGAAGTTTCAACAAAGATATTCATATATAATACTGTTCAATTAACTTGAAACATGACAAAACAGAAAATTAAGAGAAGGAATTCCAACAGGAAAGGTCAAGAATTTACCCATTTAATTTCCTCACTTTCTGAATAAAGCTGTCTGCAGTAAGATCTGAATATAGTAAACAATTCCCAGATAGATTATATGTCAGTTTATTGTTTAATTCTTTTTGGATTCTGAAGATTTTATGCCCCCCTGCACAGCCATAAATAGTCATTTCAGGTACTATATAATAAATTTTTACAATAATATTAATAGTAACCTGAAAAAAAGTTAACTAACCTGCTACATATCACAAGTTAAAATTCACTTATATGTAAATATTTTTTACGCTCTCAATTTGTATAAGTTATATTCATATAATATGATTTCATGCATGAATCAAGGTTTATCTTGTCCACACCATGCAATTTTATTTTATTTTTTTGGAAAAAAGGGGCATTTTGCATTGGATTTTCAAAGAATCATCATTGAAAATCTTTTGATCTTGTACGAGAAAACCATATAGATCTATTAAAGAGCACCAATTGTTTAACTTTTTGGTAGTATTAAAATGATATATCTTCTATCAGTGAGCACTCAAAAATCAGCCTATTGAAGGTTTTGAATCTGCATTGTTTAATTGTACTTTTTTAATCTTTACAAGATTGCTTACTGTCTATATTGGATCTTGTGGGGCATCACACTAATTCAATTATTTGTCAGAATGTTTTATTTTTCAATAAAACAAACAATTGTGTACCATAATTTCAGTGTGTATTGAAGCTGCTACATGTTTATCTGTTTGAAGAAGACAAACTCTTCTTTACATACATAATTTGATGGTACGAAATTAAAAGAAGAATTGCTTTTTTCAAGCCTGAACCAGGTTCAGGATTTGGATTAGGAATTAAGATTTTAAATAACAGTATTTGTGGTTAAAGCAAATAATAAAATAAATCGGTTTTCTAATAATCAATTTTACTTCATTTTTCTTGATATAGAAGAATATGAAATAATAGAAACCAAATATCAAGAAAAGAAAAGAAACTCTTATTGAAAATCGTAGCTTCCTTCCAAGAGTTGAAAGTAAAAATCTTCAATTAAGCAGAGAAACAAAAATAAAATACTGATAAAATATATTTGTGAATTCATTGATGATAGTACATCAACAATCATCTTTGAGCTGAGGGTCTCCTGGAAATAGCCTCTCTACCCTTCGGGGTAGGGGTAAGGTCTGCGTACATATTACCCTCCCAGACCCCACTTGTGGGATTATACTGGGTCGTTGTTGTTGTTGTTGTTGTTGTATAGTTCTTTGAAACACTATAGCTAGATTTGAATAAAACGAAATTCTTTTAATAAATATAATATATAGGCTACACGTCTATGTTTATCTAAATAACAAAAAAGAGTTTATAAAACCAAATAATAATCAATCGCGCTAAATCAGGAATCATATCGATTTCCTTTCCATATCCGCGGCTATTAATAAATATTTCTTCTTTATAATCTTTAATTGTGCATTTCGCGCCTATCTCTTCTTTCCCCGTTGCCAGGTACTGTCTCTTTGTAAACAATCCCTATGGATGTTTTCCCCATATCTTTTTTCCAATCTCCACTCTTCTTTATTATTCTAACACTTGTGCCATTTGTCAGCTCATCATTAATCCACTGGTCAAGTTTATTTTTACACCAATACAGCATTATTGCATTTTGCTTCAAATAATCATTTGACTCGTCCTCTATTAGTTCCTATGGAGGATGTCTGCTTTGAGGAGAATTGAGACTCAAGAACTCTATATATGGAGATTCTGAGGCATATCAGTTTTTCTTTAAAAGCATTCTTAACATGAACAGCAGTTCCATATCCAAGGGTTATGGATCCGATAGGATGAATGAGATTACTCCATCCTTAAACAAAGGTTTCGGGTTTAGATCTTGGGTATGGAGAAACTCTTGATAATGAACGCTTCCTTTTTAATGGACCCTATATGACGCTAATCTAATAGTCAAGTCAGTGGATCCTGAATACCCAATAGTAATTACTTTCTCTTCGCGTCAAGTTGACTGTCAACCATAGAGATATATACATACAGTTCATGTCTAATGAAAGAAGGTACTTGTCCAAAATCAATATTGTTCCCTAAGAAATAAAATTCTCAGACTTTCTCTATATCTTGGAGTGTTTATTGTACTTTGGATAACTGAAAATAAAATATTTAAGTTTTCATTCACTAACGATATAAAAAATATTTATACAATTACGTTACTTAAAATGTAATTGCAGGAAACTTTTGTCAATAAACATTGGATTGATAACCTAAACTATTGATATGTAACTTACTATAACATACTAAATCATTTTTATAATGTAAAACTCTTTATATTGCCATAAATTTTATGTTATGTTTTCTGATAGTATCAAGCTTGGTAGTCTCTAAAGATTTTGAAAGCGATCTAATTACATGTGCAGGATCTTGCAGAAGATAGAAGGAATTTGCCACTAATTAGAAGTGGAATTTCTTTTTTATCAACTTTTAAGTCGGATCACATTTGTAATAGCTATAAATATAGCAGAATTCAAAGAGTTGTTTTGTGAATTCTAAATCATTTCTTGTAAGATCATATATCCTCTTTATACAAGTAAGTTTTCCTATTTAGTATTGCACCTTTTATCTACTGTGAATTCAAATCCAACTGCTTAATTGAGACTAGCTTGACTGAAAAAGCATGTGCATGTAGGGGGTTTCGAACCTGCGACCTCCCATTTGGGGACCTCCTGCTCAATCAATTTATGCATTACTTATTATGATAATTGTGTCACCCAATACGATAATGTTGATTCATGCGTTGTTTTGATGATTCACAAATAAATTGTGATTGTAATGAGATTAAGAAATTGATCTAGTAAAATTAATTAATTTTTTTTTTGGCCAGTACTATGAATGTATAAAATTAAGTCCTAAAAGAACGAGGCTTCCTAATTTATTGTGTGCATGAATGTAAGTAGTCTAGGAATTAAAGTTTACGGGGTCCTACCGTAATTTCAAATTAATATGCAATAATAATTGAGTTCACAGTTGGATATTTTATAAATATTTAGTGAATTTTTTAATATAAATACAGGGTCTACGCAAGAGTTACTGGGTTCCCGAGAATCCATATTCAATGCTCTAGGTCCGCCCCTGAATGTAATAAAATAATCTCTTATCCTGCATGAAAAATAAAATAGGAAGAAAGCTATTTGAATATATGAAGAAATGAAAATCATTGGTCAAAATTTAATATTAGAAGCAAGAATACTTAGTAGTGAGAGTTGACTGTTAGTTAATAACGGGCAACCGATGCACCAAGTATCTTGTGTTCACGTGAGATTTTAGGGAAGAACTACATCCCAAAATGTTGTGATGTAAGCACCAAGTATCCCACGTTGACTGTGATTTGGTAGGAACAATTTTAGCTCGATTTGATAATGACGCGGATTATTTGATCCTAATTATTAACGTGGGCAATATAAAGTATTTCGCATTACTCACGGGCGAATTTGGATCTTTTCTCTTAAATTTTTAATATAAATATACAAGGGTTTTCTTAATCATCCTGGGAAAAACTATTTTGCATATTTAAAAATTATCTAAGTAGCATACTATGATAGACAATTTAAAAACTTTTATATCCAATTTTCGAAATAAAAATAATGGCGTCAATATATTTTAAAGTGTTATGAATAGTTTGTACATTGATACTACATTAGATACTACATTGGATGCCCATGTGAATAACTTAAAGATTAAATTTCCTATTTTATGTCCACATCTTTACTTTTTATGCCTATAAAAGGCCATGTAATTGCAATAAAAAATTACACCAAAGTGAAAGAAGAAAACACTTCTACATTCTCTCTATCTCTTCTTGTTTACATTTTACTGCATTGCTTTTATTTTATAACACGTTATCAGCACGAAGCTCTAATTTTATTCTTAACTCCCGCTAAGTTGAGCCATATTTCATTAAGGTATGTATCATTATAATCATTTTATTTATGGTAATACATATCATATGCTCATTGTTTGCAGATTACTTGTGCGCTTGGGCATCTTAAATAGTTTAAGTACATTGCAGTGATAAAATAACTATTTCCTTCTGTGCTCAACTCTAAGAGGACCTCAAAGTCATCAAACTAGCTATGCACTAATGTCATACTTATAATATTCATGGACTCCCTAGATAAAAACATATCTTTAAGGCATTTTGAAGAACTGTGAGAAATAAATTGACAAGCAATAATTTTATAGTTTAATTACTTTATATTTATTGGAACATATAAATAATGTTAGTCACGTTCAGTTCTATTAAAACATATATCTCAATAATATAAAGTGAAATGAAACAAGTATGTAATTTCTACTTTATGGCAAAAATAAAATGAAATAGTAGATTGTTAACATGAGATAGCTCTATTTTCATTTCTTTTACCTTAATTGTTTTGTTTTCATTAATTGTTTATTATTATAATTATTTCTCTAACTTATTCATATTTTATGATAGTTTTCACTATGTCAAATATATCAAAACTTGAATTTGTGGCACTTGACATCACCGGGAGGAACTATTTATCATGGGTTCTTGATGCTGAAATTCACCTTGACGCTAAAGGTCTTGGAAATACTATTATACAAAGAAATGAAGCATCAAATCAGGATAAAGCGAAGGCCATGATTTTCCTTCGTCATCATCTACATGAAGGGTTAAAAACTGAATATTTAACTGTAAAAGATCCACTTGAATTATGGATTAATTTGAAGGATCGATATGACCACCTAAAACTTACGGTATTACCGAAAGCTCGGTATGAGTGGATACATTTAAGGTTGCAAGACTTTAAAACCATAAGTGAGTATAATTCTGCTATCTTTAAAGTAAGTTCTCTATTAAAATTATGTGGAGACACTATCACATATGAGGACTTATTGGAAAAAAACATTTTCTACTTTTCACGCTTCAAATGTGGTGCTACAGCAACAATACCGTGAAAAAGATTTTAAGAAATATTATGAGTTAATCACATGCCTACTTGTGGCTGAGCAGAATAATACTATATTAATGAAAAATCATGAAGCTCGCCCCACTGGGTCAGCTCCATTTCCGGAAGTGAATGTTGTAGCAACATATGATAAGTTTGAAAGAAAAGAAAATAATTACCATGGTCGTGGACATGGTCGTAAGTAAACGTGGACGTGGCAGGGGGTGAAACAATTATCGTCATTATGGTGGAAATAGAACAATAAGGGTTCTCAAATTAATCATTCAAAAGGTAAAGCTAGTATGTGTCACCGGTGTGGTATGAGAGGTCATTGGGCACGCATTTGTCGTACACCAGAACATTTTGTCAAACTTTATCAAGTCTCCCTCAAGAAAAAAGAAAATAATGTGGAGTCACACTTGACCTTTCAAAATAATGATGATAAAGCAGGTCCCTCAAATAAATATGATTCTAAGGCACATCTTGCATATAAAGATGCTGATTTTGAAGGCCTAACAAATATTACTCATTTAGAAGTTGGGGACTTCTTTGAGGATATTGACTGAAGAACTAATCATCTTACTGGGGAATGAAGCTATAAAAGTTGTTATGTTTATGTTTGCAACTAGTTTATTTTTCTTGAGTGTATTTTCCTAATGCATCATGTGTTGCTAGTTTCTACATTTCTAATGTATTTCTTAATGTTTTTTTCCTGCTTGTCTTTCATATTTCTTATGATGTATTATTTGTCTTTTTTATGAAGAATATAAAAATTCCCAAGTCTTCAGTTGGACTCAAGATTAATAAAGATGATATATGTCTTCTGGATAGTGCTACAATACACATTATTTTAAAAGATAAGAAATATTTCTCTTATTTGGTAATGAAAAAAGCGAATGTTAATACAATATCCGGTAGTACAAGATTAATTGAAGGTTCTGGAAGAGCCAATTTATTACTACCAGGAGGAACAAATTTGGCTATTGATGAAGTACTATATTGTAGTAAATCTCAAAGAAACTTATTAAGTTTCAAAGATATTCGCCAAAATGGCTATCATATTGAGACTACAAATGATGAAAAGATTGAATATCTTTATATTACTACAATAATGTCCGGTAAGAAATATGTGCTTGAAATGTTACCTGCTCTTTCCTCCGGCTTATACTACACAAGTATTAGCAGGATTGAAACACATGCCGTAGTAAACGAGAAGTTTACTAATCAAGATAATTTTATTATTTGGCATGACCGGTTGGGCCATCCTGGTTCTAATATGATGCGTAAAATAATTGAGAATTCACATAGACATGCAATGAAGAATCAGAAGATTCTTCAATCTAAGGAACTCTATTGTGCTGCGTGTTCTCAAGGAAAATTAATTATTAGACCATCAAATTATTAAATTTGGGATGGAATCCCCTGCATTTCTGGAATGTATACGGGGTGATATATGTGGGTCCATTCACCCTCCATGTGGACCATTCAAATATTATATGATTTTGGTAGATGCATCTACAAGATGGTCACATATATGCTTGCTATCAACTCGCAGTATGGCATTTGCGAGATTGTTGGCTCAAATAATAAAGCTAAGAGCACAATTTCCAGATTATGCAATTAAGACAATTCGTCTTGATAATGCCGGTGAGTTTACATCCCAAATCTTTAATGATTATTGTATTTCAACTGGGATAACAATTGAGCATCTGGTTGCTCATGTTCATACACAAAATGGTCTAGCAAAATTATTGATCAAACGCCTCCAATTAATTGCTAGACCAATGCTTATGAGAACAAAACTTCCCATTTCAGTATGGGGTCATGCTATTTTGCACGCAGCAGCACTTGTGCGGATAGGGCCCACAAGTTATCATAAAGTCCCTCCATTGCAATTGGCTTTTGGTCAGAAGCCAAATATTTCCATCTTAGGATCTTTGGTTGTGCGGTATATGTTCCAATTGCTCCACCACAACGCACAAAGATGGGTCCTCAAAGAAGGTTGGGGATATATGTTGGATATGAATCTCCTTCTATTATAAAATATCTAGAGCCGATAACTGGAGATTTATTTACGACAAGATTTTCTGATTGCCATTTTAATGAATCAGTATATCCAACATTAGGGGGAGAAAATAAGCAGCTGAAAAAGAAGATAGATTGGAATGCATTATCACTGTCTCATTTAGATCCTCGAACAAATCAATATGAACAAGAGGTTCAAAAGATTATTCATTTACAAAATATTGCAAATCAATTGTCAGATGCATTCACTAACCTATCAAGGGCGACTAAGTCACATATTCCAGCTGCTAATACTCCAATTCGAGTTGATATCCTGACAGAACAATTAATTAGAGCAAATAAGTCTAAGCCATGCTTGAAATGTGGTAGACTAATCGGTTCTAAAGATAAAAATCCTCGAAGAAGAAAAGGAGCAAGTGATCAAAGTGAACATAACACAGAGGTAGTGGCTCAAGAAGAGCCCCAAGACGTAACAAATGATAAGACCTTAGGGGAGGTCCAGGTACCTAAAAATAATGAAAATGAAGAGATATCAATAAGTTACGTCTCAACCGGGAAAAGATGGAACCGAAATAATATTGTTATCGATAACATTTTTGCTTATAATGTTGTTGTTGAAATAATGCAACAAGATGAGGATCTTGAACCAAAATCTGTCAATGAATGTAGACAGAGAAATGATTGGCCAAAATGGAAAGATGCTATCCAGGTAGAGTTAACTTCACTTGGAAAACGTGAAGTCTTCGGACCCATAGTTCGAACACCTGAAGGCATAAAGCTAGCAGGGTATAAATGGGTTTTTGTGCGAAAACGAAATGATAAAAATGAAGTCGTTAGATATAAAGCACGACTTGTGGCACAAGAGTTTTTTCAAAGGCCTCGAATTGATTATATGGAGACATATTCTCCTGTAGTGGATGCTATCACCTTCAGGTATCTCATAAATATGGCAGTACAAGAAAAACTTGATATGCATCTAATGGATATTGTTACAACCTATTTGTATGGATCATTAGACAACCAAATTTTTATGAAAATACCTGAGGGATTTAAAGTGCCAGAAGTATATAAAAATTTTCGAGAAACTTGTTCAATAAAGCTTCAGAAATCTTTATACGGATTGAAACAATCAGGACGTATGTGGTACAATCGCCTGAGTGAATACTTGTTGAAAGAAGGGTACAAAAATGATCCAATTTGTCCCTGTATCTTTATAAAAAGGTCTGGATCTGATTTGTTATAATCGTCGTGTATGTTGATGATTTAAATATCATTGGAACTCTTGGGGAGCTTCCAAAAACAGTAGACTGTTTGAAGAAAGAATTTGAAATGAAAGATCTTGGAAAGACAAAATTTTGTCTTGGTCTATAAATTGAGTATATGAAAGATGGAATATTTGTCCATCAATCGACATACACCAAAAAGATTTTAAAGTGATTATATATGGATAAAGCACATCCATTGAGTACCCCGATGGTTGTGAGATCACTTGATATAAAGAAAGATCAATTCCGACCTCATGAAAATGATGAAGAGCTTCTTGGTGTCGAAGTACCATATCTTAGTGCAATTGGGGCATTAATGTATCTTGCCAATAATTCCCGATCAGATATAGCTTTCTCAGTAAGCTTATTGGCAAGATTTAGTACTTCGCCAACACAAAGACAGTGGAATGGTATTAAACATATATTCAGATACCTCCAAGGGACCATTGATATGGGTTTATTTTATTCAAATGAATCCAAGCCATCATTGATTGGTTATGCAGATGCAAGATATTTGTCTAATCCACACAAAGGTCGATCTCATATAGGCTATTTATTTACAAGTGGAGGTACAGCCATATCGTGGCGTTCGACAAAACAAACTATGATTGCTACTTCTTCAAATCATGCAGAGATAATAGCCATTCATGAAGCAAGTCGAGAATGTGTTTGGTTAAGATCTATAACTCAACACATTCAGCAAACATGTGGTCTTTTTTCGAAAGAGAATATTCCAACAACATTGTATGAAGACAATGCTGCATGCATAACTCAATTGAAAGGAGGATATATCAAAGGAGATAGAACAAAACACATTTCACCGAAATTCTTTTTCACTCATGATCTTCAGAAGAATGGTGAAATAGATGTACAACAAGTTCGTTCAAGTGATAATTTGGTTGATCTGTTCACTAAGGCATTACCAACCTCAATATTTGAAAAGCTGATATATAAGATTGGAATGCGTCGTCTTCGAGACATTAAGTGATTTTTCATCAGGGGGAGTAACTACACACTGCACTCTTTTCCTTAACCAAGGTTTTGTCCCCTGGGTTTTCCTGGTAAGGTTTTTAATGAGGCAGCAAGCAATGCATATTATAAATAACTATGTACATCCCAATATTTTTTTTGTAAGTTTTTAATGAGGCACATTATCTTACATGGACATCCAAGGGGAGTGTTATGAATATTTTGTAAATTGGATACTACTTTGGATACTATATTGGATACTACATTGGATGCCACATGGATGCCCATGTTGTGAATTACTTAAAGATTAAATTTCCTATTTTATGTCCATCATCTTTACTTTTTATGCCTATAAAAGATCATGTAATTGCAATGAAAAATTACACCAAAGTGAAACAAGAAAACACTTCTCCATTCTCTCTATCTTTTCTTGTTTACATTTACTGCATTGCTTTTATTTTATAACATAAATTACAAAGTCACAAAATCAATTTTCTTTTTCTCCGAGAACAAGAAATAAAGTAGACGGGCGGAGTCTGAACTGTGACGTTGAATCCCAAAGCCTACTTAACGCTCCAATACTCGCGCACTTCCCTATTTTCTACTCATTCGCCGGCGCTGCTCGTCGCCTCCGTTAAGTTTACTACCGGAATCCGGTAATCCCTCTTTCTCTCTTCTATTTTTCCTATTAATCTTAACTCTTCAAGCTTAGTATTCTAGCCGTTAAATTGATTCGAGCTGAAGTGTATCGTATTTCGTCTCTCCTTGGCCAAATGTGTGAATCAGATGCTATTGTTATGAACTTAACATTATGTGTTACCTGGGGTTTCGATGGTGGCTTCACCCTTATGTTCATTTTTTTACTTACTTAGATTTGCTAATTTTGCCCTATCAAGAAATTTAGCATAATGTTTGGAGCTACGAATTCAGTGAGGAATAGCAAAAGTAAAAAAAAAAAAAATCATTTTTTTATCTGGGGTTCTCCATTTTTCTCATAAAAAGGAGAAAAAAGAGAACCCAATTAGGTTTCTTGTGACCTACTCCTACTCTCATCCTTTGAATTTTAGTGTCTTTTGTTCTTGACCTAGCCTTGTAAGTTACTATGTATTAAAGGTTCTTTGTTGTAAGAAAAAAAAAAGAAAAGAAAAGAAAAATCAGTTCCCTTATTGGTTAAAGATCTGTCTTAGGCAGGTTGAGTAGTGATTTGACGAGGTGCTCGTGAGCTGTCTCCGATGTCACTAGAAAACAAAAAGTAGAGCGAGAATTAACTAATTTAGTTCTGTCTAAACTAATTTTTTCTGTCTTGAAAGAGTTCTGTGATTGATTATTGTCTTCGGCAATTTCTTGGTACGTTTCGTGTTCGTATTCAGATAATTCTTTACCAACTGGCAAGAGTGCAAACACCTGATGTGTGGGTCAGGCGCATGTCATGAGTTCAAACCTTGCCCTGGCAAAAGCCTAGTAGTTTAGTAGAGAAGCGTAGAGGGGCGGGCCCACTATCCATGAGTTTCGAACCGTGCACCATTGATCCTCGTGGATTTCTATGTCATGAAATAAATAATTTCTTAGCAACTAAAATAAATAGGATACACTCAACATTGTCACTGACGCATAATCTCCAACTAATAGTTCATTTTCCTTGGCCCATTATTTTTCAGGGTTTCTATTGAAGACTAGCATTTAATTCAAATGGGTGATAGTCAGTACTCTTTCTCACTTACCACTTTCAGGTAGGGCTGAAAAGTTGTTGTGTGTATATCCTCTCTATATGTATACTTTCCTTCAATCAAGTGCAATTCACTTATACTGATTTGCTGTGAAATAGTCCATCTGGAAAGCTGGTTCAGATTGAACATGCCTTGACGGCGGTTGGATCGGGCCAAACATCACTGGGGATTAAAGGTAATTCTAGCCGTTATAATTGTAACTTTTTATGTCTATAGGTACTCGTTCGTATGAGTAACTCGCATTGTCCGGCAGTATTGACATAAAAACAAAAACGCTTCCCGTCAGCATGTGTCATGAAATCATAGTCTAATTTGATGTAGAGAATGCCACAAAAAGAAGCTCTCCATTTTCAAATATCTGTCAGTTTTACCTGTTACAACTGATTTAGATCTCAATGGATTTGCAAAATAGATGATGCTATTACATTCCCCTGCCTAGGCCTTTAATTTCGTCAAGATATGTATTTGTTATGTGATAAGACATTTTAATATAGTCGTCCAATCTGTCATAAAAAAGTTTCCTTCTAACAAAATTAGATAGCTATGTTTTCATTTTTTTGTCAATAACTATCTAATCCTTATAGTGATCTCATTTGTCTAATTGGATGACTGCAGCTGCTAATGGTGTTGTAATTGCAACTGAGAAGAAATTGCCATCCATCTTGGTTGATGAAGCATCTGTAAGTTTATCTCTTTAGAATCACCCTTCATGGTCTGCTCATGACTGATTGTACTTGTGTTTGCATCCCTAGGGGCTTCATCTAGATTGCATGAATTGTAGTTTTTGGATTTATTTCTAAATTTCAGTAGTCAGTCAATGAGAATTTGCTTAGATATTAAAGTTCTATGTATTTTCTTAGTAGTGTTTAATTTAGTGCTCTAGAGGGTAATTTTCCAAATGTATTCAAAGGACGGTCGCCAGGCAATGTATCAACAAGTGCATTTAGTGTCGTGGTCTCGGTCTTAAGCACTTCTCTTCTGTGCTGCAGAACTGTGGAATAGTGGAGTTTAATCTTCCTACTTTATTGATCCTCTATTAGCGCTAAGCTTCATGACTGCTGGTGTGTTTTGGAATACATGGGAATTTCAATAGGTTTCTTGCTTTTTGCTGTGTTTCCTTAACACTTGATATATATTACATATCTATGTGGTTACAGTAACCATCATCTTCCCCTCCTCTTTTATATGTGTATCACAGGTGCAAAAGATTCAAGTTTTAACACCAAATATTGGAGTAGTGTACAGGTTAGATCTGTTATGTTCATTGTCTCCAGTTATCTTTCTCATATTCTAGAATACAAGGATCCATAGTAAGCATACCTTGAGTGGTATGTAACTATCATCAGATTATGGTTGCCGTCCTCTGTTGTAGGGGAGCTCTTTTGTTAGTTTTGTTGATTGGCCTAGTTGGTTTCCTTTCTCGCATGTTTAACGTCAACCATGAAGTGACCAGAGGTTCATTCAATAGAATGTCCTGGTTTATTTCATCTAAACCCAAATTTCCGGTCTGGCTCTTGGATATTAGTTCATATTGGACTCAGTGCATTGCTCTTATAGTTGAAATTTTTTGTGGAACTCAGAAGCAGAATTTCCATGAAAAGATCGTGCAAATTCATTTAGTTATCCCCAACTCCCGTGATATTTATATGAATTGTCACAATAATAAGCAGCATCATGTTAGTGAAAAAGTCGCATAGTCCTCGTCAGTTTCACACTGACAGTTCAGTGGAGCCTGGCTAAACATAGGGCATCCCCGTGCACAAAGCGCGGGGAAGGGTTTCCTTTCATCATTCTTATTAAGACTTAAAAAGCCATCGCTTCGTCGCTTAAAGCAATGATGCCATGCGAACTAGGGGGGTTATCACTTCATAGGTGAAGCAATGTGCTTCAGTGAAGTGTGCACTTCAAACATTTGACACGCAATGCTACCAACGAGAAGTGGTCGGTTATTTGAATCTCAATTTTAAGGATTAATATGAACGTTGTTGTGTATTGGATGTAAAAATTAGTTATTTTAATTGTAATCTGATTTTTGTGGTACTAAATTCATATATGTTTCGTACTTATTAATTTCGTAAATTGTGCACTTTGTTTCAATGGAACGTGCACTTCACTTTTCAATTCAAGCTCCATGGACATAGTTGCTTTTTGTGCTTTTTGTTTGTGAAAACACTGCCTTTAAATGTCAACATGTGAGACTAGCTTGTTACCAAAAACAACGGAAAAGGGCCAAAACTGCCGCTAGACTATTGGAGTTGGTACAATAATACCATCCGTCCACCTATTTTGCAAAAATTACCCTCACCGTTATCTTTTCGACTCAAGACCGCCCTTACGACTAACAACCATGTTAGGTTAAAAAAAACTTAATTAATTTCCACGTGTCTATCGTCTCATTTGCCTAACTTAAAACTCACCTAAATTAAAATAATGGAAAAGGGTCAAAACTGCTCCTAGACTATTGGAGTTGGTACAATAATACCCCCTCTGTCTCAAAAAAAATCTCTCCCCCCTTCACCCCCCTCCCCCTCCCCTCTAGCGTGTGTGCGTTCATATTCTTCTTCTTCTCATCATTTTTTGACCTTGTACTCTATTTGAATAATCACTGCAAACACCATTAAAGTTTTATTTTTAGACAACCAAATTTTTTAGTAACCAATACTTTATGTCATACAACTTTCACCCGAATGTACAACTTTCTTCTACATTAGCTCAATATTGTCTGAACATCCGATCATGTCCATAAATTAAGCTATTGTACGAGGATGCTCTTCAGGTTATATCAACATCGTCAATTTTAAAAAAGAGATGGTTAAATCAAAAGGAAATATTTGAGATCCTATGCCTGAGAATATGAGAGAATACGACTTATTGGAGAATTTGACTGTAATAAACACTTGATTGAGCTTATTGTATGAAGCAGTGTAATAAGAAAAATTGATGATGAATGGTATTTTTTTTGAAAAGGTAATATGTTTGTATTGAATATGAAATGGTTACACTAATAGTGTAACCTTCTGAAAATTACAATGGGGAAACCAGAAGAGAGGCCTAAGATTCTATAAGACTCACAATTGATCTAAAACATCAAAAATTAACTTGTAAGGAATGCATCACCTATCATTCTTGGTGAGATTATCTTGTGTGAGGATTGCTTCTCTTGCTAATAACCAAGTAAAACATGCAACTTTGTAAGGAATTCTTGCTTTTCAGATCATCTTCTATGGCCACCGATCATTCTGGTTGTTAGGCTGGTTGAAAATCTTGTAGGTAGATCTTACAGAATACTTGCCCTCTTTTCCCCCTTGCCAAAGCACCTTATCCTCAATGTTAGAGGTCCCTTTAAATTGTTCTAAAGTGTTATAAAATTCTGTCACCCTTTGAATTTCCCAATCATTTAGGAGTCTTCTGAAAGTGAGATTCCACCCTTGGCATGTCCACAATGCTCCAGCATATGAAACTTGTTGACTGAGATTGTAGATGTCCGGGAATAGCTGCTTAAGGGTTCTTTGTTCGAGCCATTTGTCTTCCCAGAAAGAAATCTTCATACCATTGCCAACTTTAAGACTAGACTTATTACAGAATTTCGGCCATTGATTTCTGATAGATCTCCACAGGCTAACCCTATAAGGAGTGTTCACAGGTTTGGTTCTCCAGCTTCCTTCCTTCCCATACCTTACCTCAATCACATTTTTCCACAAGGATTGTTCTGATGTGGCAAACCTCCATAGCCATTTCATCATCAGGCTTTGATTTTGAGTCTTCAAGTTCCTGATCCCCATACCCCCTTCTTTTTTGCTTGTTGTGAGAACATCCCATCTGACTAGGTGAATCTTGCTCTTCTCACTGGCTCCTTGCCATAGGAAGTTTCTCCTCAGTGCATCAAGTCTTTTTGCTACACTTACAGGCATAGGAAAAAGGGACATCATATAGGTTGGCATAGCATCCAGTACACTGTTGATTAATGTAAGTCTCCCTCCTAGTGATAAATACTGGCTTTTCCAGCTGACTAACTTCTTTTCACACTTCTCAACTACACCATTCCAATCCCTTTAGATTTGCTTTTTGCTCCAAGGGGCATTCCTAGGTAAACTGTTGGCAGTGATCCTACTTTCCCTCCCAAAATATTCACCAAGCTATTAATCTCCATTACTACATTAACTGGATAGATGAAACTCTTGTTCCAGTTAATATGTAATCCAGAAATAGCTTCAAACAAGATGAATATCACTCTCAAGAGAAGCACCTGATCTCTATCAGCATCACAAAACACCAGTGTATCATCTGCATATTGCAGGTGGGATACTTCCATTGACTCTAGAATTCTTGAATTCATCCTGAAGCCCTTAATCCAATTGTTGGCTTTAGCAGATTTAAACAGACTGTTTAAGCCTTTCATTGGCAAAATGAATTGAAAGGGGATATAGGGTCCCCCTGCCTCAAGCCTCTCCGTGAAGAAAAAAATCCCACAGGGGATCCATTTATCAGAATTGAGAATTTGACAGTGCTTATGCAGACCTTGATCCACTTGATCCATCTCTCATCAAAGCCCATCTTCAGTACGATTGCCCGCAGAAACTCCTAATTCAAATGGTCATAAGCCTTTTCTATGTCTAGCTTAACAAAATGCCTGGTTCTTTGCTCTTCATTCTAACATCAACACACTCATTTGCAATCAGAACAACATCTATGATTTGCCTTCCTTTGATAAAGGCCATCTGTTGAGTGTCCACCAATTTTCCAATGACTTTTTTGAGTCTTTCTGCTAGAATCTTTGATATAATTTTGTAGAAGCTCCCTATCAAGCTAATAGGTCTGAAGTCTTTCAATTCTTTGGCTCCCACTTTCTTTGGAATCAAAGCCACCAAAGTTGCATTAAAGCTCTTTTCAAAAGTCCCATTTACCTGAAAGTGTTGTACTGCTGCAATCACATCTGAGCCTATCACATCCCAGCATTGGATGTAGAAGGCCATGGTAAAGCCATCTGGACCTGGGGCTTTGTCCCCTGCACATGCTTTAACACTCTCCCATACTTCCTGTGGTTCAATTGGACTCAATAGCATTTGGTTCTCTTCTGTGTTGATGGTGGGGCAGTCCCTTAAGTTGCACTGTGGTCGCCACTCCTCCGCCTCTGTGTAAAGGTGTTGGTAAAAGGCAACAATCTCTCTATTAATATCTGCAGGGTTCTCCATTGTTTCTCCATTCACTTGTAGCTTGTCAATGTTATTGTACCTTTTGTGTGAATTGGCAGTTCTGTGAAAGAACTTGGTGTTTCTGTCCCCTTCCTTAAACCAAACTGCTCTAGACCTTTGCCTCCATGCTATCTCTTCCTTCCTAGCATTTTCCTCAAATTCAATCAATAAGGTAGCTTTTTTGAACTTCTCTTCTTCATTCAGCATCCTCAATTCTTGTGCCTCTTCCAATTCAGCTAGTTGGCCTAGCAAATTCAATTTCTGCATATTCAAATTGCCTTGAGTTGATTTGCTCCACTCTTTGAGTTTCCCCTTCAGAGCTTTCAGCTTGAAGGCTAGGATATAGTCAGGTCTACCTTCACAGGTCTACCTTCACAGGAGAAACACTCCCACCATACTTTTAATTCTTTCACTGAATCCTTCAGTCAATAACCACCCGTTTTCAAACTTAAAATAGGACTTAACTGGTTCCCAATTCCCACTTTGAAGTAACAGAGGAGAGTGATATGATGTAACTCTGTGTAGGGTTGACTGGTTAATTTTTCTAAACCCTACATCCCATTCTTCTGATACTAGGAATCTATCCAGTCTAGCAGCAATATTGTGGTCAACCCCTTTCTTCCGTGTGAACCTCCCTCCCAGTAACTGTGAGTCTACTAATCCCATATCATTGATGAATTCTGAAAATTCTAGCATTGACCTGGTGAACCTGTTGCAGTTCTTCTTCTCTGATGGGTATCTAACTGTATGGTATTTCTATGATGGAAAAAAATAGGAGTATTGATGTGTACATTTAATAGAGAAAGAAATAGGAAGAGGAAGGTGATTAACTATAAGAGAGAGTTTTGTTTGCTTAGGGAAAAAAATGGGTGTGTGAGAGTTCTAGATGTTGTAATATTTTTGAAAGGAAAGAGGAGAAAGAAACGGAAGAGGGAGAGGAAGAAGGACAGACTAGGAAAAAGTATTTTTGTTTATGGGTCTTAGAATGTGGGTGAGTTTATTTTAATTTAGGTAAGTTTTAAGTTAGGTCAATGGGACGATGACACATGGAAATTTATTAAGTTTTTTTACCTAACAGGGCTGCTAGTCGTAAGGGTAGTCTTGAGTCGAAAAGATAACGGTGGGTAATTTTTGCAAAATAGGTGGACGGAGGGTATTATTGTACCAACTCCAATCGTCTAGGGGTAGTTTTGACCCCTTTCCGCAAAAACAATAAAATAAATGTGAGACTAGCTTAATGCTTATTGTACCAACTCCAATCGTCTAGGGGTAGTTTTGACCCCTTTCCGCAAAAACAATAAAATAAATGTGAGACTAGCTTAATGCTTATTTACAGCCTACAAGAGCTCCTCAGTTCATGAAGCTAGCTTAAAAAATGCTTTAATGCTACCTCAGTTTTTCAAGGCATATTCTTGACTAACATTTAAGATTCTTGTTGCAGCGGCATGGGCCCTGATTCTCGAGTTTTGGTGCGAAAAAGTAGAAAGCAGGCTGAGCAATATTATCGACTCTATAAAGTATGAATTTGTCTTTACCATTGCTAAACCTTATTGACAAAAGTTTTTACCAGTGCTAAGATTGATTGGCATGGTATTCTGGAGTTGCTGCTTACATGATACCACTTTGTCTGATATGCTGACAGTTTATACAGTTGTCCTACTGGTTAATGTTTGACTTAATTAGGATACTGAAAGAGTATTTGAATACACATTCACTTGTATTATAATTCCTCCTTCCTCATTTTTCAACTACATGTGCAGTTACTTGTATTGCAACTGACTTGTTTATGTGCATGTTGTTTGAGCATAACTTATGTGTACTATTTTTCCTGATCTGTCTATTTAGGAACCAATCCCTGTCACACAACTGGTGAGGGAAACTGCTGCTGTCA
The DNA here is from genome assembly GCF_000715075.1 of Nicotiana tabacum. Classification (NCBI taxonomy): domain Eukaryota; kingdom Viridiplantae; phylum Streptophyta; class Magnoliopsida; order Solanales; family Solanaceae; genus Nicotiana; species Nicotiana tabacum. Next base: position 222,067,350 of record NC_134080.1, on the reverse strand, counting down.
TGCAGGAATTCACGCAATCAGGGTAACTACTGTTTTATGTCAAATTCACTTAAGAAGGATAGCAATTTGGGTGCTCACTTTATTTTTGTTAAAATCATTTAACCACTGTGTAGTTATTTATGATGATGATCAGCCTTTGACATTTTCTGCCTTGTCAAAATTAGCTTTGATATTCTTACTAAGTAATGTGGTTGCCCTCAACTTCTTGCTATATTAACTTAATAGCGGGTCAATCATCTTCTAAATGTATTTACCGGTGAAAGCTGAAGGAGTTAGTCCGTCGTTAATTGATTTGATGCTGTTGATATTCATGAAGCACAACATTTAGACAACTTTGCTACATGTGTAGCTTGTGACTAATATGTCCGCAGTGGACTAATGTGATGATACATTCTTGCTGCAGATAATATTAGCTTATAGTAGAAAAAATAGTGTGCGGTGTGCGTAATTAATGAACTCTTTGATATACACATGTACAAAGCATCATTGCCTTCACTATCCTTGTGGAATCTGTCACGGAGTACAGTTGAACGCATTTCGGAAAACTTTTTTTCTTTTTTGATAACTGAGAAATCCCAGACAGTGTCGCACAGTTCGAGACTCGATAGATAGTGGGCCTCCCTTTCTACCCTTCTCCACTTCAATACCGGGACTTTGTCTGCGGTGGGGTTGAACCCGTGATGGATTTAATGGACCTTGTATGTTGGTGTTGGTATTAAAGAAGTTGGAAAAGAAGATGCAGTTTTACGGTGTTTGTGAATGTCGTGTGAGAAGGGAAGAAAATGAAATGCTGTTACAAGTTTAATCTTCTTGGATTCTCCGTTTTCCCGTGTTCTTCCCCTCGTATATCTCTTGCACTTTACGTTCTGAGCTTTTGTTTCCTATCTAGGGCACCCTCGTTATATTTTCTCGTAGTCTATCAAAACTTAGTGTATATGAGACTGCTTGTGTTTAGGAAGTGAAAAATTTCCACATTTATAGGGAACCAAGCTTGGCCTCCTGCAAAAAAAGAAAAAGTAGAATTTGTCCAAAAATTCTCCACCGTCCAAAACATTCTTTCTGCCCAAGAATGATTTTCAGCTAAGTAAATTTGGCACATGCCTGTTTCATCACATGTGGGTTTTGAAGCTTTCTCTCCTCTCCATATTAATTGGAGGAAAAGCTTGTTGTTCCCAGTCGATGAGGTTCCTAAATATGCTGGTTTGGCTGAAAATCTGGGTGTCAGACAGGGACTTGACCTATTGTGTACTTGGTCCTTCCTTAGGGTGCAAACACAAAGCTGAAGCGATATGGCAGGGAGTGAAGACACTTGAAAGCTTGAAAAGTCAATACCTTTTCTTTGATGGCCGATTGGTTAATTAATAGTGTTTTGGACCCTCTACCAAATTATGTGATGTATTTGTTCCCTTGCTAGCTAAAACTGAGAAGGGAATTGATAAAGTGATAAGGAATTTCTTTGTGGCAAGGGAACAACAAGAGGAAGTTTTTTTAATCTGGTTAAATGGAACACACTTGTAAAAACTGTGAATGACGGAGGACTAGGTATCAAAGATCTTTGGAAGCACAAAAGAAGCCTATTTTTGAAGTGACTATGGAGATTCAGTTATGTGGAAGAGGCCTTATGGAGGAACGTTACTAAGAACACGTAAGGGATTGAGGATCACTTGTGTACCAAGTAAGTGAGAACATCACATGGGTTGGCAATCTGGAAGTAGTGTTGTCAAAGGCAACAATGTGCTACAAACAAGTCTATTGGGACTTTAAGCGCAAGGCGCAATTTAAGTGTGGGCTTTAGTAAAAAAAGGCGCAATGAAGGAAAAAAGATAAAAAAATCTATGTAATTCAAGAACAAATAATAAGTTCATTCATAATGTTTTCCTTGAAAACAAATTCAGTTATTTGCCGATTATGTGTGTTATTTTGTACTGTTCGATTCAAGATAGAAATTGTGGGCAACAAAGGTGCACGCCTTAGTTACTTGACTACATCAAAGCGCAGCTTAAGCGAGGCGAAGCGCTCTTTATGAGCTTCAGGGCTTAAGCACGCCTTAAATGAACCTTTGACAACACCGTCTGGAAGACTAGAGAATCCTTCCGGCCTGAACTTACAGAGAAGGCAATCTTCAAAGTAAGTGATGGCAGGAAGATTTTCTTTTTGCATGACAATTGAGAATAGGCCTTTGAAGGAATAATACCAAGACCTTTTTCGGATGATGCAAGCTACTGGTACTTCTTGACGCTTGAAACATAACATTCACAAGGCATGTGAATGACTGGGAGTTGAATAGTGCAGCAGATTTTTACAGTGTTTTGGATTCTTTTCAAGGCTTTTCTAACAGTGAAGACAAGTTACCTGCTGCCTGTGCTGGTGGGAGGTAGTGGGTACCCGGTGGAATAGTCGAGGTGTGCGCAAGCAAACCTAAACACCATTGTTATTTTGAAAAAAAGAAGCTATTAATCGGAGAGTAGGCTGATCTTCTTATGTAAACTAGATTTCTGTGGTCTCTTCTTTTCCTTTTTTTTTTTGTTTGATAAGGAGATGACTATGATCTTTATCTGTTTGTGATTTTTAATGACATTGGAAGTCATCCTGTGTAGCCTTCTTCTGCAATCTCTTAATTCTGTTAAACTTTTTTATTCTTTCCTTTGCAGTGGTGTAAGACCATTTGGAGTTTCTCTCTATCTTATGTACCATAAATTTGTATGGTCTTTTTTCTTTTTTTTTTTAAAAGGAGGTGTCTATAATCTTTATCTGTTTGTGATTTTTAATGACATTGGAAGTCATCCTATGTAGTCTTTTCCCACAATCTCTTAATTCTGTTAATTTTCTTATTCTTTCCCTTGCAGTGGTGTAAGGCCATTTGGTGTTTCTCTCTTGGTTGCGGGGTATGATGACAAAGGTCCTCAACTATATCAGGTAATCTATGTCTTGTTCTGGCGTGATCTCTTGTCTCTTGATGTCCTTCACTGTTATTGAGGTGCATATGAGCTACTTGCCTAATGTTGGTTGATCTATACATTCATTCTTGTGTGCTTCATCTGTTACTTCTCCCACTTAATGGGGAATGTTTTTCTTTATGACCTGTTTAATCAATACAGGATTCTGAATTTTGATGATAGAACTGTTCTAATATACAATTTGCTTCTGTCATGTAGGTGGATCCATCAGGCTCATACTTCTCTTGGAAGGCTTCTGCGATGGGAAAGAACGTGTCAAATGCAAAGACATTTCTCGAGAAAAGGTGAGTCATTAACACGGAATTTTGTATACTTTTATCTCAGTTTGAGCATTATCTTTTAGCTTCCTAAGTTGATCAGGCTTATATTATACTGATACTCAAGTCGCTGTTACTTTATCTGAAAATACACTTCAAGCACAGATCAATTTATCGAAAATACCGTTAAAAGTTTTAAAGGGTTCTGCTCCTTTGGCCACTACCTTATAAGCTAAACTCTGAAAACCCTTGCTATATCCATGACAGCTATACTATCTCCCAATAATGCCGTCAAACATCTAATTCTATCCCAATCCTTTTTGACAACAAACTTTCTCCATCTTAATTCTTAACTGTGCACCATATTAGTGATGCATTATCTCCTTGTGCTTCTGTTTTCTACTGCCAAAAGATGGAAATGGTTGGAACATGAATTTTGCTGGGGAAACATCCTCATAGGTAACACTTTTTGGTGTATATGTAGAGCCAACAATTGAGTATAACTTTGTATTAGTTGGATGTCAAACTGAGTAGAAAGACACCCTGCAGAGTTAGTTTGTCCAGCTGTTAAGTCCTGTCTCTGAATTCTTGTAATATTTTGCGTAAAAAGTGAATAATTGTTGGTCTTACAGAGTCGCATGTGCCTCTGTAAGAGTTTGAACAATTTTAGTCTCATCAGCAATCACCCAATATGAGTAATTATTAATTTGCTGGATGTGCCAAGGCTCCATTCAGAAGTGCAAATATCAAGCCAACCATCAGGACAAGAGCTGGGTAGGAGGGTGGTTTAAGAGGAGAAGGAAGTGTGCTCAAGCATAGTCACTGCTGAAGTGCTGATGGATGAGTTCATGAAATCCTAACTCCTAGTTGCACTTGCGCCCCCAGGATTTTGGTCTACTGGTAAAAGCGTAGCACATGATGTGTTGATTAGGCGAACCCTGCTGTAGAAAAAGTTTGGTACTTAATCCACTGAGTTTCTAATGTGTGCCATTCGCCCTGGAGGATTACTCGGTTATTAAAATAGAGTTGCACTTGCATGAATAAACCGGACTTCTATTGATGCAGAGGGTTCAGCAAAAGGTGGTAAATAACCGATCATGATCAAGAATCTTTTGCTCAAATTGCTGGCTTATAGTAGCAGCCACTTGCGATTGAAACTGTTGAAATTCTTGTGTGCCCAGAGGGATGTAATCAATTTTTCCTTTTCCACCTTGATAATGTTGTCCACGTATTGGGAGTTGGGACAATCAACTAGGGATAATTTTGTTATTTGCAAACTAAGAGACAATTTGTATAGTTTTTGCAATTACTGGTTAACTTTTATTTGCGTTTAAAAATGATGTTCATGCTTCTCCCAGGTACACTGAGGATATTGAACTTGATGATGCTGTACACACTGCTATATTGACCCTGAAGGAAGGGTAAGCATCTAACTTAATCATATATGCTGTATTTGTTTGCTCATGAATTTCTCCTGTCGATAAGGTGTGTTTCTGCCATATCCTGTTTGTTGGAAGAGGAATTGATTCAGATCCCCTCTGTTATTTTGCTTCATTTGATAACATCAGAGCTAAAGGAGTATTTACCTATTATTCGTATCAAAAGGAGGATACCGGAAAATATCATGCACTTGAACTAAAGGAGTATTTACCTAGGAAATTTTTGATTTTATGTTCTTTTAATCTTTAATGAGCTTCCAAGTGGACCCTCAACTATAAATCTTACTTTCTATACTTTATCCAGATTTGAGGGGCAGATCTCCGGAAAAAACATTGAAATTGGCATCATTGGCAATGACAAAGTATTCAAGTAAGTGTCTGTTTGTCCTTGAACTTGAACATAATGTCTCTTTTTTAGATGGTTAAAAGCTAGTGGTTCATTACTTTGCAGAATTCTCACACCAACTGAAATAGATGATTACCTACAAGAAGTAGAATAGATTCCGTTTTCTTCTCTAGTGGGTTGAGGAAAATTAGTTGTCATGAAAGGAGCAGATGGAGTTTAATATCGCACAACTATTTGAGGATCGTGTTGATTTTTCTTTGTTACTGTTAATTATGGCACACTACTATCTGCGAGGAATTTGTTTACTTTTCTTTATTACAGTTTGACCTTTTATCGCAGCATACTTAGTTTTTGTTGACCATGAAATTGATTTCTCATGTTGCTACTTTCATGCCTGTTTGATGCGCTGGAAGTTAAATATGATTTATGTTAAGACGTGACAGACTGATTCGATATTAATTAAATCACTTGTGTCTAGAAGCTGCATTAGTTTTGAACCCCCTTAAATTAAAACAGATTCACATAGGTTCGTACCACTGTATCCTTGAGTTCTAAGGAGATGAGATACCAAGTCTGGTGGATGAATCATTGCCATTAGACCAGAGTGTGTAGGCCAAGTTTGGTGGATGAGTCATGGCCATTAGACCAGAGCATGATAGACGGCCCCCATGGCCTTCAGGTCATTGAGCCGTATATGATCGTTCTCAGAATGACCCGTAGATGATCGTTTTCAGCCCCAACCGCGGTGCTGGGATAGTCTCATGGCTGTCTTATAGACTTGACCCTGGCACCTTTAAACTGGAAATAGAAGAACCCAAGAGAAGTATGCTGTATGCTGTGTAATATAGAACCATATATTGGTCAGTGTGTGTATTGGAGTCCGCTAGCAACTATAGCTATTTGGGAAGAAACATGAGTCTTGAAAGGTCGAAATATTTGAGCACAACAAAACCTTTGTGTTTGATTATATTTAAATTGTACCCCTAATTGCTAGAGAAAATACTCATCAGCATATGGTGGTGGTTCAAGTTTGACATAAGCGAAAGATTTCGAGATGATTCTAAAAGCTAACAAGATGATTCTGGTTAAAAACCACACATTCCTTGTAGAAAGGAATTATCTCCTCCTGAAGCTAGAGCAAAACCTAATTGAAATAAAATCGAATTATTGATAGTCATAAAGACCCTTATCTCCATGCCCCGATCGTCTCCACAGAGGAATATGTGCACCCAAAAGATATTTCATCTGGTGTTCAATAGCTCGAATTCATGAAAATAGCGTTGACATCAGCATACGAAAAATTGAAAATTATTCTAAATTCCTGTTTTATGAATCTAAAACACCAAAAAAATGAGGAATGATTATGGTGAAACAATGACTACTTTTCATTAGGTCGTTTCTGATGATCTCACAATATTTTAGGCGATTTGGAGCCTATCACCCAAATTCATGAAGATGGTGTAGACATTAGCACGCGAAAAGTTAAAAATCGTATTGAATTTTTGTTTTATGGCCCTAAAAAATGAGGAGCCGTCATGACGAAGCAATGACTATTCTTCATTAGGTCATTTCAGATGAGCCCACAAAAATTTAGGCAATTCGAAGCCCATCATCTGAATTCATGAAGATGGCGTGGACGTTACCACACGAAAAATTAGAAATCGTCCTGAATTCCTATTTTATGGCACTAAAACGCTAAAAAACAAAGGACGGTCATGGCTAACCCATGACTATTGATCATTAGGTCTTTTGGATAGACCCACAAAATTTTGGGCAATCGGGAACCGGTCGCTAGAATTCATGAAGATGCACACGAAAAACTTGAAATCATCATGAATTCATGATGCACACGAAAAACTTGAAATCATCATGAATTCATGTTTTAACAATCATAGTGAAAAAATAACTATTGTTCATTAGATTGTTTCTAATGGGCTCACATAATTTTAGGTGATTTGGAGCCTGTCCCCTAAATTTATCAAGATGATGTAGACATTAGCACACGACAAATTGAAAATTGTCTTGAGTTCCTGTTTTATAACCCTAAAACGCTAGAAAACGAGGAATAATCATGGTGAAGTAATGGATATTATTCATTAGGCCGTTTCTGATGGGTCCACAAAATGTTAGGCGATTTGGAAACCGTCGCTTGAATTCATAAGATGGCGTCGACATTGGCAGACTAAAAATTGAAAATCGTCTTGAATTTATGTTTTATGGCTATAAGATGTCAAAAAACGAGGAATAATCGTGGCGAAACAATGGATATTGTTCACTAGGTCGATTCTGAAAGGCCCACAAAATTTAGGTGAATCACAGCCCGTCGTCCGAATTCATGAAGGTATCGTGGACATTAGCACACAAAAAACTGAAAATCATCCTGAATTTTGTTTTATGATCCTATAACGCCAAAAAATGAGGAACTGTCATGGCGAAGCAATGCCTATTATTCATTAGTTCATTTCTGACGAGCCCACAAAATTGTAGATTATTCGGAGCCCGTCGCCAAATTCATGAAAATGACATGGACATTAGCACTCGAAAATTGAAAATAGTCCTGAATAAGCTTTATGGCCTTAAAATATCAAAAAACGACGGACATGGCAAAGCAATGACTATTGTTCATTAGGTCATTTTTGATTAGCCCACAAAATTTTAAGCGAATCAGAGTCCGTCGCCCGAATTCATGAAATGGCGTGGTAGTGATTAAAAAAGCGCTCGCTTCATTGCTTTAAGCGAGAAGCGAAGCGAGGCGGGAAGGGCAACACTTCTGCTCTTTGAAGCGACTCTGGTACGAAAAAGCGACCGCTTCTCTGTAAAAAGCGAGAAGCGGTGAAGCGAGAGAAGCGTACGCTTCTGTGTTTAAAATTAACCCAAGCCCTATTTTATTAAAAAACGAGTTTTTTAATAAACACTGTCTGGAGTCTTCAACAACAACGAGACTAGGGCTTTTCTTCAACAAGAGCAGCGATTTCTTCTTCTCTTCTTCATCAACTTCGAATTTCTGAAATTATCTCAAAGTATCAAGGGTTCTTCTTCAAGACTTCAACAGTACAGGTATGTTCTAAACGTCTAAAAAGCGGCGAAATGCTGGCGAATTTTTTTTACTTTCGGTTCTTTCTCAGAAAATTTCTGCCTAATGTTTCCAGTTTCTACCCCCAGTTTCTGCCCATTTCTGTCCAATTCTTGGTTCTCATTGCCCAATTTTTATATCCTTTATTCAGAGGAAGGGAAAAGAGGCAGCTACTTTGTCCCTAGTTGACGAAGAAGAAGAAGTTGAAGAAGATGGCGAGCAATATAATAATAATAGTGGAATACAAGAATTTGACAATCTTGTAGAAGAATAGGATGCTCGTTTTGTGCTTTAATTGATGCTACTCTTTAGTTTTTTAATTGAAGTATTGGACATATTTGCTTACAATTACATGTGTTTTCTATGCAGTATTTATTTTTAATTTTTTTTTAAAATTTTGCTTCACTTAAAAAAAGCGAGCGCTTCGCTTCTCGCTTCTCGCTTTTTGTGAAATTGGGGTTGTCGCTTTTCCTCGCTTCACGCTCTTCACAGCACTGTGGCGTGGACATTAGCACACATAAAACTGAAAATCGTCTTGAACTCCCATTTTATAGGCATAAAACAGCAAAAAAATGAGGAACGGTTATAGCGAAGCGATGATTAATTTTCATTAAATCATTTCTAATGGGTCCACAAAATATCATGCAATTCAGTTCCCATCGCCCAAATTCATGAAGTTGGTGTGGACAATAGCATACAAAAAATTAAAAATCGTCTTGAATTCCTATTTTATGACCCTAAAATACCAAAAAGAGGAACGGTCATGGTGAAACGATGACTATTGTTCATTAGGTCATTTCTGAGGACCACAAAATTTTAGGCGATTCGGGGTCGGTCGCCCGAGTTAATGAAGATGGCATGGACATTAGCACACGAAAAATTAGAAATCATGTTGAATTCCTATTTTATGACCCGAAAATGGCAAAAAATGAGGAACGATCATGAAGAAGTAATGACTATTGTTCATTAGGTCATTTCTGATGTGCTAACAAAAATTTTAGGCAATTTGGGACTGGTCTCCTGAATTTATCTCGGACATCAAATACGGCCTAAGAAACCATTTTCAATGCCCCGAAATGACCAAATTATATATTTTGGCATTTTACAGCCATAAAACTGCAAATCCGCGCGAGTCCCAATTTTTTGTGTGCAATAGCCCATGCCTTCCGCTTTGGGCCCGGATGGATCCGTCGTGGAATCGCCTAATATTTGTCCCGGACATCAAATAAGGCCTATGAAACAATTTCCACCCACTCGAAATGACCACATTATATTTTTTGGCATTTTACAGCCATAAAACTGCAAATTCGCGCGAGTCCCAAATTTTGTGTGCGCCCATGCCTTCCGCCTTGGGCCGGTTGGATCCGTCGTGGAATCGCCTAATATTTGTCTCGGACATCAAATACGGCATAAGAAACAATTTCCACCCACCCGAAATGACCACATTATATTTTTTGGCATTTTACAGCCATAAAACTACAAATCCGCGCGAGTCCCAAATTTTTGTGTGCTATAGCCCATGCCTTCCGCCTTGGGCCCGGATGGATCCGTCGTGGAATCGCCTAATATTTGTCCCGGACATCAAATACGGCCTAAGAAACAATTTCCACCGCCCCGAAATGACTAAATTATATTCTTTGGCATTCTATAGCCATAAAACTGCAAATCCGCGCGAGTCCCAAATTTTTGTGTGCTATAGCCCATGCCTTCCGCCTTGGGCCCGGATGGATCCGTCCTGGAATCGCCTAATATTTATCTTGAACATCATAACATGGACATTAGCACACGAAAAATCAAAAATCGCGCTAAATTCCTATTTTATGGCTTTAAAACGCCAAGAAATGAGGAACTGTCATGGATAAGCAATGACTATTGTTCATTAGGTCATTTCGGATGGGCCCATAAAATTTTAGGCAATTCAGGGCCAGTCGCCCGAATTAATGAAGATGACATGAACATTAGCACACAAAAAATTGATAATCACATTGAATTTATGTTTTATGCCCTCTAAAACGTAAGAAACAGTCATGGAAAAATAATGATTATTATCCATTAGGTCATTTCTGATGGGCCCACAATTTTTTATTCGATCCTCGACCGATCACCGAATTCGTAAAGATGGCATAAACATAAGCATACAAAAAATCGATAATCGTGCTGAATTTATGTTTTATGGCCCTAATACGCCAAAAAACAAGAAAGGGTCTTGGAGAATCAATGACTATTATTCATTAGATCATTTCTGATGGGCCACAATATTTTAGGCGATTCGGGGCTGGTCAATAATTCATGAAGATGGCGTGGACATTAGCACACGAAAAATCAGAAATTATGCTGAATTCATATTTTATGGCTTTAAAATGCCAAACACGATGAATGGTCATGGAGATAAATGACTATTGTTTATTAGGCCGTTTCTGACTGACCCACAAAATTTTTAGCGATTCGGGGCCGGTCGCCCCAATTCATGAAGATGGCATGGACATTAACATGCGAAAACCGAAAATCTTGCTGAATTATTGTCTTATGGCCCTAAAACGCCAAAATAAGGAATGGTCACGGAGAAGCAATGCCAATTATTCATTAAGTCATGACGGGCCTGCAAAATTTCGGTCGATTAGGGACCGTTTGCCCGAATTCATGAAAATGGCGTGGACATTAGTACACAAAAAAAGAAAAATCATTCTGAATTCTTCTTTTATGGTCCTAAAAAGTCATAAAACGAGGAACGTTCACGGAGAGCAATCACTTTTCCTCATTTGGTCGTTTTTAATGGGCCCACAAATTTTTAGGCGACTGAGGTTGGTCGCCCGAATTCATGAAGATGATGTAGACGTTAGCACAAAAAAAAATCAGAAATTGTACTGAATTCCTATTTTGTGGCCTTAATATGCTAAAAACAATAGTCATTTCTTCTCCATGACCGTTCCTCTTTTTTTTTGGGGCTTTAGGGCTATAAAATAGGAATTCAACATGATTTTTGATTTTTCGTGTGCTAATGTCCACGACATCTTCATAATTCGGGAGACCAGCCCCGAACCGTTTAAAATTTCGTGGGCCTATTAAAAGCAACCTAATGAACAATAATCATTATTTCTACATGACCGTTCCTAATTTTTTGGCATTCTAAGGCCATAAGACATTAATTCAACATGATTTTTGATTTTTCGCGTGCTAATATCCACGCTATCTTCATGAATTCGGGCAACCGATCCTGAATCGCCTAATATTTTGTGGGCCAGTTAGATATGACCTAATAAAAAATAGTCATTGGTTTTTCATGGCTGTTCCTCTTTTCATTAGGTCATTTCTGATGGGCTCATAATATTATAGGCGATTCGGGGCCGATCACCCAAATTCATGAAGATAACATGAATATTAGCATACATAAAATCAGAAAACTTGATGAATTCCTGTCTTGTGGCCCTAAAACACCAAAAAATAAGGAACGGTCATGGAGAACCAATGACAATTATTCATTAGACTGTTTCTTATGGGCCTACAAAATTTAGGCGATTCGTGGCTGGTCGGCCAAATTCATGAAAATGGCGTGGACATTAGCGCAGAAAAATTGAAAAGTATGTTGAATTCCTATTTTGTGGTTCTAAAATGTAAAAAATGATGAACGATTATGTAGAAGCAATTAATATTGTTCATTAGGTCATTTCTGACAGGCTCACAAAATTTAAGGCGATTTGGGCCGGTCGCACGAATTCATGAAGATGGCATGGACATTTGCACACGAAAAATCAAAATCGCGATGAATTCCTGTTTTGTGGCAATAAAATACAAAAAACGTGGAATGATCATGGAGAAGCAATGACTATTGTTCATTAAGTCATTTTTAACGGGCCCACAAAAAATTTAGGCAATTCGGGGCTAGTCGCCCGAATTTATGAAGATGGCCTGGACATTAGTACATGAACAATAAATGGTGAATTCCTGTTTTATGGTCCTAAAATGTTAAAAAACGAGTAACTATCATGGAGAAGCAATAACTATTGTTTGTTTGGTCGTTTCTGATGGGTCCAGTTATTTAAGGCGATCCGGGGCGATCGCCCGAATTCATGAAGATGACGTAGACATTAGCACATGAAAAATAAGAAATTGTACTAAATTACTGTTTTATGGCCCTAAAATACCAAAAAAGGAGAAACGAGGATGGAGAAGCAAAGACTATTGTTCATTAGGTTGTTTTTGATGGGCTCATTTAATTTTAGGCGATTTGGGGCCGGTCGCCCAAATTAATGATGATGGCATGGATATTAGCACATGGAAAATCGTAAATCATGTTGAATTTCTTTTTTATGGCCCTAAAACGCCAAAAATGAGGAACGATTATGGAGAAGCGATGACTATACTTCATTAGGTCATTTTTGATGAAACCACAAAATTTTAGGTGATTCGGGGCTGGTCGCCCGAATTCATAAAGATGGTGGGGATATTAGCACACGAAAAATTGAAAATCGTGCTGAATACAGCTAGACCTTTCTATAACGACATCCCTATAATAAATCATTCACGATAAAAGCCATGCGTTTTTCGGAACCGATTTTTATGTAATGTTATAGTATATGTCTCATCTATAACGATACTTCACTATAGCAGCTAAAAAATATCGCAACAAATGAGTTTTTCTTAAAGGAACAATAGTCACCGCCTCACCATAACTGTTATTTATTTTTGACGTCTTAGGGCCATAAATTGGAATTTTGCCCGATTTTCAAATTTTCGTGTGCTATATAGCCCACGACATCAGCATGGGCCCAGGCCACTGGACCCGGACAACCAAAACTTTTGTCAGACCATCAAAAACAATCTAAGGAACAAAAGTCACCGCCTCGCCATGACCGTTACTCGTTCTTTGGCGTTTCAGGGCCATAAAATTGGAATTTCGCCCGATTTCAAGACTTTCGTGTGCTACAGACCACGCCTTGTGCATTGGGCTCGGTCCACTGGACCCGAGTCGCTTAAAATTTTGCCGGACCATTAGAAATGACCTAAGGAACAATAGCCACCGCCTCGCCATGATTGTTACTCATGTTTTGGCGTTTTAGGGCCATAAAATTGGAATTCCGCTCGATTTCCAAATTCAGTGTGCTATAGCCCACGCCTTATGCATGTGCCCGGGTCACAGGGCCCGGATCACCTAAAATTTTACCGGACAATCAAAAATAACCTAAGGAATAATAGTCACCGTCTCGCCATAACGTTACTCCTTTTTTGACGTTTTAGGGCCACAAAATAGGAATTTCGCTTGATTCCCAATTTTTTGTGTGATATACCCCATACCTTATGCATGGGCCCGGAGAATGGATCCGGAGCGCCTAAAATTTTTCCAGACCATAAAAATCAACCTAAGGAACAAAAAGTAACGCCATGCCATGACCATTACACATTTTTGCTATTTTAGGGTCATAAAAATAAAATTTTACCCGATTTCAAGATTTTTGTGTCTATAGCCCACGCCTTTTACACGGGCCCCGGTCACCGGACCCGGATCGCCTAAAATTTTGCTGGACCATAAAAGATGACCTAAGGAACAATATCACCGCCTCGCCATAACTGTTACTCGTTTTTTGGCGTTTAAGGGCCATAAAACTGAAATTATGCCCGATTTCTAGATTTTTGTGTGCTATAGCCCACGCCTTCTGTATGGGCCCGGAAAATGGATCCGGTGCACCTAAAATTTTGCCGGACCATCAAAAACGGCCTAAGGAACAAAAGTGAACGCCACGCCCTGACCGTATTCATTTTTTGGTATTTTAGGGCCATAAAACTTGAATTTCACCCGATTTCAAGATTTTCGTATATATAGCCCACACCTTCTGCATGGGCCCAGGTCGCCAGACCCAGATTGCCTAAAATTTTGTCGGACCATCAAAAACGACCTAAGAAGCAATAGTCACCGCCTCTCTAGTACCGTTACTCATTTATGGCATTTTAGGGCCATAAACTGGAATTCCGTCTGATTCCCAGATTTTCGTGTGTTATAACACATGCCTTCTGTATGGGCTCGGGCCACCGGACCCGCACCGCCTAAAATTTTTTCAGACACCATAAAAAATGACCTAAGAAACAATAGTCACCGCCTCGCCATAATCGTTACTTGTTTTTCTTCATTTTAGGGCCATAAAATTGGAATTCCGTCCGATTCCCAAAATAGTCACTTTCTGTATGAGTCTGGGTTGCCGGAACCGAATCGCCTAAAATTTTGTTGAACCATCACAAATGACCTAAGAAAAAATAGTCATCGTCTCGCCATGACCGTTACTCCTTTTTTGGCTTTTTAGGGCCATAAAATTGGAATTCTGATCGATTCTTAGATTTTCGTGTGCTATAACCCACGCCTTCTATATAGGCCTAGGCCATCGGACTTGTATCGCCTTAAATTTAACTAGACCATAATAAATGACCTAAGGAAAAATACTCACCGCCTCGCCATGACCGTTACTCATTTTTTGGGGATTTTTATGGCCATAAAACTGGAATTTCGCTTGATTCCCACATTTTCTTGTGCTATAGCCCACGCCTTCTGCATGGGCCGAGGCCACAAGACCCTGATCACCTAAAGTTCTGCCGCACCATAAAAACGACCTAAAGAATAATAGTCACCGCCTCGCCATAACCGTTACTCTTTTTTTTTTTTGTCTTTTTAGGGTCATAAAATTGGAATTCCGACCGATTTCCAAATTTTCGTGTGCTATAGCCCACGCCTTCTATATGGGCCTGAGCCTCCGGACCTGGATCACCTAAAATTTAGCCGAACCATCAAAAACCACCTAAGGAAAAATACTCACTGCCTCGCCATGACTGTTACTCATTTTTTTGGCGTTTTAGGGCCATAAAACTTAAATCCGCCCAATTCTCAGATTTTCGTGTGCTATAGCCCACACCTTCTCCATGGACCAGAGCCACCAAACCCGGATCGTCTAAATTTTTTCCGCACCATAAAAAACGACCTAAGGAAAAATAGTCACCACCTCGCATGACCGTTACTCGTTTTTTGGTATTTTAAAGCCATAAAACTAGAATTTCGCCTGATTCTCAAATTTTTGTGTGTGCTATAACCCACGCCTCCTGCATGGGCCCGGGCCGTCGGACCCAGATGACCTAAAATTTTGATGCACCATAAAAAATGACCTAAGGTATAATAGTCACCGCCTTTCCAAGATTGTTGCTCATTTTTTGGCATTTTAGGGACATAAAACTAGAATTTCGCTCAATTCTCAAATTTTCGTCTGCTATATGCCTACTGCATAGTCCCGGGCCACCGGACACGGTTCGTCTAAAATTTTTCCGCACCATAAACAATGATCTACGGAACAACAGTCACCCCCTCGTCTTGACCGTTACTCATTTTTAGTTGTTTTAGGACCATAAAACTGAAATTTCGCCCAATTCCCAGAATGTCGTGTGCAATAGTGCACACCTTCTACATAGGCCTAGGCCACCAGACCCGAATTACCTAAAAATTTTCTGAACCATAAAAATAACCCAAGGAACAATAGTCACCGCCTCGCCATGATCGTTACTCATTTTTTGGCGTTTTAGGGCTAAAAATTGGTATTCCGCCTAATTTTCAGATTTTCATATGCTATGGCCTTTGCCTTCTGCATGGGCCCGGGACACTGGACCCCGATCGTCTAAAATTTTTCCCGATCATAAACAATGACCTAAGTAACAATACTCACTGCCTCGCCATGAACGTTACTCGTCTTTTGGCGTTTAAGGGTCATAAAACTGAATTCCGCCCGATTCTCAGATTTTCATGTGCTATAGCCCACGCACACTGCATGGGCCCAGGCCACCGAACTCGGATCTCGTAAAATTATGCCAGAACATAAAAAACGACCTAAGGAACAATAGTCACCGCCTTGCCGTGATCATTATTCATTTTTTGGCATTTTAAGGCCATAAAACTTGAATTACGCCTGATTCCTGGATTTTTGTGTGTTATAGCCCACGTTTTCTGCATGGGCCCGAGCCATCGGACCCGGATCAACTAAAATTTTGTTGGACCATCAAAAACGACCTAAAGAATAATAGTCACAACCTTGCCATGACCATTACTCGTTTTTTGGCTTTTTGGTGCTATAAAACTTGAATTCTGCCCAATTCCTAAATTTTCGTATGTTATAGCACATGCGTTCTTTATGGGCCAGGGCCACCAGACTTGGATCACCTAAAATTTTGCCACATCATAACAAATAACCTAAGGAAAAATTGTCACCGTCTCGCCATGACCATAATTTATTGTTTGGCGTTTTAGGACCATTAAATTTGAATTTCGCCCGATTTCTAGATTTTCGTGTGCTATATCCCACGCCTTTGGCATGAGCCCATGCAATAGGACCCGGATCGCCTAGAGTTTAGCCGGACCATAAAAAATGACCTAAGAAACAATAATCATCGCCTCTCCATAAATATTTCTCGTTTTTTGGCGTTTTAGGGATATGAAAGTGGAATTCCATCCGATTTCTAGATTTTCGTGTGCTATAGTCCACGCCTTCTACATAGGCCTGGGCCACTGGACCCGGATTTGCTAAAATTTTGCTAGACCATAAAAAATGACCTAAGGAACAATAGCCAATGCCTCGCCATGACAGTTACTCATTTTTTGGCTTTTCGGGGCCATAAAACTGGAATTTCGCTCGATTCCTAGATTTTGTTGTGCGATAGTCTATGCCTTCTGCATGGGCCCGAGCCACTGGACCTTGATCACCTAAAATTTTTTCGAACCATAAAAAATGACCTATGGAACAATAGTCACCGCCTTGCCATGAATGCTATTCGTTTTTTGGCGTTTTAGGGTCATAAATCCGGAATTCCGCCCGATTCTCAGATTATCGTGTGCTACAGCCCACGCCTTCTGCATGAGCCCATGCCAACTGACTCGGATCGCCTAAAATTTTGTCGGACCATAAAAAACAACCTAAGGAATAATAGTCACTGCCACGCCATGACTGTTACTCCGCTTTTTGACATTTTAGGGCCATAAAACTTGAATTCTGCCCGATTCCTAGATTTTCATGTGCTATAGCCCACACCTTATACATGGGCCCAGGCCAGGGTGCACGGATCACCTAAAATTTTACTAGAGCATAAAAATGACCTGAGGAACAATAGTCACAGCCCCACCTTGAACATTACTCATTTTTTGGCATTTTAGACCATAAAATTGGAATTTGTTCGATTCTTAGATTTTCGTGTGCTATAGCCCACACCTTCTGCATGGGCCCCAGCCACCGGACCCGGATAGCCAAAAATTTTGCCGGACCATCAAAAAAGACCTATGGAACAATATTCACCGCCTCTCCATTAAAGTACTAGTTTTTGACATTTTAGGGCCATAAAACTAGAATTCCGCCCGATTCCCAGATTTTCGTGTGCTATATATAGCCCACACCTTCTGCATGGGCCGGGCCACCAGACTCGGATTACTTAAAAGTTTGTGGACCATAAAAAATGACCTAAGGATGAATAGTCACCGCCTCGTCATGATGGTTACTCGTTTTTTGGCGTTTTACTGCCATAAAACTTGTATTCTATCCGATTTCTAGATTTTTATGTGTTATAGCCCATGCCTTCTGCATGATCCATATCCACTTGACCTGAATCACCTAATTGTTGGACCACCAAAAATGACCTAAGGAACAATAATCACCGTCTCGCCATGACCGTTACTCATTTTTTGGCGCTTTAGGACCATAAAACTGAAATTCGGCCAGATTCTCAGATATTTGTATGCTATAGCCCACGTCTTCTGCATGAGCCTGGGTTTCCAGATCGGGAGTGGATAAAATTTTGCTGGACCATCAGAAATGACCTATGAAAGAATAGTCATTGCCTCGCCGTGACCGTTACTCATTTGTTTGGCTATTTAGGGCCACTAGAATTCCGCCCAATTTCCAGATTTTCGGGTACTATACCCATGCCTTCTGCATAGGCCTGGGCCAAGAGTCTCGGATCACCTAAAATTTTGCTAGACCATCAAAAACTACCTAAGGAAAAATAGTTACTTCCTCGTCATGACTATTACTCATTTTTGGCGTTTTAAGGCCATAAAACTTGAAGCTTGATTCCCTGATTTTCGTGTGCTACAACTCACGCCTTCAGCATGGGCCCGGGCCATCAGACTTGGATCGCCTAAAATTTTATCGGACCATCAAAACTACCTAATGAACAATAGCCAGCGCCTCGCATGACTCTTACTCATTTTTTAGCGTTTTAGGGCGATAAAACTGGAATTTTTCCCTATGACCTAAGGAATAATAGTTACCGCCTCGCCATGACCGTTACTCTCTTTTTGACATTTTAGGGCCATAAAACTTAAATTTTGCCGGTTTTTAGATTTTCGGGTGCTATAGCCTACGCCTTCTGCATGGGCTTAGGGCACCGAATCGCCTAAAATATTGACGAACCATAAAAAACAATCTAAGGATCAATAGTCACTGCCTCTCCATGACCGTTACTCATTTTTTGCTTTTAAGGCCATAAAACTGGAATTCCTCCCGATTCCCAGATTTTCGTGTACTATAGCTCACGCCATCAACATGGGCTAGGGCCACCAGGTTCGGATTGCCTAAAATTTTTCCGGACCATCAAAAATGTGCTAGAGAATGATAATCACCGTCTCGCCATGAACGTTACACTTTTTTGGCATTTTAGAGCCATAAAACTGGAATTCGGCCCGATTCCCATATTTTCTTGTGCTATAGGCTATAGCCCACGCCTTCTGCATGAGCCCGGACATAGGACCCGGATCACCTACAGTTTTGCCAAATTATAAAAAACGACCTAAGGAACAATAGTTACTGCCTCGCCATGACCATTACTCATTTTTAGGCTTTTAAGGCCATAAAACTGGAATTCCGCCCGATTCTCATATTGTTGTGTGCTATAGCCCATGCCTTCTGTATGGGCCCGGACCATCAGACCCGGATAGCTTAAAATTTGGCCGGACCATAAAAAGCAACCTAAGGAACAATAATCGCCGCCTCACCATGAACCTTACTCATTTTTGGGCGTATTAGGGAGATAAAACTGGAATTCCTCCTCTTGCATAAGCCCGGGCCACCAGATCCAGATCGTCTAAAATTTTATCGAACCATAAAAAACAACCAAACGAACAATAGTCACCATCTAGCCATGATTGTTACTCCTTTTTTGGCATTTAGGGCCATGAAACTGGAGCTCCAGCTAATTCCCAAATTCTTGTGTGCTATTGACCACGCCTTCTATATAGGCCTGGGCCACCGTACACGGATCGCCTAACATTTTGTAGGATCATCAAAAATGACCTAAGGAATAATAGTCACTACCTCGCCATGATCGTTACTCGTTTTTTGGCATTTTAGGGCCAAAAAACTAGAATTTTGCATGGATCTTAGATTTTCGTGTTCTATAGCACATGCCTTCTGCATGGGCCCGAGCCACCGAATCCGGATCGTCCAAAATTTTGTTGGACCATAAAAAACAACCTAAGGAACAATAGTTACTGCTACACCATGATTGTTACTCATTTTTTAAAATCTTTTTAGGGCCATAAAACTGGAATGTCGCGCCATCCCTAGGTTTTCGTGTGCTATAGCCCAAGCCTTCGGCATAGGCCCGGTCCACGAGGTTTGGATCGCCTAAAATTTTGTCAGGCCATAAAAACTGACCAAAGGAACAATATTCACCGCCTAGCCATGACTGTTGCTCCTTTTTTGGCATTTAGGACAATATAACTAGAACTCCCCATGATTCCCATATTCTCATGTGCTATTGTCTACGCCTTCTGCATGGGCCTGGGCCACCAAACCCAGATCGCCTAACATTTTGCCAGACCATCGAAAACGACCAAAGGAACAATATTCACCGCCTAGCCATGACCGTTACTCCTTTTCAACATTTAGCGCCATAAATTGGGACTTTGCCCGATTCCCAAATTTTCATGTGCTATAGCCCAAGCCTTTTGCACAGGCCCGAGCCATCGGACCCCGATTGCTTAAAATATTTCCAGACCATAAAAAATGACCTAAGGAACAATAGTCACTAGTTCACCATGATCGTTACTCATTTTTTGGCACTTTACGGCAAAAAATTGGAATTTCGCCTGATTCCTAGATTTTCGTGTGCTATAGCCCATGCCTTAAGCATAAGCCCGAGCCACAGGATTCGGATCAGCTAAAATTTTTTTCGTACCACAAAAAACGACCTAATAAAAAATAGTCACCGTCTCGCCATGACCGTTACTCATTTTTTGACGTTTTAGGGCTAAAAAACTAGAATTCCTCCCGGTTTCTAGACCGGGCCTTCTGCATGGGCCCGAGCCACTGGACCCGGATCGCCTAATATTTCACCGGACCATCGAAAACAACCCAAGGAACAATAATTACCGCATCGCCATGATTGTTACTTATTTTTTGGGTTTTTAGGGCCTTAAAACTAGAATTTCGCCTGATTCCCAGATTTTCATATGCTATTGCCCATGCCTTGTGCATGGGTTCGGGCTACCGGACCTGGATCGCCTAAAATTTTACCAGACCATCAAAAACAATCCAAGTAAAAATAGTCACCGCCTCGCCATGACCGTTACTCATTTTATGGCATTTTAGGGCCAAAAAAACTAAAATTCTGCCTGATTCTCAGATTTTCATGTGCTATTGCCCACGCCTTCTGCATGGGCTCGGGCCACCTAACCCGGATTCCCTAAAATTTTTGCCGGACCATCAAAACAACCTAAGAAAAAATAGTTACCACCTCGTCATGAACATTACCTTTTTTTGGTATTTTAGAGCAAAAAAACTAGAATTTTGCCGAATTCTAAAATTTTCATGTTCTATAGTCCACGCCTTCAGTATAAGCCCGGGCCATCGGTCTCGTATCACCTACAGATTTTTCGGACCATAAAAAACAAACTAAGGAAAAGTAGCCAAAGCTTTGACATAACAGTTACTCGGTTTTTGGCATTTCATAGCCATAAAACTGGAAATCCGCCTGATTCGTAGATTTTCGTGTGCTATAACCCACACCTTCTACATGGGCCCGGGCCACCGGACTTGGATCTCCTAAAATATAGCCGGACCATAACAAACGACCTAAGAAAATATACTCACTGCCTCGCCATGACCGTTACTCTTTTTTTGGTGTTTTAGGACCATAAAACTGGAATTCCGCCTGATTTCCAGATTTTTTGTATGCTATAGCCCACGCCTTCTGCATGGGCTTGGGTCACCTGACCCGGATCGCCTAAAATTTTATTGGACCATAAAAAACGACCAAAGGAACAATAGTCACCACCTCGCCATGACCGCTACTCGGTTAGTTTTTGGCGTTTTAGGGCCATAAACTTGAATTTCACTGGTTCTGAGATTTTCGTGTGCTATACGACTTCTACATGAGCCTGGGCCACCGAACTGGGATTGCCTAAAATTTTTACGGACCATCAAAGACGACCTACAGAACAATAGTCAGTGCCTCACCATGAACAATACTCATTTTCTAACGTTTTAGGGCCATAAAATGGAATTTTGCCCGAATTTCAGATTTTCGTGAGCTATAGGCTATAGCCCACGCTTTCTGCATGGGCTCGGGCCAAAGGACCTAGATCGTTTAAAATTTTTCCGGACCATTAAAAATGACCTATGGATCAATAAGCATCGCCTCGCCATAACCGTTACTCGTTTATTGGCTTTTTAGGGCCATTAAATTGTAATTTTGCTTGATTCCCAGAATTTTGTGTGCATAGCCCACGCCTTCTGCATATGCCCAGGTCATCGGATCCAAATCGCCTAAAATTTTGTCTGACCATAAAAAATGACCTAAAGAACAATAGTCACTGCCTCTCCATGACCATTACTCTTTTTTTGGCTTTTTAGGACCATAAAACATGAATTCCGCCTTATTCTCAAATTGTCATGTGCTATAGCCCACACCTTCTGTATGGGCCCAGGCAATCAAATCGGATCGCCTAGAATTTTGCTGGACCATAAAAATGACCTAAGGAACAATAATCACTACCTCGCCATGAATGTTACCCGTTTTTGGGCGTATTAGGGACATAAAATTAGAATTTCGTCCGATTCCCATATTTTCGTATGTTATAGCCCACACCTTCTGCATAGGTTCGGGCCACAGGATCCAAATTGCCTAAAGTTTTGCCGGACCATAAAAAACGACCAAAGGAACAATAGTCACTCGCCTAGCCATGATAGTTACTCCTTTATTGGCTTTTAAGGCCATAAAACTGGAACTACGTCTGATTCCCATATTTTGTGTTCTATAGCCCACGACCTTCTGCATAGATCTGGGCCATCGGACATGGATCGCCTAATAGTTTGTCAGACGATAAAAAATGACCTAAGGCACAATGGTCACCGCCTCGCCATGACCGTTACTTGTTTTCTTTAGCTTTTTAGGGCATAAAACTAGAATGTTACGCGATTCTCAGGTTTGGGTCACCGGTCCGTATCCCTTAAAATTTGTCGGACTATCAAAAATGACCAAAGGAACAATACTCACCGCCTAGCGATGAATGTTACTCCTTCTTTGGCATTTAGGGCCATAAAACTGGAATTCCACCCCATTCCTATATTTTCGTGTGCTATCGCCCACACTTTCTAAATGGGTATGGGCCAACAGACCCGGATAGCCTAAAATTTTTCCGTACCATCAAGAACAACCCAAGGAAAAACATTCACCGCCTCGCTATGATCATTACTCGTTTTTTTGCATTTTAAGGCCAAAAACTGGAATTCTGCCCGATTCCTAGATTTTCGTGTGCTATAGCCCACGCCTTCTGCATGGGCTTTGGTCACCTAAATCGATTCACCTAAAATTTACCGGACCATAATAAACGACCTAAGGAACAATAGTCACCATCTTTCCATGACCGTTACTCTTTTTTGGCGTTTTAGGGCCATAAAATTGAAATTAGGCCTGGTTCCTAAATTTTCTTGTGCTATAGTTCACGCTTTCTGCATGGGCCCGGGCCACAGGACCCGAATCACCTACAATTTTTCCGGACCATAAAAAACGACCTAAGGAACAATTATCACTGCCTCGCCATTACCATTACTCATTATTTTTGGCTTTTAAGGCTGCAAAACTGGAATTCGGCACGATTCTCACATTGTCATGTGCTATAGCCCACGCCTTCGGCAGAGGCCCGGTCCATCAGACCCGGATTCCTAAAATTTTGCTGGACCATAAAAAACGACCTAAGGAACAATAATCACAGCCTCTCCATTAACTTTACTCATTTTTGCCGTATTAGAGACATAAAATTGGAAGTCTGTCCGATTTTCTCATTTTCGTGTGTTATAGCTCACGCCTTCTGCATAGGCCAGGGCGGCAGGACCCAGACCACCTAAAATTTTATCAGACCATCAGAAATGACCAAAGGAACAATATTCACCCGCCTAGCCATGATTGTCACTCGTTTTTTGGCATTTAGGGCCATATAGCTGAAACTACACTTGATTTTCATATTTTCATGTGTTATAACCCACGCCTTCAGCATGGACCCAGGCAACTGGACTTGGATCGCCTAATATTTTTTGAGCCATCAAAAATGACCTAAGGAACAATTGTCACCGCCTCGCCATGATTGTTACTCATTTGTTTTTGGCATTTTAGGGTGAAAATAATGGAATTCTGCCCAAATCCTATATTTCGTGTGCTATAGCCCACGACTTCTACATGGGCCCGAGCCACCAAACCCGGATCGTCTAATATTTTGCCGGACCATCAAAAATGACCTAAGGAACAATGGTCACCGCCTCTCCATGACCTTTACTTATTTTTTAGCTTTTTAGGACCATAAAACTAGAATACCGCACGATCCCAATGTTTTCGTGCGTTATAGCCTACGCCTTCTACATAGGCATGGGCCACCAGATCCGGATATCCTAAAATTTTGTCAGACCATTAAAAAGGACCAAAGGAACAATAGTCACCACATAGCCATGATTGTTACTCCTTTTTTGGCATTTTGGGCGATAAAACTAGAAGTCCGCACGATTCCCATATTTTCGTGTGCTATAGCCCACAACTTCTGCAAGGACTTGGGTCACTTGATTCGGATCGCCTAAAATTTACCACAAAAATGACCTAAGGAACAATAGTCACCATCTCTCCATCTCCGTTAATCCCTTTTTGGCGTTTTAGGGCCATAAACTTGAATTCCGCTGGTTCCTAGATTTTCGTGTGCTATAGGCCATGCCTTCTACATAAGCTCGGGCCACCAGACTCGGATCGCCTAAAATATTGACGGACCATAAAATATGACCTATGGAATAATAGTCAGTGGCTCACCATGAACAATACTCGTTTTCTGACATTTTAGGGCCATAAAATGGAATTACGCCCGAATTTTAGATTTTTGTGTGCTATAGCCACGCTTTCTGCATAGGCCCGGCCATAGGACCTGGATCATCTAAAATTTGTCCGCACAATTAAAAAATGACCTATGGAACAATAGTCATCGCCTCGCCATAACGTTTACTCGTTTTTTGGCTTTTTAGGGCCATTAAACTAGAATTTTGCCCGATTCCCTGATTTTCATGTGCTAGCTCACGCCTTCTACATGGGCCCGGGCCACCGGATGTGGATCGCCTAAAATTTTGTCGGACCATAAAAAATGACCTAATGAACCATAGTCACCACCTTGCTATGATCTTACTCATTTTTTGGCGTGTATGGCCAAAAAACTGGAATTTCGCCCGATTTCTAGATTTTCATATTGTATAGCCCACGCCTTCTACATGGGCCAGAGCCACGAGACTCGGATCGCCCAAAATTTTGCCAGACCATAAAAAATGCTCTAAGGAACAATAGTCATTATCTCGCCATGATCGTTACTCTTTTTTTAGGCATTTTAGGGCAAAAAAACTGAAATTCCGCCTGATTCCTAGATTTTCGTATGCTATAGCCCACGCCTTCTGCATGGACCTGGGCCACCGGATGTGGATCACCTAAAATATTGTCGGACAGTCAAAAAATAACCTAACGAACAATAGTTACCACTTCACCATGATCATTACTCGTGTTTTGGCCTGTAGGGCCAAAAAACTGGAATTCCGTTTGATTCCTAAATTTTCGTATTGTATTGCCCACGCCTTCTAAAATTTCGGAGGATCGATTCACCTAAAAACTAGAATTCGGCCAGATTCCGGAAACTCGGATCACCTAAAAATTTACCGGACTATCAAAACGACCTAAGGAAAAATAGTCACCATGTCGTCATGACCATTACTCGTTTTTTGGCATTTTAGAACCAAAAAATTAGAATTTTGCCCAATTCTCAAATTTCGTGTACAATAGCCCACACCTTTATGATGAGCCCGGGCCATTGGTCCTGTATCACCTACAAATTTTGCGGACCATCAAAAACAAACTAAGGAAAAATAGCCACAACCTTGACATAGCCGTTACTCGGTTTTTGGCATTTCATACCCATAAAACTGGAAATTCGCCTGATTCCTAAATATTTGTATGCTATAGCCCATGCCTTCTGCATGGGCCCGGGCCACCGGACCTGGATATCCTAAAATTTAGCCGGACCGTAAAAAATTACCTAAGGAAATATACTCACCGCCTCACCGTGACCATTACTCGTTTTTTGGTGTTTTAGGGCCATAAAACTGGAATTCCGCCCGATTTCCAGATTTTTTTTGTGTGCTATAGCGCATGCCTTCTGCATGGGCTTGAGACTCCTGACTCGAATTGCCTAAAATTTTATTGGACCATAAAAAACAAACTAAGGAACAATTGTCACTGCCTCGTCATGACCGTTACTCACTTTTTGTATTTTAGGGCCATAAACTTGAGTTCCGCTAGTTCCTAAATTTTCATGTACTGTAGCCCACACCTCCTACATGAGCCCGGGCCACTAGAATGGGATCGCCTAAAATTTTGACGGATTATCAAACACGACCTACAGAAAAATAGTCAGTGCCTCAGCATTTAAAATACTCGGTTTCTGAGGTTTTAGGGCCATAAAATGGAATTCCGCTTGAATTTCATATTTTTTTATGCTATAGCCCACGCTTTCTGCATGGGCCTGATCCACAAGACCTGGTTCGTCTAAAATTTTTTCGGACCATTATAAACGACCTAAGCAACAATAATCATCGCCTTGCCATAGCTGTTAACTCGTTTTTTTAGGTTTTAAGGCCATAAAACTTTAATTTCACCCGATTCCCAGATTTACGTATGCTATTGCCCACGCCTTCTACACGGGCCCAGGCCACCGGATGTGGATCACCTTAAATTTTGTTGGACCATCAAAACTGACCTAACGAATAATAGTCATCACCTCGCCATGATCATTACTCGTTTTTTGGTGTGTAGGGCCAAAAAACTGGAATTCCGCCTGATTCCTAGATTTTCATATTGTATTGCCCACGCCATCTACTTGGGCCAGGGCCACGAGACTCGAAACACTTAAAAATTTTCCGGAGCATAAAAAATGCTCTAAGGAACAATAGTCACTGTCTCTCTATGACCGTTACTCTTTTTGTTTTTTGCGTTTTAGGGCTCAAAAACTGGAATTCTGCCCAATTCTCAGATTTTCGTGTGCTATAGCCTATGCCTTCTGCATGGACCTGGGCCATTGGATGTGGATTGCCTAAAATTTTGTCGGACCATCAAAAAAGACCTAACTAAAAATAATCACTGCCTCCTCCGTGACCGTTACTCGCTTTTTGGCATTTTAGGGATAAAAAATAGGAATTTCGCCCGATTTCTAGATTTTTGTATGCCACCTGACCCAGATTGCCTAAGATAGTCACAACCTCGACATAAATGTTACTAGGTTTTATGCATTTTATGGTCATAAAATTGGAAATCCGTCCGATTCCTAGATTTTCGTCTGCCCCACGCCTGCTGCATAGGCCCGAGCCACAGGACCCGAATTGCCTACAATTTTGTCGGACCATAAAAAATAACCTAAGGAATAATAGTCATCGCCTCGCCATGACCGTTACTCGTTTTTTGGCGTTTTAGGGCAAAAAAACTAGAATTCTACCCGATTTTTAAACTTTAGTGTGCTATAGCCCACACCTTCTGCATGGGCCCGAGTCATCGGACCCGGATTGCCTAATATTTTGCCGAACCATCAAAAAATCCTAAGGATAGCCACCGAAAGGATAGTCACCGAATCACCATGATCGTTACTTGTTTTTTGGCTTTTTAGGACATCAAAACTAGAATTTCGCCTGATTCTCAGATTTTCTTGTGCTATCGCCCATGCTTTCTGCATGGGTTTGGACCTTCAGACCCGGATCACCTTAAATTTTACCGGACCATCAAGAACAACCCAAGGAAAAATAGTCACCGGCTCACCATGACCTTTACTCATTTTTGGCGTTTTAGGGCCAAAAATCTGGAATTTCGCCCGATTCCTAGATTTTCGTGTGCTATAGCCCACTCCTTATGTATGGGCTTGGGTCACCTGACCCAGATCGCCTAACATTCTACCGGACCATAAAAATGAAATAAGGAACAATAGTCACCATCTTGTCATGACCGTTCCCTTTGTTTTTGGCGTTTAGGGCCATAAAATTAGAATTAGGCCGGATTCTCAGATTTTCGTGTGTTATAGTCCACGCCTTCG
Organism: Nicotiana tabacum; assembly: GCF_000715075.1. Taxonomy (NCBI): domain Eukaryota; kingdom Viridiplantae; phylum Streptophyta; class Magnoliopsida; order Solanales; family Solanaceae; genus Nicotiana; species Nicotiana tabacum. The sequence goes on along the minus strand of NC_134080.1, from coordinate 222,039,675 downwards.
GCATGGGACGAGCCACATACCCAGATCACCTACAGTTTTGCCGGACCATCAAAAATGACCCAAAGAACAATAGTCACCGCTTCGCCATGACCATTACTCATTTTTTTTGGCTTTTAGGGCCATAAAACTGGAATTCCGCCTGATTCTCATATTGTCATGTGCTATAGCCCATGCCTTCTGCATGGGCCGAGGACATTAGACCTGAATCGCCTAGAATTTTAATGGACCATAAAAAATGAACGTTACTCGTTTTTGGGCGTATTAGGGACAAAAATTGGAATTTCGTCCGATTCCCAAATTTTCGTGCGTTGTAGCCCACGCCTTCTGCATAGGTCTGGGCCATCAGATCCAAATTGCCTAAAATTTTGTCGGACCATCAAAAACTACCAAAGGAACAATAGTCACCCTCCTAGCCATGATTGTTACTCATTTATTGGCTTTTAGGGCCATAAAATTGGAACTACGCCTAATTCTCATATTTTCGTATTGTATAGCTCACGCCTTCTACATAGAGTCGGGCCATCAGACCTGGATCGCCTAATATTTTGCTGGACGATAAAAAATGACCTAAGCACAATGGTCATCGACTCGCCATGACCGTTACTCATTTTTTGGCCATAAAACTAGAATGTCGCGCGATCCCCAGATTTTCGTGTGCTATAGTCTACGCCTTCTGTACAGCCTCGGGACACTAGTCCGTATCGACTAAAATTCATCGGACCATAAAAAATGACCAAAGGAACAATAGTCACCGCCTTGTCGTAACTTTACTCCTAGTTTGGCATTTAGGGCCCATAAAACTGAAATTCCGCCCCATTCCTATATTTTCGTGCGCGATCGCTCATGCATTCTACATAGGTACGGTCCACCAGACCCGGATCGCCTAAAATTTTCCCGGACCATCAAGAACAACCCAAGGAAAAATAGTAACCACCTCGCCATGACTACTACTCATTTTTTCGCGTTTTATGGCCAAAAAAATTGGAATATCGCCCAATTCCTAGATTTTCGTGTGCTACAGCCCACGCCTTTTGCATGGGCTTGGGTCTCCTGAACCGGATTGCCTAAAATTTACCGGACCATAAAAAATGATCTAAGGAACAATAGTCACTGTCTTTCCATGACAGTTACTCCTTTGGCATTTTAGGGCCATTGGAATTAGGCCTGATTCCCAAATTTTCTTGTGCTGTAGTCCATGCCTTTTGCATGTGCCCAGGCCACGGGACTCGGATCACATGCAGTTTTTCCTAACCATAAAAAACGACCTAAGGGACAATAGTCACTGCCTCGCCATGACCATTACTCATTTTATTTGACCTTTTAAGGTCATTAAACTGGAATTTCACATAATTCTCATATTGTCGTGTGCTATAGCCCACGCCTTATGCATAGACCTGGTCCATCAGACCCGGATCGCCTAAAATTTGTTAGACCATAAAAAATGACCTAAGGAACAATAATCACCGCCTCTCCATGAACATTACTCATTTTTGGTGTATTAGGGACATAAAATTGGAATTCCATCCGATTCCCTCAATTTTGTATGTTATAACTCACGCCTTCTGCATAAGCTCGGTCCACCGGATCCAGATTGCCTAAAATTTTGTCGGACCATAAAAAATGACCAAAGGAACAATATTCAACCGCCTAGCCATGATTGTCACTCCTTTTTGGAATTTAGGGCCATATAGCTAAAACTACGCCTGATTCCTATATTTTCGTGTGCTATAGGCCACGCCTTCAGCATGGACCCAGGCCACCGCACTTGGATCACCTAATATTTTTTCGGATATCAAAAATGACCTAAGGAACAATAGTCACCGCCTCGTCATGATTGTTACTCATTTTTTGGCATTTTAGGTTAAAAAATCTGGAATTCCGCCTAAATTATATATTTTTGTGTGCTATAGCCCACGACTTCTACATGGGCCCGAGCCACCGGACCCGAAATACCTAATATTTTGCCTGACCATCAAAAAAGACCCAAGGAACACTGGTCACCGCCTCGTCATGACCGTTACTCATTTTTTAGCTTTTTAGGACCATAAAACTAGAATGCCATGCGATCCCAATATTTTAGCCAACGCCTTCTACATACGACCGGACCACCGGATCCGTATCTCCTAAAATTTTTTCAGACCATCAAAAAGGACCAAAGGAACAATAGTCACCACATAGCCATGAATGTTACTCCTATTTTGGCATTTACGGCCATAAAACTAGTACTCCACACGATTCCCAAATTTTCGTATGCTATAACCCATGCCTTCTGCATGTGCTTGGGTCACATAACCCGGATCGCCTAAAATTTTATCGAACCATAAAAAATGACCGAAGGAACAATAGTCACTACCTTGCCATGATCGTTAATTACTTTTTGGCATTTTAGGGCCATAAACTTGAATTTTTTCGGTTCCTAGATTTTCGTGTGCTATAGCCCACACCTTCTAATAAGCCCGGGATACCGGAATCGGATCGCCTAAAATTTTTACGGACCATAAAAGTTGACCTACATAACAATAGTTAGTGGCTCAACCTGAACATCTCGTTTTCTGATGTTTTAGGGCCATAAAATGGAATTCTGCCCTAATTTCAAATTTTCGTGGCTATAGCCCACACTTTCTGCATTGGCCCAGACCACATGACTTGGATCGTCTAAAAATTTTAAGGACCATTAAAAATGACTTTAGGAACAATTGTTATCGCCTCGCTATAACCGTTACTTATTTTTTGGCTTTTTAGTGCCATAAAACTGAAATTTTGTCCGATTCCCTAATTTTCGTGTGCTAGCCCACGCCTTCTACATGGGCCCGGGCCACCGGATGTGGATCGCCTAAAATTTTGTCGGACCATCAAAAATGACCTAACAAACCATAGTCACCACCTCTCTATGATCATTAATTATTTTTTGGCGTGTAGGGCCAAAAAATTGGAATTCCGCCCGATTTCTAGATTTTTGTATTGTATAGCCCACGCTTTCTATATAGGCCAGGGCCACGAGACTCGGATCGCCTTAAATTTTGCCAGACCTTCAAAAATGTCCTAAGGAACAATAGTCACTGTCTCTCCATGACCGTTATTCTTTTTTTGGCATTTAGGGCAAAAAAACTAGAATTCCGCCCGATTCCCAGATTTTTGTGTGCTATAGCCCACGCCTTCTGCATGGACCTGGGCTACCGGATGCGGATCACCTAAAATTATGTCAGACCATAAAAAATGACCTAACGATCAATAATCACCACCTCACTTTGATCATTACTCATTTCTTTGTGTATAGGGCCAAAAAACTGGAATTCCGCCTGATTCCTAAATTTTCGTATTGTATAGCCCACGCCTTCTACATGGGTCAGGTCCACGAGACTCGGATCACCTAAAAATTTTCCAGACCATAAAAAATGACCTAAGAAAAAATAGTCACCGCGTCGTCATGACCGTTTCCTAATTTTTGGCATTTTAGAGCCAATAAATTAGAATTTTGCTCGATTCTTAAATTTTCGTGTGCTATAGCTCACGCCTTCAGGAGGAGCCCAAGACAGCGGTCCTGTATCACCTACAAATGTCGGGGACCATAAAAAAAACTAAGGAAAAATAGTCACAGCCTCGACATAACCGTTACTCGGTTTTTGGCGTTTCATACCCATAAAACTGGAAATCCTAAAATTTCCGCGTGAATCCTATATTTTTGTGTACTATAGCCCATGACTTCTACATGGGCCTGAGCGACTGGATCCGGATCACCTAATATTTTGCCGGACCATCAAAAGCGATCTAAGGAACAATAGTTACCGCCTTGCCATGACCGTTACTCATTTTTTTAGCTTTTTAGGACCATAAAACTTGAATGACATGTGATCCCAATGTTTTCGTGTGCTATAGCCTATGCCTTCTGCATAGGCTCGGGACACCGGATTCGGATTGCCTAAAATTTTGTCAGACCATCAAAAAGGACCAAAGGACCAATAGTCACCGCATAACTATGAATGTTACTCCTTTTTTGGCATTTAGGGCCATAAAACTATAACTCCGCACGATTCCCAAATTTTCGTGTGCTATATCCCACGCCTTCTGCATGGGCTTGGATCACTTGAACCAGATCACCTACAATTTTATCGGACCATAAATAATGACCTAAGGAACAATAGTCACCGCCTCGCCATGACCGATAATCGGGTTTTGGCGTTTTAGAGCCATAAACTTGAATTCCGCTGGTTCCTAGATTTTCCTGTGCTATAGCCCATGCCTTCTACATAAGCCCAGGCCACCGGACTCAGATCTCCTTAAATTTTGACGGACCATCAAAGACGACCTACGCAACAATAGTCAGTGGCTCGTCATGAACAATACTCATTTTCTGACGTTTTAGGGCCATAAAATGGAATTCTGCCCGAATTTCAGATTTTCGTATTCTATGGCCCACACTTTTTGCATGGGCATGGGTCATTGGACTTTGATCGTATAAAATTTTTTTAGACCATTAAAAACGACCTAAGGAACAATACTCATCGCCTCTCCATAACCGTTACTCTCTTTTGGCCTTTTAGGGCCATAAAACTAGAATTTCGACCGATTCCCTAATTTTCATGCGCTATAGCCCATGCCTTCTACATGGGCCCGGGCCACCGAATGTAGATCGCCTAAAATATTTCGGACCATGAAAAACGACCTAACGAACCATAGTCACCACCTCGCTATGATCATTACTCATTTTTTGGCGTGTAGGGCCAAAAAACTGGAATTCCGCGTGATTTTTAGATTTTTGTATTGTATAGCCCACACCTTCTATATGGGCTAGGTCCACGAGACTCGGATCGCCTAAAATTTTGCAGGAACATCAAAAATTCCCTAAGGAACAATAGTCACTATCTCGCCATGACCGCTACTATTTTTTTGGTGTTTTAGGACAAAAAAATTGGAATTCCGCTCGATTTCTAAATTTTCGTGTGCTACAGCTCACGCGTTCTGCATGGACCTGGGCCACCGGATATGGATCGCCTAAAATTTTTTGGACCATCAAAAACGACCTAGCGAACAATAGTTACCACCTTGACATGCTTATTTTTCCTTTTGTAGGGCCCAAAAACTATAACTCCGCCTGATTGCTAGATTTTTGTATTGTATAGCCCACGCCTTCTACATGGACCAGGGCCACGAGACTAGGATCACCTAAAACTTTGCAAGACCATCAAAAATGTCCTAAGGAACAATATTCACTATCTCTCCTTGACCATTACTCTTTTTTTGGCGTTTTAAGGCCAAAAAACAGGAATTCCACCCGATTCCCAGATTTTTGTATGCTATAGCCCACGCCTTCTACATGGACCTGGGTCACCGGATGTGGATTGCCTAAAATTTGTCATACAATAAATAACGACCTAACAAAAAATAGTCACTGCCTCCGCCATGTTCGTTACTCGTTTTTTGGTATGTTAGAGATAAAAATTAGAATTTCGCCTGATTCCTAGTTTTTCGTGTGCCACCTGACCCCGATCACCTAAGATAGTCACAATCTCGACATAATCATTACTCGATTTTTGGCGTTTTATGGTCATAAAATTGTAAATCCGTTCGACTCCTAGATTTTAGTTTGCTATATCCCACGCCTTCTGCATAGGCCCGAGCCACAGGACCCCGATTGCGTACAATTTGGTCAGACCATAAAAAACGACCTAAGGAACAATATTCACCGCCTTGCCATGACCGTTACTCATTTTTGGGCATTTTAGGGCCAAAAAACTGGAATACCACCCAATTTCTGAACTTTCGTATGCTATAGCCCACCCGTTCTGCATGGGCCCGAGGATCGTCTAATATTTTTTCGGACTATCAAAAACAACCTAAGGAACAATAGTCACCGCATTACCATGATCGTTACTTATTTTTTTTTACTTTTTAGGGCCTTAAAACTAGAATTTCGCCCGATTCCCAAATTTTCGTATGTTATCGTCCACGCCTTCTGCATGGGTTCGGACCACCTGACCTGGATTGCCTAAATTTTTTCCAGACTATCAATAACAACCCAAGGAAAAATAGTCACCGCCTCTCCATGACCGTTGCTCGTTTTTTTTGCGTTTTAAGGCCAAAAAATAGGAATTCCGCCCAATTCCAAGATTTATGAGTGCTATAGCCTGTCGTGCCCCCTTTTTCCTTCTTCACATCGGAAAATCGGGTTTATGACATTTTAGGTATGTGACAACTCATTCCTTTTGGGAACTGGGTTTGCATTTGAAGAGTCGCCACCTAATGATTTAAGGTGCATTGGGACACCTATATGGTTCATTTCTGAGTTTGTTTGTTAACCAAAGATAGGGTAAGAGCTTGAAATTATCCTAAGAGGAAGGTGTTAGGCACCCTTCTGGATCCACTAGTGTGGTTCCCGGCCAGACAGTTTTGTAAATTTATACAATTAGCAAATAGACAAGTATAGGCTCTAATAGTAGGGGATTTAAGTTTAAACACATAAGAGTTTGAAAACAATTATTAAAAGGCGAATTTTGAAAAGGAGTTGCAGTTTTACAAATACTTAAGAATGTAAAAGGGAAAGGAGGGGGGTCCTAGGTTTGTTTATAATATGGATCACATCAATGCGATACCCGGTATGACACTCCTCAGAAGAGGGGATACACGTGGTATTAGCCGCACCGGTCATCATATCCATATCTACCCTTCCCACCTCGTTAAGGTATTAAAGCGCGGATTGGTCTCGACCTCTATTGCATGCTATTATCCGCCCCATTCCTATCAGTCCCGGAGGAATTTAGGACTACTATTCCTATAAGGGGGAGGATTTTAGATTGACTCTTAGGTTTTAAAGGTAAAAAAGGCTAAGGCGACATATAAAACACGTAGGACTGCATTTAAAGGAGAAACATGTAAACAATTTAAAGGGCTCATATATACCTCCGTAGACAATGCATATAAATAGCATGACTTAAACACAATTAGGGTCTGAATTTTAAAACACTGAAGTAGGGTGTTTAGATTGTTGAAGCATACCAAACTTATTACATAACTCAGATAAGAAGTCCGAATTAGGCCCGCCTGCTGGTTGTAGCAGTGCTAATTAACAAAGGCGAGTTCAGTTTTACTATTATTACCTAAGGCTTGCCTAGGTATGATAGTGATATCCTATGAGCATGATGTCTATTACTGATTAGGAATTCAGTAGAGTAGTGGTTAATTTTAAACAGGCGATTGGATCCTATAGGCATGCCTTCTAAATCATATTAATTAACACGAAAAGAGTGAGCTATTTAATCTTATTCAGACAGGCATGAGTCAAAGTGATTTTAACTAAGCTGATTTTAGATCCTATAGGCATGATCTCTATGTATTAAAGGCTGATTTGGTCATATAGGCATGGTATCTAATTGAACATGCAGTGAAGTAGGCAGGATTTTTTTGGCAAAAAGCGAAATTCCTATAGGCATGATTTCTTATTAAAACTAATTTTTAATCCTATAGGCAGGATCTCTATTTGTGTTAAAGTAAAGCATGCAGAACTTAATTTAAACAGAGCACATCTTATAGGCATGTTCTCTAACAGATCATATCGAAATACATCCTATAGGCATGTTATCTACCCTTATAATAGCTAAAACATGCATAATCACCCCATCCCTTTCACTAGCCAATCCCAATATTTGTTACAAATTATTACAGATCAAATACTGAATTACATCAGAAAAAGTGTAAAATGAGAAGTTACAACCATATGAAGCCTGATTCTGACTTCCTCTCTGAGTTATGGAATAAACCACTTCAAATGCCATTTGTGGTTTCAAAGCCTTTCTCATACCTGAGTGTGTCAAAGTTCCTTAAAGGTCCCAAGGGACCCCGGGCAGTGCTTACACCCAGGTTTGCATAACCAGACAGAAATGCGTCAGTGTGGAAGGGCCAGCCCTTATGTGTCCAAGTTCAGAGGGAGCTCAAGGGTCCAAAGGCAAGTCTCACACAAGAGAGGCAGAACCTAAGTTCTAAGAATATAGTGGAAGTGCAGAACATAGTTGGAAGAGATTTATTTAAAATTGGGTTGAAAATGGTAAGTGGTAAGGGTGGTTTGAAAACAGTAGTAGTAAAACTCAAACTACACAGAATCAGTAGTTACACAAAGGGGTCAAGAGGTTTTGGGAATACATTGTATGCAGCATATGACCCCTGAAGGGGTCAGGTTTGGTCATGCACAACAATAGCGATTCTGGCATGCCCACAAACCAGCCAGAGGATACAAACACATAGAGGGAATATAGGGGTTTGGGATTCATAAGTCAGCAAACACATAACAAGTGACTGACGGAGTACACACATAGGGAAGCATTAATCTAAAGGGGAAGGGACATATTATAGCATGCTAGTAATATAACTTAACTGCAGAAACATAAGCAGGAATAGACAAGAATGAAAGAAATTGGAACAATCAAAGGAACATGTTGTTGTTGAGACTTAAAAAAATTAACTAGGACATACCCGTAGACAAAGTGCTTAAAGAAAAGTAAGCAAGATTCCACAGTCTAGCCTTGGCTTTCAGCCAGCTAGACAAAGTAGCAGCACAAGTGATAGTAGAGAAAAGAGAGAAAGTTTGAGTGTAAGTATGTGTTCTGAACTCAAATTGTTCGTGTTTTTTGAAAGAAGAGAGGGTACGTATTTATAGTTTTAAAAACGAGTGAAGTCTTAACACAAACATGGAAATAATCACAATCAGAATCAATTAACACAAGTGATTCTCTTTATACAAGGAATCACTGCTTAACAGATACTAACAGGTTTTAATTAAGGAAAGAAATCAGTTTGGGGACAGTTTGATTATTGCCATATAAGGGGCGGTAAAAGCATGAAGTAAATAATTAAGTCTAAGTACAAAGTAGGCTTAATATTTGGGAAAAAATTCAGCAAGGTAAAACACTACAGTAATTAAAGGAGGAGAATTAATTAATTCAAACAAACGAGTAAAATTAGGGTTCATAAGAAAACTTTTGCAATCAGTCTCAATATCGAGGGAATTAGGATCAATCAAGAAAGGGTCAAGATTCTGCACCTCAACATATAAATAGCAAGGAATGAACATGCATGCAGAGTCAAATATGTTGACAAAAGAAGCAACACAAACATACAGTAGCAGTAGGGGTAAGCTAGGGTTCAGCAGTAAGAAAAGTATTCGAAGCACAGTAGTCAAGTAGGTCAAGTAGTCACTTAGAATCAATAGTGATGAAGAACATAGTAACAGGTAAGAGAATCAGAAACAAGTAAATGTCTTACAGTAACAAGTGAGGAAAACCTTTTAAGAAATTAGGGTTTTGACAATAATAGTCGAGTTTAAGAGATGATAAGAAATAGAACCAGATAAGTCACACAAAGAAAAAAGAATCAAAGAACTTAATCGAACAAATACTCATTCAAGCAAACAAGGATAATTTTTGAACTCGGACAAGACCAAAAGGGAACTAGGGTATTTAACATGCTGAAATAGATAGAACAACAACATTAGCAAATCATTTTAAACATAGCAAAATCACAAACAACATTAAAATCAGAGAAGAGCTCTTTTGAAAAACTTAAAGGAAAACCCTAATCGTTGAAAAATGAAGAGTCACTTTGAAATAAAATCGGAGAATCTTTGAGAAAAACACTTAAGAAGTTCATAGTAAGCACAAATCTAAGATATATCTGAAGAAAATTGAAAGATCTCAAAGATTAGGGTTTCGGAAAACCCAGAAAAGGTGAGAAAGACCTTGAAAGTTACCGGTCTAACCAGAAAAGTCAAGGATCTGCCTTGAAAGGCCATGAATGGTCGGAGAAAAGTCATGGATGGCCAGAGAAAGGCCATGAACAAAAGTTGAGCAAGGACTGGACTAGATTCCTTCGAGGTCTGGCCATGAAACCACATAAACAAACACCTAGGAGCCATAGGAGGCCGATACACATCTCAAATGGCCATGAGAGACCATGGATTAGGTAGGAGTTGAGGTAGATTTGGGTGAAATTAGATGGCGGCGGCTAGGGTACATGAGAGGTTGCAGAGAAAATTGAGAGGTAAGGGATTCAAGGGCGGCGTTTGGTGAAGAACGAATTAGGGTAAGGGATCGTTTAGGTTTATTTTAGGTAAGGGTAATGGCTGGCCGTTGATCAGAATGATCAACAGCCAGATTAAAATGGTTAGGTGGAGAATCCGGGTTGGGCTGGTTAAATTGGGTTAGGGGTCAAGTTTAAATTGAATTGGGCCGGGGGAAATTGGGTTTAATCTGGGGTCAAGTTTAGGCCAATTTGGGCTAAAATTTAAATAGCCACTTCTCCTTTTTTAATTTATAAAAAATAGTAAATACATTTCTAAAAACAAATTGAAAGCACTAAAATGATTTATAACATATAATTAACAATGTAAAAATACAGTACTTAATTTTATGAATATAAAACATAATTAAATCTTAAAAGGGCTAATATTGTAATTATATGCAATTTAGCTTAAAATATACTAAATAAATTTGTAAAAATATACAAAAATTACCTTAGCTATATTTAGCATAAATATAAGAATACAATAAATTAATTACCAAAATAATAATTTTGGAAATAATTATTGGTTTTTTATGGATAAAAGAGGGAAATAAATTGATCTAAAAACCTTTAAAAGTTATGGGAAAAATAATAAAATATTTGGACATACTTATAAAAAATGACCTAAAGAACAATAGTCACTGCCTCTCCATGACCATTACTCTTTTTTTGGCTTTTTAGGACCATAAAACATGAATTCCGCCTTATTCTCAAATTGTCATGTGCTATAGCCCACACCTTCTGTATGGGCCCAGGCAATCAAATCGGATCGCCTAGAATTTTGCTGGACCATAAAAATGACCTAAGGAACAATAGTCACCATCTCTCCATGACCGTTACTATTTTTTGTTTTGGCGTTTTAGGGCCATAACATTGGAACTAGGCCCGATTCACAAATTTTCGTATGCTGTAGTCCATGTCTTCTACATGGGCCTGGGTCACAGGACCAAGATCACCTATAATTTTTTCGGACCATTAAAAATGACCTAAGTAACAATAGTCATCGCCTCTCCATGACCATTACTCATTTGTTTTTGGATTTTTAGGGCCATAAAACTGAAATTCCGCTTTATTGTCGTGTGCTATAGCCCACGCCTTCTGCATGAGCCCAGGCCATCTGACCCAGATAGCCTAAAATTTTGGTAGACCATATAAAACGACCTAAGGAACAATAATCACCGCCTCGCCATGAACTTTACTCATTTTTTGGCGTATTAGGGACATAAAATTTGAATTTCGTCAGAGATTTTCGTGAGTTATAGCCCACGCCTTTTGTATGGGCTCGTGCCATCGGATCCAAATCGCCTAAAATTTTGTAGGACCATAAAAAATGATCAAAGGAGCAATAGTCACATGCCTAGCCATGATTGTTAGTCCTTTATTAACTTTTAGGGCCATAAAACTGGAACTACGCCTGATTCCCATATTTTCGTGTTCTATATCCCACGCCTCCTGCATAAATCCGGGCCACCAGCCTGGATCACCTAATATTTTTCCGGACCATAAAAAATTACCTATGGAACAATGGTCACCGCCTCACCATGATCGTTACTCTTTTTTTTTTTAGATTTTTTGGGCCATAAAACTAGAATGCCGACCGATCCCCAGGCTTTCGTGTGCTATAGCCTACGCCTTCTGCATAGCCCCGGGTCACCGGATCCGTATCGCCTAAAATTTGAAGGACCATCAAAAATAACCAAAGGAACAATAGTCACCGCCTAGCCATGACTGTTACTCCTTTTTTGGCATTTAGGGCCATAAAACTGGAACTTCGCACGATTTTCAGATTTTCGTGTGTTATAGCCCACGCCAACTGCATGGGCCTTGGTCACTGGACCCAGATCGCCTAAAATTTTACCGGACCATATAAAACTACTTAAGGAGTAGTAGTTACCGCCATGCCATTACCGTTACTCCTTTCTTGAGGTTTTAGGGCCATAAAACTTAAATTTCACCCGATTCCTATATTTTCGTGTGTTATAGCCTACGCCTTCAGAATGAGCCCGAGCCACCGAACCCGGATTTCCTACAATTTTATCAGACCATAAAAAATGACCGATGGAGCAAAAGTCACCGCCTCACCATGATCATTACTTGTTTTTGGCGTTTTCTGGCAAAAAAACTGGAATTCCGCCTAATTTCTAGATTTTTCGTGTGCTATAGCCCACGCCTTCTGCATGGGCTTGGGTCACCTGATCTGGATCGCCTAAAATTTTGCCGGACTATCAAAAATGATTTAATAAACCATAGTCACCGCATCGCCATGATCGTTGCGTGTTTTTTTAGCTTTTAGGGCCTTAAAACTAGAATTTCGCTCGATTCCCAAATTTTCGTGTGCTATCGCCCATGTCTTCTGCATGGGTTTGGGAAACCAGACTCGAATTACCTGAAATTTTTCCAGACCATCAAGAACAACCCAAGGAATATTTTTCACCACCTCGCCATAACCATTACTTGTTTTTTGGCATTTTAGGGCTAAATTTTTGAATTCTGCCCAATTCTCAGATTTTCGTGTGCTATAACCCACGCCTTTCTACATGGGTTTGGGCCATCAAGCCTAAATCGCATAATTTTTTTTTCATACCATAAAAAACGACCTAAGGAAAAATACCGCTTCGTCATGACCATTACTTTTTTTTTTGGCATTTAAGGGCCAAAAAACTAGAATTTTGCCCGATTCCCCGATTTTCATGTGCTATAGCCCACGCCTTCAGGATGAGCCCGGGCCATCGGTCCGGTATCATGTACAAATTTTGTGGACCATCAAAAACCAACTAAGTAACAATAGTCACAGCCTCGACATAACCGTTACTTGGTTTTTGGCATTTTATGGCCTTAAAACTGGAAATCCGCCAAATTCCTAAATTTTAGTGCTCTATAGACCATGCCTTCTGCATGAGCCCAAGCCATCGGACCCAGATCGGCTAAAAATTTTTCGGACCAACAAAACAATCAAAGGAACAATAGTCACTGCCTAGCTGTGACTGTTACTCCTTTGTTGGTATTTAGGGCTATAAAACTGGAACTCCGCCCGAATTTCAGATTTTCGTGTGCTATAGCCCATGCTTTATGCATGGGCCAGGGCCACAGGACCTGTATCATCAAAACAATTTTCAGACCGTTAAAATCGACCTAAGGAACAATAGTCACCGCCTCACCATGACCGTTACTCGTTTTTTGGCTTTTCAGGGCCATAAAACTAGAATTTTGTCCTATTACTAGATTTTCGTGTGGTATAGCCCATGCTTTTTGCATGCGCCCGGGACACCTAATGTGGATCGCCTAAAATTTTGTTGGACCATCAAAAATAACCTAAGAAACAATAGTTACTACCTCACCACGATCGTTACTCGCTTTTCAGCGTGTAGGGCCATAAAATTGAAATTTCGCCCGATTTTCAAATTTTTGTATTGTATAACCCACACCTTCTACAGGGGCCAGGGCTACCAGACTCGAATTGCCTAAAATTTAACTGGACCATAAAAAATTCCCTAAGGAACAATACTCACCATCTTGCCATGACCGTTACTAGGGCCATAAAATTGGCGTTTTAGGGCCATAAAATTGGAATTCGGCATGATTCCTAGTTTTTCGCGTGATGTAGACCATGCCTTCTACATGGGCCATGGCCACAAGACCTGGATCACCTACAATTTTGTCGGACCATCAAACTGAAATTTCCCCAGATTCTCATATTGTCGTGTTCTATAGCCTAAGCCATCTGCATGGGCACGGGCCATCAGACACAAATCGCCTAAAGTTTTGCCGGCCATAGAAAATGACCTATGGAACAATAATCACCACCTAGCCATAGACGTTACTCAATTTTAGGCATATTAAGGACATAAAACTGGAATTCCGTTAGATTTCTAGATTTTCATATGTTATAGCCCACGACTTCTATATAGATCCGAGCCACTGGATCCAGATCACCTAAAATTTTGTCGGACCATCAAAAATGACCAAAGGAACAATAGTCACCCGCCTATCCATGATTGTTACTCCTTTTTGGCATTTAGGGCCATAAAACTAGAACTACGCCTGATTCCCATATTTTTTATGTTATAGCCCACACCTTCTGTAGAGGATCAGACAACCGATCCTGGATCGCTTAATATTTTGCCGGACCATCAAAAATAACCTAACGAACAATACTCACTACCTCGCTATGACCATTACTCATTTTTTGGCGTTTTAAGGCCAAAAAACTAAAATTCCGCCCAATTACTAGAGTTTCGTGTGCCATAGCCCATGCCTTCTGCATGGGCTTGGGTCACCTGACTCAGATCGCCTAAAATTTTACCGTACCATAAAAACAACCTAAGGAATAATAGTCTCCATCTCTCTATGAGCGTTACTCTTTTTTTGGCATTTTAGGGCCATAAAATTTGAATTAGGCCCGATTCCCAGATTTTTGTGTGCTGTAATCCACGCTTTCTGCATGGGCCCGGGCCATAGGATCTGGATCACCTACAGTTTTGCCGGACTATAAAAAATGACCTAAGGAATAATAGTCACCGCCTCTCCATAACATGTACTCATTTGTTTGGCTTTTTAGGGTCTTAAAACTGGAATTCCACCCGATTCTCATATTGTCGTATGCTATAGCTCACGCCTTCTGTATAGGCCCGGTCCATCAGAACCGGATAACCTAAAATTTTACTGGACCATAAAGAATGACCTGAGGAACAATAATCACCGTCTCTCCATGAACGTTACTTGTTTTTGGGCATATTAGGGACATAAAAATGGAATTCCGTTTGATTCTCAGATTTTCGGTTGTTATAGCCCACGCTTCTACATAAGCCTAGGCCACCGGATCCAGATCGCCTAAAATTTTTTTCGGACCATCAAAAATGATCAAAGGAACAATAATCACCCGCCTAGCCATGATTGTTACTCCTTTTTGGCATTTAGGGCCATAAAACTGGAACTATGCCTGATTCCCATATTTTCATGTGCTATACCCCACACCTTCTGCATAAACCCGGGCCACCAGATCTAAATCGCCTAATATTTGCCGGACCATAAAAAATGACCTAAGGAAAAATAGTCACCGACTCGCTATGATTGTTACTCGTTTTTTGGTATTTTAGGCCAAATCTTATATTTTCGTGTGCTATAGCCCACGACTTCTACATGGGTGATAAGTTGGTATTTTACCAATTTATCTTGTCTTTAAGCTTAGATTCTTGCTATGAATGTGTGATAAAATTATGTGTATGTTTAATGTTGTTTACTTCTATTTTATAGGTTCTACGTGATTTAGAAGTGATCATGAAGAAACCAAGTAAAAAAGAGTCAAAAAGAAGTTGAAAAGAAGAAAATCTGGAAAATGGCCTCAGGTGTCGCAATTGCAACACACATGTGGGATATGCGAAGAAAGCAGTGATCGCAAATGCAAAGTTAACCCATGCCAGCAGTTTTTGCAAATGCGATAAAGGACTTCGCAAATGTGAAGTCAAACTAGGCAGTCAACCTTCGCAAATGCAAAGCCTTTATCGCAAATGCGATGGTCAATAGGAAAGACATTGTTCGTAAATGCGAACATTGCTTCGCAAATGCGAAGATTGCGCTTCTGTTTTGGTACTTCTGTAATTTCACATTTTTTGGCCCAAACCCTTTAATACACAATCTAGCTCATTTGTAACATATCTTTGGCATCTTTGGGCAGTCTTTAACACATTTTGAGAGAAGAAGACAAGTGTTGGAGCTAGGGTTCTTGCACACACACTTGGGTCTTGAAGATTTGAAGCTTTTGGTTGATAATTTCTTACCCATTTATGTTCATTTCTTCATTTCCTTGCTTTGTATTGTATATCTAAGTGTGTAGTTTTATTTCAACACTTGAATCTTATTTATGGGAATATTCATATTTAAAGTGTGGATTAAATATCTTGTTGTGCTTATATATTAAACGATTTTTATTTATTAAAAGTGAGTTATTGTTAGTTTAATTATTTTTGTTCTTTAATGTTTCCAAAGAGATTAGCTAACCCTAGGACTCCCCCATTAACTTCTAATTAATTTTGGAAAAGATTATTTGGAGTTGAGAAAGAATAATTAACAAGAACTTGAGGCTTTGACCCTCACTTTATAGATTCTACCTAGGGATAGGATTAAACTACTTGTAGCCATATTCGGGTATGCTTAATATCTTAATTGTTTTAGAAATAATTCAATTAAGAAGTCTTGTTAGTTTTTGGAAGAAGCTAATATAGAATTACTACCCGATGCTAATTACCATAAACTCGCTCATATTTGTAAAATCGTGAAATACATTGGATCGTTACTTGAGTGTAATTACCCGTGTATCCATATTTGTAGCCATGGATCATTTTACTTGCTTTCTAGGTTAGTTTAAATTTTCGCATTTAGTTATAAATATTTTCAAAAATCAATCTAAGTGTTTGGCTTAGCATAATAAGTGATAATCCTCTTACACGCCTAATCACCTACATATTGTTCTCTGTGGGATTTGATCCCGACTCATAGTTGGGTAAATTATATTATATGCGACCGTGTCCATTTATTTTTTAATAGTGGATTTGAACGTCATCAATGGGCCCGAGCCACCGGATCCGAATTGCCTAATATTTTGCCGGACCATCAAAACCGACCAAAGGAACAATGGTCACCGCCTCGCCATGACCGTTACTCGATTTTAGCTTTTTAGGGCCATAAAACTGGAATGTCGCGTGATCCCCACGTTTTCAGATGTTATACCCCACGCCTTCTACATAGGCCCGAGTCCCGGATCTTGATCACCAAAAATTTTGTTGAACCATAAAAAATAACTAAAGGAACAATAGCCACCGCCTAGCCATGACTGTTACTCCATTTTTGGCATTTCGGGCCATAAAACTAGAACTCCGCACGATTCTTAGATTTTCATGTGCTATACCCACGCCTTCTACATGGGCCTGGGTCAGCGGACCCGGATCGCATAAAATTTTACCAGACCATATAAAACTACCTATGGAACTAGTTACCTCCTCGCCATGACCGTTACTCACTTTTTGGCGTTTTAGGGCTTTTAAACTTAAATTCCGTCTGACTCCTAGATTTTCAGACCATAAAAAACGACCTAAGGAACAATAGTCACCGCTTCGCCATGGCCGTTACTCATTTTTTGGCGTTTTAGGGCCAAAAAACTTGAATTCCACCCGATTTCTAGACTTCGTGTACTATAGCCCACGCCTTCTATATGGGCCCGAGCCACCGGACTTGGATCGCCTAATCTATCATTGGATGATAAAAAACAACCTAAGGAAGAATAGTCACCGCATCGCCATAATCGTTACTTTATTTGGCTTTTTAGGACCTTAAAACTAGAATTTCGCTCGATTCCTAGATTTTCGTGTGCTATCAGGCCACCAGACACGAATCATCTAAAATTTTGCCGGACCATCAAGAACAAACCAAGGAAAAATAGTCACTGCCTTGCCACGACCGTTACTCATTATTTGGCATTTTAGGGCCAAAAATCTGGAATTCTGCTAGATTCTCATATTTTCGTGTGTTATAGCCCATGCCTTTAGCTTGGGCCCAAGCCACCAACCCGGATCGCCTAGAATTTTGTCAGACCATCAAAAACAACCTAAGGAACAATAGTCACCGCCTCGCCATAACCGTTGCTCGATTTTTGGCTTTTTAGGGTCATAAAACTGGAATTTCGCTCGATTCTCATATCTTTATGTACTATAGCCCACGCCTTCTGCATGGGCCCGAGCCACCGGATCCGTATCGCCTTAAATTTTTGCAGGACCATCAAAAACAATCTAAGGAACAATAGTCACGACATCTCCTTGATCGTTACTCGTTCTTTGGCTTTTTAGGGCTTTAAAACTAGAATTTCGCCCGATTCCCATAATTTCATGTGCTATCGCCCACGCCTTCTGCATGGGTTCAGGCTACCGGACCCGGATCTCCTAAATTTTTGCTGGACCATCAAGAACGACTCAAGGAAAAATAGTCATCACCTCTCCATGAACGTTACTCGTTTTTTGGCATCTTAGGGCCAAAAAACTGGAATTCCACCCCATTCTCAGGTTTTCGTGTGCTATAGCTCACGCCTTCCGTATAGTTCCGGGCCACTAGATTGCCTTAAATTTGTTCGGACCATCAAAAAACAACTAAAGGAATAATAGTTACCACCTAGGCATGACTGTTACTCCTTTTTGGGCATTTAGCACCATAAAATTGGAACTATGCATGATTCCTAGATTTTCGTTTGTTATAGCCCACTCCTTCTGCAAAAGACCGAGCCACTGGAGCTGATTCGGCTAAAATATTGTCGGACCATCAAAAACGACCTAAGGAAGTCACCGCCTTGCCATGACCGTTACTCGTTTTTTGGTGTTTTAGGGCTAAAAAACTTGACTTTCGCCTGATTCCTTGCTATAGCCCATGCCTTCGGCATGGGCCTGAGCCATCGGAGTTGGATCGCCTAAAATTTTTCCGAACCATCATAAACAACCTAAGAAACAATAGTCGCCACATCGCTATGATCGTTACTCGTTTTTTGGCTTTTTAGGGCCTTAAAACTAGAATTTCACCCGATCCCCTCATTTTTGTGTGCTATCGCGCCTTCTACATGGGTTCGGGACACCGAACCCGGATCGCCTAAAATTTTGCGAATCCATCAAGAAATACCCAAGGAAAAATAGTCACCGCCTTGACATGACCGTTACTCATTTTTTGGCATTTAAGGCCAAAAATATAGAATTCTGCCCGATTTTCGAATTTTCGTGTGCTAGCTCACGCCTACTACATGGGTTCGGGCAACCAAACCCGGATCACCTAAACTTTATTTTGGACCATCAAAAATGACCTAAGGAAAAATATTCACCGACTCGTCATGACCTTTACCTATTTTTTGTCATTTTAGGGCCAAAATATTAGAATTTTGCCTGATTCCTGGATTTTTGTGTGCTATAGCCTACACCTTCAGGATGAGTCTGGGCTATAAGTACCATATAACCTAAAAATTTTGCGGACCATAAAAAACAAAGGAACAATAGTCATCACCTCGACATAACCGTTACTCGATTTTTGGCGTTTTAGGGCCATAAAACTTGAAATTCGCTTGATTCTTAAATTTTCGTGTGTTATAGCCCAGGACTTCTTCATGGGCCTATGCCACCGGACCTGGATCGCCTAAAATTTAGCCGGACCATCAAAAATGACCTAAGAAAAATTACTCACTGCCTCGCCATGACTGTTCCTTAATTTTTGCCATTTTAGGGCCTTTAAACTAGAATTCCGCTCGATATGTGCTATAGCCCACGCCTTCTGCATGGGCTTGGGTCACCTGAATTGGATCACCTATTATTTTATCAGACCATAAAAAAATAACCTAAGGAACAATAGTCACCGCCTCGCCTTGACCGTTACTCGTTTTTGTATTTTAGGGCCACAAAACTTAAATTCCACCGGTTCCTATATTTTCGTGTGCTATAACACACGCCTTCTATATGGGCCCGGGCCACCAGACATGGATTGCCTAACATTTTGTTGGACCATCAAAAATGACCTAAGTAACAATAGTCACTGCCTCGCCATGATCGTTACTCTTTTTTGGCATTTTAGGGCCAAAAAACTGGATTTCCGCTCGATTCCTAGATTTTCGTGTGACATAGCTCACGCCTTCTGCATGGGCCAAAACTATCGGACCAGGATCGCCTAAATTTTTGTCGGACCATCAAAAATGACCAAAGGCATAACAGTCACCGCTAGGCATGACCGTTACTCCTTTTTTTGGCATTTAGCGCCAAAACCATAGGCACATGCCATCAGATCCGAATAACCTAAAATTTTGTCAGACCATCAAAAACAATCAAAGGAACAATATTCATTGCCTAGCCATGACTGTTATTCCTTTTTGGCATTTGGCGCCATAAAACTAGAACTCCATACGCTTTTTGCATGGGCCTGAGTCACAAGACCGGATTGCATAAATTTTACCAGACCATAAAAATGACATAAGAAATAATAGTTACCGCCTCGTCATGACCTTTACTCGCTTTTTAGAATTTTAGAGCCATAAAACTTAAATTTTGTTCGATTTCGAGATTTTCATGTGCCCACGCCTTCTGCATAGGCCCGGGCCACAGGACCCGAATTGCCTACAATTTTTTCGGACCATAAAAAATGACCTAAGGAACAATAGTTACTGCCTTACCATAACCTTTACTCGTTTTTTGGATTTTTAGGGTCATAAAACTAGAATTCCGCCAGATTTTTAGATTTTCGTGTGCTATAGCCCACATGGGTCATCGGACCCGGATCGCCTAAAATTTTCCTGGACCATCAAAAATGACCAAAGGAACAATATTCACCACCTATCCATGACATTTACTCCTTTGTTGGCATTTAGCGCCATAAAATTGGATCTCCGCCTGATTCCCAGATTTTCGTGTGTTATAGCCCAGACCATCTACATAGGCCCGGGTCATGGGCCCGGATTGCCTAAAATTTTCCCGTACCTTCAAAAATTACCTAAGTAACAGTAGTCACTGCCTCGCCATGATCATTACTCGTGTTTTCGCATTTTAGGTCAAAAAAGCTAGAATTTCGCCTGATTCCTAGATTTTCATGTGTTATAACCCACGCCTTCAACATGGGCTCGAGCCACCGGACTCAGATTACCTACAATTTTGTCAGACCATCAAAAACGGGCGAAGGAACAATAGACACCTCCTTGCTATGAGTGTTGCTCATTTTTTGGCTTTTTACGGCCATAAAACTGGAATGTCGAGTGATTCCCAAATTTTCATGTGCTATAGCCCATGCCTTCTGCATTGTCCTGGGTCACCGGACCCGGATTGCCTAAAATTTTGCCAAACCATAAAAAACGACCAACAGAACAATATTCACTGCCTAGCCGTGACCTATACTCCTTTTTTGGCATTTAGCACCATAAAACTTATGACGACCCGACCCGTCGTCTCATTAGTTACTACCCCATTCTTCCCATTTTCTGCTTCCTTATGTTTCATTATCGGTATTGGGTGTGTTAGAATTTATTTGGAGTAATTTTGATAAGACACGAGACACTTAGTCTCTTTTAAGAAGGCTTAAGTTGGAAAAGTCAACCGGATGTTGACTTATGAGTTAGAGGGCTCGGAATTGAATTCCGATGATTCGGTTAGCTCCGGGTGATGATTTAAGGCTTAGGAGTGCAATCGGAAGTAATTTTGGAGATCCGGTGAAGAAGTTAGCCTATTTTGGCGAAGTTAGAATTTCGGCGATTTCCGGTTGATAGGTGAAATTTTGATCCGGGAGTCGGAATGGAGTTCCAAGAATTTCTCTAGCTTCCTTATGTCATTTTGGACTTGTGTGAAAAATTTGAAGTCAATCGGACGTGATTTGATAGGGTTCGGCATCGGAAATAGAAGTTGGAAATTCTAAAGTTCATAAAACTTGGATTGGGGGTTGATTCATGATTTTAGCGTTGTTTGATGTGATTTGAGGCCTCGAGCAAGTCTGTAATGTATTTTGGGACTGGTTGGTATTATTGGTCGGGGTCCCGGAGGCCTCGGGTGTGTTTCGGATGCCCAACGGGTCATTTTTGGAAGATTTTTGCCGTTTTGAGCATAAATGTAATGATCTAAAGGTTTATTTTTAGTTCTAGAGATCCAAATTTGATTTCGAGACTTCAAAAATTTAAATCATGAATTATAGGACTGATCTGAAAATTTTGGTTTAATTTCATAAAGTCGCGATTGAGTTTTTGACGTGAAATGTGAGTTAATCGTTTAACGATTGAAATGGGTATTGAACTGGGCAAACGAGCTCTGAATTGAGTTTCGATTGAAGGGTTGTGTTCGTATTATTATTTTTGACTCATAGGAACAAGAATCGTCTAATTCCGAGTTCGTATGATAGAGTTAGAGCTATTTTAGTGAAAAATGGCTGTGCTGCAAATTTCTTAAAAGCTGCTGTATTTTCTGCAGCAGTGAACAGTACCCGCGCGTGAACAGTAACCACGCGGGTGAACAGTGAACAGTGACCTCACGCGGGTGAACAGTGACCCGTGAACAAAACCCGTGAACAGAACCCGTGAACCCGTAAACCCGTGAACGCCTTCAGCATGAGACCGAGCTACTGGACCCGGATCGCCTAAATTTTGTCGGACCATCAAAAACGACCTATGGAACAATAGTCTCCTTCTCTCCATGACCATTGTGAGCACGTGATTTTTGCCTTACGAAAACTACTCCAAAATAAATGAAAAATAAAATAAATTTCTTTTACTGTGCAATTTTTGAATTTGCGTGGTGTTTGTTAAATATTTGTCTTATATCCGTAAATATTTACATTGTCATAATAAAATGAAAAATAAAATAAAATACATGTTGCATGCATATCTAGGATTTAACTATGCATTTATTCAAAATAAAATCTTAAAAATATGCATTTTGTTCTATTTTAAATATTCCACTGTGTGATTAATGTTTTGTCTGTATGTTGAATAGTTGTTATAAAGTGATTAATATTGTTTAGAAGTTAAAATTGTTTTATAATTAAAATTAGAAACTTAAATTAGAAAAATGAAAAATAAATTGAAAAATAAAAAATATCGGACCTGGATTAAAATCCAGGCCCAAAACCAAGTTACCCCCCCTCAGCCCAATCCAGGCAACCCAGGACCGGTCCAATTCAAGGCCAAGACCAAACGACGACGTTTGGTCACATTTTATCAAGGACCGTTGGATCAAAGCCAACCAACGGCTGAGATCCTACGAACCTAACCCATAATCTTTACCCGACCCTTTGACCCGATCCAGCCTGACCCTGAATTTAAACCAAACGATGTCGTTTGGTCAAGTGAATTGATCTCAACCGTGCATCTTAATTGATCCAACGGATGAGATCAATCCACCCCACTCCTATATAAGGCCCAAGCCCCTACCCCGGCCCCTGACTGAACACCCCCCCTCCTCTCTACTGTTCATCATCCCTTCCGAAACCAAACCCCTAACCCTAGCCGCCCTTATTCCCCACCGCCTGAAACCCGACGGCATCAACGCCGCCGGTCACCACCTTAACACCCCAGAACCCCCTGAACACCCTCTATCCGAATATGTTATCCGCTTGGCTCGAATCTCCCTGAAGGTTCTCGAATCTTCATTTGAAGATTCGAGCCAAACTCAGATCTAAACCAAACAGCCCTTAGTTAACACCATAGCATCCCCTGGCTTGCCTCGTTATGGATCTAGTGTTGGTTTGGTTCGAATCCCCTCAGAACTCTTCGAATCTTCTTTTGAAGGTTCGAATCAAAAATGAACTCAATGAACTCACTCAAATCCCTTTCAAACACCCCTAGGCTTCCCTCACCCTTGTGTCATCTTTGGTTCCCTTCGAATCTGCCCAGAAATGTTCGGATTTAAGATCCAAGAACCTGAAACCTAAAAATTTTTCAATCTTGGAATTTTTCCGATTCGAGTGAAGGATTGAGGTCTAAGAGACTTTAATCGAGGTATTCTCAACTGAGAATACTTCGAATAAAGTCTGTTCAGCCTCAAAAATGTCCGAATTCAAGTTGAGTCCGTGTCTGAATAAATGTGAAGATTCAGAGGTATTTGTTCTATTTCTTTTGTGTATTCTACGTGTATTTTTGTGTTTGTTTCATTAGTCTATGTAATTTTCTCATCTTTTATTGTTATGCTGTCTCATACTCGTCTATATGATCAAAATATAAAACTGTTTCTGTTAGTTGTGATTATTTACAATGCGAGTAATCGACTCGATTAAGTTCGTCGATTAGTTATATTATGAATTCTCATTTATGATAATACTGATTGAAACAATCTGTTTCTATTTTTATGGACTGTTTGTTGACAGATGTTGTAGATAATCAGTTTAAGTTAATACTCGTCAGTTAAATCACCCTTGTTTGCAAATCTAAATTCAAATGAATGTTGTGTGTATATTATTTCCTAAACATTAAGTTTCAGGGCATTGTCAGTATATTGACAATGCTCCTGTGTTTACCTGTTTGTAGTTCGATGATGAAGTTCAGTTGAATTGTTTCAGTATAATATTGTTGAGATGTCAGTTTTGAATTCAAGTTTACAAAGGTTGGTTAAATACAATTGTATCAAGAGGTTAATCCTAGGATTGGTTATACCTGCTCAAACAGATTTTAAAATCTGTATTGCTAGATTCTGAATTTAGGGCAGTAATAACAGTAATTACAGTAGGATTTCTGGAGCATTTCTGGGACAGAACAGTAAGGGTAATGTGATAGTATAGTGGGCTGAAAGTGGAATGTTAATGGCTATAATTTAATGAGATAATGGGAAACAAAGGGTAATGGGGCTGCTTAAAATCAGGATAAGATCATTTAAAGTATTCAAAAGCAGTTTTTAATGGAACTTTCTGATCTTAAAAGAAGAAGGGGGTCCAGGCAGCACTTAAAAAAGAAAGGGGGCAGGCCTGTATAAATACAGGAAGCTGGACAGAGATGAGGAGAAGAGAAAAAATCTGATTTAGAAAGGCAGTTTTTTCAGAGAGTTTTTAAGAGAGGCTGATTTCTAAAGCATTAAGAAATACACACAGAAATACATATACATTTGAGAAAAATAGAAAGAAAGAAATAGAAATAGAATCAGAAACAGAAATCTGAGAGGAAGGAAGAAAAATAGCAAAAGAAACAGAAAATAGAACACTCGCATACACACAGAATCTGAAACAGATAATAGAAAAGAAAGAAGGAAAGGCTGAAACAGTGTTTCTGGAATCTGTCCTGGTTTGTTTGTCAACATTGTTTGGTTTAAATTTGGAATTCTTCTTAAATTTCTGTTACTGCTCGTCTGGTTTCACGGGTTTTATTATTGCTCAAATCTGGGGAAATACTGCTATTCTGCTGATTTTGTTACTGCTGCAACTGCTGAAATTTACTCCTTCTACCTTCATTTTCAGGTACATATCTTTTAAATTCTATGTTGGAAAGAGATTCAACATGACAAATAAATAAAGTTTGAATTGTAATACTGTCTTCTATTCATTTGAGTTCCTTAGTTAAAAATTCAGCTTTGTTTCATGTTGGTCAAATAAGTAGTATATGTTGACGTGATGACTGTAAGTTAAATGTCATTTCTTGAAGTTTGTATAAGTGTTGTAATAAATTTAATTTCTAAATTTTCATTAAGGGAAGATATAATTAAGTTGTCAAGGTAGGGAACGTGACATGAGGATTGACCATTATTTTTGGTGTTATAAAGAGTAATGTAGAAATATCAAGAAAACTGCACGAGTAACCTCTATTGTTAAATAAGGTTAAAATGGTGTTGGTGGTGTTTTTCATGTATAAGATAACAAATGCATGTATAACCATTAGTGAAAAGTGATTTGATATAACTCGTTACGATGTTAGAATGTTTTCAACGTACAGTTGGGTTGCATGTAAGACAATTTTATCGAATCAGGTTTGTATATTAATTCCTTTCTTATCAACTTGATGCCTAGCTACCATCGTAAGCAGAATTAACAAAATAATTAGGCCTATTAGACTACTTCCTCCAAGCCTTGGAACCGACTTACTATGCCCACTTGGTTTCAGCGGTGGGGAAATCATTCAACGAAGTGGTGAAGATGGGAGGTATGGTGGAAGAAGGCCTCAAGACAAATAAAATCATGAGCTATTCAGCGATTAAGGCGACTACTCAAGCTATTCAAGGCAGGGTAGGAGGAATCGGAAGAAAGAAGAGGGAGGAAGCAGCGGTAGTTGATTCAGGAATTTGGTCAGGACCCAGAGGTTCACCGCCTTACTATAATCAACAACGACCTCGCCAATCAACTTACCACCACGATTCATCCCAACACTACTATCACCCTTCGGAGCCTCATTTTTCCATTAACCATGCTCAAGCATACAATCAGCCACCTGTTCACGCCAATTGGCGTGCTCCTGCCATACCAAGTACTTACCCACGAGCCTATCCCGGACCAGGTTTTAGGCCTAGGCCAGCATTCAGGGGAGAAAGGGAACAGAAAAAGAAAACTTACACTCCATTGGGAGAGTCTTACACTAGTCTGTTCCACAGGCTGAGACAGCTAGACATGCTAAGACCAATACAATCCAAGCTACCCAATCCTCCTCCAAAGAATCTGGATTACACCATTAGCTGTGAGTATTGCTCCGGTGCACCAGGCCATGATACGGAGAAATGCTGGCATTTGAAAAATGCAATACAAGAGCTGATTGATACTAATAAAATCGAGGTTCAAACCCCCGAAGCTCCCAATATCAATAGAAATCCAATGCCAGCCCATCAAGAGGCCAATATGATAGAAATCATACAAGCTGATGGGGAGACAAAGAAGCCGTCACAAACTGTCATGATGATCAAGTCTCATGAAGCCAATCCAGATAAGCAGTTAACAGAGGAGAAGCCGGTACCTAAGCAGAACAGAAATGGTGATGAACCATCTATGATAGTCGAGAAGGGATCATCGAGCAAAGTTGCCACAAAACAAGAAAGGCCGAAAGTGATAGTACCAGGGGTTGCCAACAAACCCATTGTATTCGTGGAAGGAGCCCGTACAGATCGGGTTACTATCACACCTGTAACCCAGCTGCCAATGATTAACAACAAAGCCATCCCATGGAACTATGAACGAGTGACTGTAATGTACAAGGGAAAAGAAGTCAAGGAAGAAGTCTGTGAGGTGCAAGGCTTGACTCGTTCGGGAAGATGTTTTACTCCCGAAGAGTTAAGAAAAACTAAAAATAATCCAACACCAATAAAGAGAGCTGTGACGGAAGAAGAGGCGGAAGAGTTTTTAAGAAAAATGAAACTCCATGACTATTCTGTCGTAGATCAATTGAAAAAGACGCCCGCTCAAATTTCATTATTGTCATTACTGATCCATTCAGAGGAGCACCGTCTGGCTTTGATGAAAATCCTAAACGAGGCTCATGTTCCTGAAAAAATCTCTGTAAATCATTTGGGAAGAATAGCCAATAGAATCTTTGAGGCAAACAGAATTACATTTTCTGATGATGAATTGCCTGTGGAAGGTACCGAGCACAACAAAGCTCTTTACCTCACCATGAAATGTGAAAACTCCGTAGTAACCCGGGTATTGGTTGACAACGGGTCAAGTGCAAACATCTGCCCTCTCTCCACTTTAAGCAAATTAAAAATTAAAGAAGAGAGGATCCAGAAGAATAGTATTTGCGTACGGGGGTTTGACGGTGGAAGCAGAGATTCATGTGGCGACATAGTGTTGGAACTGACAATAGGGCCAGTTGAATTCACAATGGAGTTTCAAGTACTGGACATAACTGTTTCTTATAATTTGTTGTTGGGTAGACCATGGATCCATGCTGCTAAAGCAGTCCCGTCAACACTACATCAGGCTGTCAAGTTTGAATGGGATCATCAAGAAATAGTTGTACATGGGGAAGAAAGTTTAAATGCTCGCAGTAGTGCCATTGTGCCGGTCGAGGGAATAGAAAATGACCAGCGACATGGGTATACCAAGTGTCCGATACAGTGTCGGTAGAGAAAATTCCAGAAGGGAAGTACCTTCCGAATCCAAAGATAACCTCTGCTTCAGTCATGGTAGCTTATGAAATGTTAAAGAATGGTTTTATACCCGGCAAAGGTCTGGGCTTATCTTTGCAAGGAATTATACAACCAGTATCTCTCCCCGAGAACTGGGGAACATTCGGTTTGGGGTTCATACCCACTGTCAATGACGTGATAAAGGCCAGAAAGTTGAAACACAAAGCATGGGTCCTTCCAAAACCAGTCCCACATCTGTCAAAGTCTTTTGTCAAAACCGGTGCTAAAAATTGTCCGATAACAACAATTCCTAAATCCTGGGTCAATCCTGAGGAGGAATTAATTGAAAGATTCGAGAAATTGTTTAATGATGTGAATATGTTGGAAAGCGGATAAGGGTGTAGCAACGCAGAAGTTCAATTCGTTGGGCCAGAAACAAAGCTTAATAATTGGAAAACCACTCATCTCCCAATTTGAAAGGAGTCTTGGTAGTTTATTTTGATTTTCTTTCAGTTTGTTTGGGTTACTTCAGGGTTGTAATCCCAAAGCTTATCTTACAGTTTGTTTGAAGTGTGCAAAACCTTGTTATCTTTCATCATCCAATAAAAAACAGTTTCCTTTTTATTATCATTCCTGATAGTTTTATTTTCTTTTTCTTCTTTCCTGTACAGTTCTTTTTACGCTGGCTCTAGTGATATGGCATGCATGAGGAATCCTCAGCCCAGTCTTAAAAATCAATCTGGTTCCGAAATATTAATTCAAGAAATATATTGTGATTATGAATCAGAATATGATGAAGATGAGGTTTTTGAAGAGATTAGTAAAGAGTTAATTCACTTTGAGGAAAAAATCAAACCTAACTTGAGTGATACCGAGGACATCAATATAGGGGACACGAGTAATATCCGGGAAACTAAAATAAGTGTCCATCTCGAACCAAAGATCCGAGAAGAGTTAATTAAAGCACTCATAGAATTCAAAGACGTTTTTGCATGGTCATATGACGACATGCCGGGCCTGAGCACTGATTTAGTGGTTCACAAATTGCCCACCGATCCAACGGTGCCTCCTATCAAGCAGAGGCTGAGAAAATTCAAGCCTGATATGAGTGTGAGAATTAAGGAAGAAATCACCAAACAGTTGGAAGCAAAGGTCATTCGAGTCACTCGATATCCTGTTTGGTTAGCTAATATCGTTCCTGTACCAAAGAAAGACGGCAAAATTAGAGTATGCGTCGACTACCGCAATCTCAACAAAGCAAGTCCGAAGTATAATTTCCCATTACCCAATATCCATATTTTGATCGACAATTGTGCCAAGCATGATATAGGGTCTTTCGTGGATTGTTATGCCGGGTATCATCAAATTCTAATGGATGAAGAAGATGCAGAAAAGACGACATTCATCACACCATGGGGAACTTATTGGTACCGGGTAATGCCATTCGGTTTGAAGAACGCCGGAGCAACCTATATGAGAGCAATGACCACAGTGTTTCATGATATGATACACAAGGAGATTGAGGTATACGTGGACGATGTGATCATAAAATCAAAGCATCAGTCCGACCACGTTGGGGACTTGAGGAAATTCTTCTTAAGACTTCGCAGGTACAACCTCAAGCTTAACCCTGCCAAATGCGCATTTGGAGTTCCATCTGGAAAGTTGCTGGGATTCATAGTCAGTCGACGAGGTATCGAGCTAGACCCATCAAAAATCAAAGCCATCCAAGAATTGCCACCTCCAGAGAACAAAACTGAAGTAATGAGTTTGTTGGGAAGGTTGAATTACATCAGCAGGTTTATTGCTCAGCTTACAACAACCTGTGAGCCTATTTTCAAATTGTTGAAAAAAGATGCTGCAGTCGAATGGACCGACGAGTGTCAGGAGGCATTTGACAAGATAAAAGGATACCTGTCAAGCCCACTCGTGTTGGTCCCGCCAGAGCCAGGAAGACCTCTGATTCTTTACTTGACGGTCTTGGAAAATTCATTTGGTTGTGTATTGGGGCAACATGACCTCACTGGTAGAAAAGAACAGGCCATCTACTACCTTAGCAAGAAGTTCACAGCTTATGAGGTTAAGTATACTCATCTGGAAAAGACATGTTGCGCCCTAACATGGGTGGCTCAGAAGTTAAAACACTATTTGTCGTCCTACACTACTTACCTCATTTCGCGTTTGGATCCATTGAAATATATTTTTCAAAAGCCTATGCCAACGGGAAGACTTGCAAAGTGGCAGATTTTGCTCACAGAGTTTGACATCATCTATGTGACTCGGACTGCAATGAAAGCCCAAGCACTGGCCGATCATTTAGCCAAAAACCCGGTCGATGAGGAATACGAGCCGTTGAAAACCTATTTTCCTGATGAAGAAATAATGCATATCGACGAGGTGGAGCGAATTGAAAAACCTGGCTGGAAACTTTTCTTTGATGGAGCTGCTAACATGAAAGGAGTCGGGATAGGAGCTGTAATCATCTCTGAAACAGGGCATCACTATCCTATTACGGCTCAACTGCGATTTTATTGCACCAATAATATGGCTGAATATGAAGCTTGTATTATGGGTTTAAGGCTAGCCGCAGACATGGGTATCCAAGAAATCTTAGTCATGGGAGATTCGGATCTTCTGGTACATCAAATTCAAGGAGAATGGGAAACCCGAGACTTAAAGCTCATACCATACCGACAATGTCTACATGATCTTTGTCAGCGGTTTCAATCAGTGGAATTCCGGCATATTCCAAGGATTCATAATGAGGTTGCCGATGCATTGGCTACTTTGGCATCAATGTTGCACCATCCAGACAAATCTTATGTGGATCCACTACATATTCGAGTCCACGATCAGCACGCTTATTGCAATATGGTTGAAGAAGAATTTGATGGTGAACCATGGTTCCACGACATCAAGGAGTATATCAGGATGAGGATATATTCCGCACAAGCCACATGAGATCAAAAGAGGACCATTAGGCGATTGGCAAATGGATTCTTCTTAAGCGGAGGAGTTTTGTATAAAAGAACACTAGACCTTGGATTATTAAGATGCATAGATGCCAGACAAGCTACGGTTGTCATGTCTGAAGTATATTCGGGAGTTTGTGGACCCCACATGAGCGGATATGTACTGTCCAAGAAAATCCTCCGATCTGGTTACTATTGGCTTACCATGGAGCGAGATTGTATCAATTTTGTGCGCAAGTGTCATCAATGCCAGATACACGGAGATTTGATTCATTCTCCACCATCCGAGTTGCACACAATGTCGGCACCATGGCCCTTCGTTGCCTGGGGCATGGATGTGATTGGACCAATTGAGCCGGTAGCTTCCAATGGGCACAGGTTCATTCTGGTAGCCATTGATTATTTTACCAAATGGGTTGAGGCCAAAACATTCAGATCGGTGACCAAGAAAGCTGTGGTCGATTTTGTCTACTCAAATATCATATGTCGATTCGGAATCCCAAAGGTGATCATCACAGATAACGGTGCTAATCTTAACAGCAACTTAATGAAGGAAGTATGTCAACAGTTTAAGATCACACATCGCAACTCAACCCCATATCGGCCCAAGGCGAATGGAGCAGTCGAGGCAGCCAACAAAAACATAAAGAAGATACTTCGGAAAATGGTAGAAGGTTCAAAACAATGGCATGAAAAATTACCATTTGCATTATTGGGATACCGCACTACTGTTCGCACTTCAGTAGGAGCAACTCCTTATTTGTTGGTATATGGCACTGAAGCAGTAATTCCTGCAGAAGTTGAGATCCCTTCCCTTCGGATCATCGCCGAAGCAAAGATTGATGATGATGAGTGGGTCAAAACCCGTCTGGAACAGTTAAACTTGATTGATGAAAAATGATTGGCCGTAGTATGTCATGGTCAATTATATCAAAGAAGAATAGCAAGAGCATACAACAAAAAGTGCGTCCACGGAAGTTCGAAGTGGGTCAACATGTGCTGAAACGTATTCTTCCACATCAGGTTGAGGCAAAAGGCAAATTTGCCCCGAATTGGCAAGGACCATTCATTGTGACCAGAGTATTATCGAATGGTGCACTATGCTTAACAGATATTGAAGGCAAATGCATAGACATGGCGATCAATTATGACGCGGTAAAGAGATATTATGCATAACTTTTTGAATGTTTGTATTTAGCATTATTTCGAAGATTGGAATGACAAAGACAATTTATTCTGCTATCCAAACACTATACCATTTGCTTCCCCTTCGAGCCATATTTGTTTCTTTATTACCCTCTCTTGGAATCAATGAAAATCAAATATGAAATAAAAAAGAAAAGAAAAGAAAAGAAAATCACTATTATTTAGTGAACTACGTTTGACCTGATTCCTCAAAGAAGGATACGTAGGCGCCTCACGGCTCGGTCATAGGGTGCACAATATGCATAATGTGCACAAAGAGAAACATCAAGAGACCCCAAATCAAGAAACTGAGGCAAAGAATTGTATTGGAAATAAGAAAAAGATTCCAAGAGTTGTAATTTTAAACCCATACCAAAGCTATTTAGCTTTTAATACCTTTTCCATTTCTAACCACATACCAAAAAGACCTTTCGATCAATCTTAGAAAAATGCTGAGACAAGCAAATGAAGATGGTTCATAACACTCTGGTACAAACAAGAAAAGAAAGTAAAAATGTGAGAGTCTTATAGGTGAAAACCCACACGGGCACCATAAGGCGACGGAAGTTGAGAGAAAAGTAAAATGAGAGAGTCTTATTGGTGAAAACCTTCGTAGGCACCATAAGGCGAAAAGGAAGTGAGAAATGAACAAATGAGGAAGGTTTGTCGGTGAAAATTCTTTGAGATATTACAAGTCAAGCATGTCTGTAAAATGAGAAATGAAGTTGGGTTATGGAAATTTTGGGGAAAACAAAAATGAGAAAATTGAAAGGAGATTGATTTAAAAGACTGGGTTGATTAATCCAAATTGCATACCATGTTCATTGGCTCCAGTGACTCCAATTAGATAAGTCCTTTATTCCTTCGTCAACGATCATCCAAATTTGGATTTTTCTTTTTCATTCTATAATTGTCGAAATCAGTGTGTTTCGTCACTAAAAATCTTACTTTTCTAAAGCTTTGAGATAAGTTTTATTCCAAACAAATAAGAAGGAATGTCAGGGTATACTACCAAGATTCAGGATTACATGATGCAAAAAACGGCCATGAAAGGCAGGAGATAAAAATAATAAGATATGGGAGGAAGAAAAGTGAAATCAAAAGTGGATCAGCAATGTCAGGAGGGACATATGATTACGGTTAAAAGGGTTTGAAGGAAAACATACAGAGGGGAATCCTATAGTCAAGGATCAATTACAAAGATAAAACAGTCTTTTTCAACCATTCCAAGGCAATAAAACAAGACGAAGAAGAAGCCCCACCGTCGGCGAGAATGCCCAGTTAACCCTCATGTTTTAAAACTAACAAAGTTTTCTTTGATTTTAAAACAGGGGCAAAAACAACATTTGTGTCAGGAAAAACCCTATGAGAAGAATTAAAGAAGTCAGGCGTCCACCTGGAGAATGAGGATGAGAATTGAAGAAATCAGGCGTCCACCTGGAGAATAAGGATAAAGAATTGAAGAAGTCAGGCGTCCACCTGGAGAATGAGGATGAAGAAGTTAAAAAGAAATCAGGCATCCACCTGGAGAATGAGGATGAGAGTTAAAAAATCAGGCGTCCACCTGGAGAATGAGGATGAGAATTGAAGAAATCAGGCGTCCACCTGGAGAATGAGGAAGAGAATTGAAGAAGTCAGGTGTCCACCTGGAGAATGAGGACAAAGAATTGAAGAATTCAGGCGTCCACCTGGAGAAGGAGGATGAGAATTAAAGAAATCAGGCGTCCACCTGGAGAATGAGGATGAAAGAATTGAAGAAGTCAGGCGTCCACATGGAGAATGAGGATAAGAATTGAAGAAGTCAGGCGTCCACCTGGAGAATGAGGATAAGAATTGAAGAAGTCAGGCGTCCACCTGGAGAATGAGGATGAGAATTGAGGAAATCAGGCGTCCACCTGGAGAATGAGGATGAGAATTGAAGAAATCAGGCATCCACCTGGAGAATGAGGATGAGAATTGAAGAAATCAGGCGTCCACCTGGAGAATGAGAATGAGAAAAGAAGAAGTCAGGCATCCACCTGGAGAACGAGGATGAAGAATTAAAAAAGAAGTCACACGTCCACCTGGAGAATGAGGACAAAGAAAAGAAGAAATCAGGCATCCACCTGGAGAACGAGGACAAAGAATTGAAGAATTCAGGCATCCACCTAGAGAATGAGGATGAGAATTAAAGAAATCAGGCGTCCACCTGGAGAATGAGGATGAAAGAATTGAAGAAGTCAGGCGTCCACCTGGAGAATGAGGATAAGAATTGAAGAAATCAGGCGTCCACCTGGAGAATGAGGATGAGAATTGAAGAAATCAGGCGTCCACCTGGAGAATGAGGATGATAATTGAAGAAATCAGGCGTCCACTTGGAGAATGAGGATGAGAAAAGAAGAAGTCAGGCGTCCACCTGGAGAACGAGGATGAAGAATTAAAAAAGAAGTCAGGCGTCCACCTGGAGAATGAGGACAAAGAAAAGAAGAAATCAGGCGTCCACCTGGAGAACGAGGACAAAGAATTGAAGAATTCAGGCGTCCACCTGGAGAATGAGGATGAGAATTAAAGAAATCAGGCGTCCACCTGGAGAATGAGGATGAAGAATTGAAGAAGTCAGGCGTCCACCTGGAGAATGAGGATGAGAATTAAAGAAGTCAGGCGTCCACCTGGAGAATGAGGATGAGAATTAAAGAAGTCAGGCGTCCACCTGGAGAATGAGGATAAAGAAATTAAAGAAGTCAGGCGTCCACCTGGAGAATGAGGATGAAGAATTGAAGAAGTCAGGCGTCCACCTGGAGAATGAGGATAAAGAAAAGAAGAAGTCAGGCGTCCACCTGGAGAATGAGGATGAGAATTAAAGAAGTCAGGCGTCCACCTGGAGAATGAGGATGAAAGAATTGAAGAAGTCAGGCGTCCACCTGGAGAATGAGGATGAAGAATTGAAGAAGTCAGGCGTCCACCTGGAGAATGAGGATAAAGAATTGAAGAAGTTAGGCGTCCACCTGGAGAATGAGGATGAGAATTAAAGAAGTCAGGCGTCCACCTGGAGAATGAGGATGAAAGAATTGAAGAAGTCAGGCATCCACCTGGAGAATGAGGACAAAGAAAAGAAGAAATCAGACGTCCATCTGGAGAACGAGGACAAAGAATTGAAGAAGTTAGGTGTCCACCTGGAGAATGAGGACAAAGAATTGAAGAAGTCAGGCGTCCACCTGGAGAATGAGGATGAAGAATTTAAGAAGAAATCAGGCGTCCACCTGGAGAATGAGGATGAAAGAACTGAAGAAGTCAGACGTCCACCTGGAGAACGAGGACAAAGAATTGAAGAAGTCAGGCGTCCACCTGGAGAATGAGGATGAATCCGCAGTCAGGCACCCACCTGGAGAACAAGGGAATACAATTGAAGTATTGAAGTCAAAAGCCCGCTCATATGAGAAAGGAGCACACTTAGAATCAATAAAGCAGAGTGATCCAACAAAGTCCCCAGTAGGAAACGACAAGAGTCCCAAACAGAGGAAGAAAATACGGGACACAATGAAAAGGAATACAGAATAAGCTAAATGCCCAAGAGTCACCAAGATATCAAGACAACAAGAAACGCAAGGGCATGATCTAGATAAGATTTTATAATTCATGTACCATAGTCTAGTTTAGCTTTTTGTATTACCTTTGAAGTAAGGTGTAATAAGGAGGTCAGCAAGTAGTAAAAACAGCACGAAGCAGCAGTAACATCACAGTCCCACGGTAGTCCCAGCTACCCAAAACTTCCCAAACTACATTGACCTGATTCCTTTATAGCCAAGGATATGTAGGAAACCTTTGAAGCAGAGGTTCGGTCAAATCTTTCAAAAAATGCTTCCCACGGAGTATTTGAACGGGCAAAAATCGCTCGTATCCGCTCACTTTATCTTTGCACGAAAACTCTTCGAGTTTCCGCACAAAGATGGGCAGCTGTGAGCACGTGATTTTTGCCTTACGAAAACTACTCCAAAATAAATCAAAAATAAAATAAATTTCTTTTACTGTGCAATTTTTGAATTTGCGTGGTGTTTGTTAAATATTTGTCTTATATCCGTAAATATTTACGTTGTCATAATAAAATGAAAAATAAAATAAAATACATGTTGCATGCATATCTAGGATTTAATTATGCATTGATTCAAAATAAAATCACAAAAATATGCATTTTGTTCTATTTTAAATATTCCACTGTGTGATTAATGTTTTGTCTGTATGTTGAATAGTTGTTATAAAGTGATTAATATTGTTTAGAAGTTAAAATTGTTTTATAATTAAAATTAGAAACTTAAATTAGAAAAATGAAAAATAAATTGAAAAATAAAAAATATCGGACCTGGATTAAAATCCAGGCCCAAAACCAAGTTACCCCCCCTCAGCCCAATCCAGGCAACCCAGGACCGGTCCAATTCAAGGCCAAGACCAAACGATGACGTTTGGTCACATTTTATCAAGGACCATTGGATCAAAGCCAACCAACGGCTGAGATCCTACGAACCTAACCCATAATCTTTACCCGACCCTTTGACCCGATCCAGCCTGACCCCGAATTTAAACCAAACGATGTCGTTTGGTCAAGTGAATTGATCTCAACCGTGCATCTTAATTGATCCAACGGATGAGATCAATCCACCCCACTCCTATATAAGGCCCAAGCCCCTAGCCCGACCCCTAACTGAACACCCCCCCTCCTCTCTACTGTTCATCATCCCTTCCGAAACCAAACCCCTAACCCTAGCCGCCTTTATTCCCCACCGCCTGAAACCCGGCGGCATCAACGCCGCCGGTCACCACCTTAACACCCCAGAACCCCCTGAACACCCTCTATCCGAATATGTTATCCGCTTGGCTCGAATCTCCCTGAAGGTTCTCGAATCTTCATTTGAAGATTCGAG
The DNA here is from genome assembly GCF_000715075.1 of Nicotiana tabacum. NCBI lineage: Eukaryota > Viridiplantae > Streptophyta > Magnoliopsida > Solanales > Solanaceae > Nicotiana > Nicotiana tabacum. Next base: position 222,003,057 of record NC_134080.1, on the reverse strand, counting down.
CCAAACTCAGATCTAAACCAAACAGCCCTTAGTTAACACCATAGCATCCCCTAGCTTGCCTCGTTATAGATCTAGTGTTGGTTTGGTTCGAATCCCCTCAAAACTCTTCGAATCTTCTTTTGAAGTTTCGAATCAAAAATGAACTCACTCAAATCCCTTTCAAACACCCCTAGGCTTCCCTCACCCTTGTGTCATCTTTGGTTCCCTTCGAATCTGCCCAGAAATGTTCGGATTTAAGATCCAAGAACCTGAAACCTAAAAATTTTTCAATCTTGGAATTTTTCCGATTCGAGTGAAGGATTGAGGTCTAAGAGACTTTAATCGAGGTATTCTCTACTGAGAATACTTCAAATAAAGTCTGTTCAGCCTCAAAAATGTCCGAATTCAAGTTGAGTCTGTGTCTGAATAAATGTGAAGATTCAGAGGTATTTGTTCTATTTCTTTTGTGTATTCTACGTGTATTTTTGTGTTTGTTTCATTAGTCTATGTAATTTTCCCATCTTTTATTGTTATACTATCTCATACTCGTCTATATGATCAAAATATGAAACTGTTTCTGTTGGTTGTGATTATTTACAATGCGAGTAATCGACTCGATTAAGTTCGTCGATTAGTTATATTATGAATTCTCATTTATGATAATACTGATTGAAACAATCTGTTTCTATTTTTATGGACTGTTTGTTGATAGATGTTGTAGATAATCAGTTTAAGTTAATACTCGTCAGTTAAATCACCCTTGTTTGCAAATCTAAATTCAAATGAATGTTGTGTGTATATTATTTCCTGAACATTAAGTTTCAGGGCATTGTCAGTATATTGACAATGCTCCTGTGTTTGCCTGTTTGTAGTTCGATGATGAAGTTCAGTTGAATTGTTTCAGTATAATATTGTTGTGATGTTAGTTTTGAATTCAAGTTTACAAAGGTTGGTTAAATACAATTGTATCAGGAGGTTAATCCTAGGATTGGTTATAGCTGCTCAAACAGATTTTAAAATCTGTATTGCTAGATTCTGAATTTAGGGCAGTAATAACAGTAATTACAGTAGGATTTCTGGAGCATTTATGGGACAGAACAGTAAGGGTAATGTGATAGTATAGTGGGCTGAAAGTGGAATGTTAATGGCTATAGTTTAATGAGATAATGGGAAACAAAGGGTAATGGGGCTGCTTAAAATCAGGATAAGATCATTTAAAGTATTCAAAAGCAGTTTTTAATGGAACTTTCTGATTTTAAAAGAAGAAGGGGGTCCAGGCAGCACTTACAAAAGAAAGGGGGTAGGCCTGTATAAATACAGGGAGCTGGACAGAGATGAGGAGAAGAGAAAAAATCTGATTTAGAAAGGCAGTTTTTTCAGAGAGTTTTTAAGAGAGGCTGATTTCTAAAGCATTAGGAAATACACACAGAAATACATATACATTTGAGAAAAACAGAAAGAAAGAAATAGAAATAGAATCAGAAACAGAAATCTGAGAGGAAGGAAGAAAAATAGCAAAAGAAACAGAAAATAGAACACTCGCATACACACAGAATCTGAAACAGATAATAGAAAAGAAAGAAGGAAAGGCTGAAACAGTGTTTCTGGAATCTGTCCTGGTTTGTTTGTCAACATTGTTTGGTTTAAATTTGGAATTCTTCTTAAATTTCTGTTACTGCTCGTCTGGTTTCACGGGTTTTATTATTGCTCAAATCTGGGGAAATACTACTATTCTGCTGATTTTGTTACTGCTGCAACTGCTGAAATTTACTCCTTCTACCTTCATTTTCAGGTACATATCTTTTAAATTCTATGTTGGAAAGAGATTCAACATGACAAATAAATAAAGTTTGAATTATAATACTGTCTTCTATTCATTTGAGTTCCTTAGTTAAAAATTCAGCTTTGTTTCATGTTGGTCAAATAAGTAGTATATGTTGACGTGATGACTGTAAGTTAAATGTCATTTCTTGAAGTTTGTATAAGTGTTGTAATAAGGTTAATTTCTAAATTTTCATTAAGGGAAGATATAATTAAGTTGTCAAGGTAGGGAACGTGACATGAGGATTGGCCATTATTTTTGGTGTTATAAAGAGTAATGTAGAAATATCAAGAAAACTGCACGAGTAACCTCTATTGTTAAATAAGGTTAAAATGGTGTTGGTGGTGTTTTTCATGTATAAGATAACAAATGCATGTATAACCATTAGTGAAAAGTGATTTGATATAACTCGTTACGATGTTAGAATGTTTTCAACGTACAGTTGGGTTGCATGTAAGACAATTTTATCGAATCAGGTTTGTATATTAATTCCTTTCTTATCCACTTGATGCCTAGCTACCATCGTAAGCAGAATTAACAAAATAATTAGGCCTATTAGATTAAAAGCAAGTATATGAGAATAAGATGAGATGTACAAGCACAAATTGCAACACTTTATATCAATGGTAATTAGAAATAGAATTTGCACTAAATAAAAATAAATAAAAATTGTTCAAAAATACTTCTTCCCTTCATAAATCATTTTTGTTAGTTTCATATACAATTCATTCTTTGGCATATATATATGTTGTATTTGCTAAAAATAGTATTAATCATATTTTTATTCTTTTCTTTGAATTTGAATAGTTTGGATAAATATAATTTATACTCGGAAATTATAACCGACGGGAAACATTTAATAAGTTGTGAATTCTGTTAAAAAATTTAAAGGCATGCCTTAAATGTGAATTTCTCAGGTTTCATATAAAATGGGTAGATATAATAAACAATTTGTGGAAAACCCATAATACCATTAAGAATATTTGGCGTAATTAGGGATACGTTCGCGTAACCTGATTATATTGCTAAAAGCAATTCGAATTATGCGTTTGCGCAACTTCGAGTGAACATATTAATAAAAGAGATTTCTTCGAGGATGTAAAATGATTTCATATAACCCGGGATGCGCAGTTTACTGTTTAAATATAAGGGTGGTGACGTCCTTAATTCTATTTTAAATCACGAACATATGAATTTGTAATAAAGGATATAATATGGTCAATTATATTGTGTACACGTATGCGTGACATGATCCCCGTAATTATGGAAGGTATATAATACGAATATACGTACGCGTAATTCGTTTATATAATTGTAAACAATAAGTAAAAGCGGTAGTAAAATCATGTAATAAAAACGTATTTAATAAAATCAAGATAATTAAGCCAATAATAAAAACAGTTGAGCGACCGTGCTAGAACCACGGAATTCGGAAATGCCTAACACCTTCTTCCGGATTAACAGAATTCCTTACTCAGGATTTCTGGTTCGCAGAATAATAAACAGAGTCATATTCTCCTCGATTCAGGGATTAAAACCGGTGATTTGGGACGCCTTAAAATTCCCAGGTGACGACTCTGAAATAATTAAATAAATCCCGTTTCGACTGTCCTTCAATTGGAGAAAACTCCCCACGCGCCCCGCGGGCGCGGTAAAAAGGAGGTGCGACAACCATTACTCGGTTTTTGGCTTTTTAGGGCCATACAACTAGAATGCCGCGCGATTCACAGATTTTCATGTGTTATAGCCCACGCCTTCTGCATGGGCCTGCATCACCAGACCCCGATCACCTAAAAGTTTACCCGACTTTTAAAAAAAACCTAAGAAGCATAGTTACTGCGTCGCCATGATCGTTACTCGCTTTTTGGTGTTTTAGGACCATAAAACTTAAATCCACCCGATTCCAAGATTTTCGTATGCTATAGCCCACGCCTTATGTATAGGCTCAGGCCACAGGACCCGAATGGCCTACCTTTTTTTCGGACCATCAAAAATGACTTAGGGAACAATAGTCACCTTCTCTCCATGACCGTTACTCATTTTTTTTAGTTTTTTAGGGCTATAAAAATGGAATTCTGCCCGATTCTCATATTTTCATGTGCTATAACCCATGCCTTTTGCATGGGCCCGAGCCACAAAACTCGGATCGCCTACAATTTTGTCGTATCATAAAAAATAACCTAAGAAAAATTAGTCACCGCCTCTCCATGACTGTTACTCGCTTTTTGGTATTTTAGGGCCATAAAATAGGAATTTCACGCGATTTCTAGATTTTTGTGTGCTATAGCCAGCTCCTTCTGCATGGGCCCCGTCTATAAAACCCGGATAATTTTTTATCCTAAAAAAATAAATAGCCATGGATATTTGATAACTAATGTTCCTTAGATCATTTTTGATGGGCCAACAAAATTTAAGGAGATTTGGGTACAGGAGCCCGGACCCATGCAGAAGGCATGGGCTATAGAAAATGAAAATTTGAGAATCGGGTAGAATTCTAGTTTAATGGCCCTAAAAAGCAACCAAAAAAGTAACAGTCATGACAATGTAATGACTATTGTTCCTTAGGTCGTTTTCGATGGTCCGACAAAATTTTTGGCGATTCAAGTCCGGTGGCCTAGGCCCATGTAGAAGGCATGGGCTGTAGCACACGAAAATCTGGAAATCAGACGGAATTCCAATTTTATCACCCTAAAATGCCAAAAATTGAGTAATGTTCATTGCAAGACAGTGACTATTGTTACTTGGGTCATTTTTTTATGGTCCATCAAATTTTGGCTATTCGGGCTTGATGGCCTTGGCCCAGGTAGAAGGCGTGGGTATAACACACAAAAATCTTGGAATCGGGCAAATTTCTATTTTATGGCCCTAATACGCCAAAAAATGAGTAACATGCATAACAAGGTGGTGAGTATTGTTCCTTAGGTCGTTTTTGAAGGTCAAGCAAAATTTTAGGCGATCCAGGTCCGGTGGCCCGCCCGAAAATCTGGGAATCGGCGGAACTCAATTTTTATGGCCCAAAAACGAAAACGGTCATGGTGAGGCGCTGACTATTCGTTTTAGGTAATTTTTGATGGTCTGGAAAATTTTAGGTCTGGGTCCAGAGGCCTAGACCCTTGCAGAGGCGTGGGCTATAACATATGAAAATTTGGGAATCGGGCAGAATTCTAGTTTTATGGTCCTAAAAAGCCAAAAAACAATTAACGGTCATGGCGAGACATTAACTATTATTCCATAGGTCATTTTTGATGGTCCAAAAAATCTTTAGGAATTTCGGTTCTGGTGGCCTGGGCCCATGCAGAAGGCGTGTGCTATAACATACAAAAATTTAGGAATCAACAGAATTCTAGTTTTATGGCTCGAAAATGCCAAAAAACGATTAACGATCAAGGCGAGGCGATGAATAATGTTCCTTAGGTATTTTATGATGGGTTGGCAATATTTAAGCGTTTCGGGTACGGATGCCCAGACCCATATAATGTCGTCGGTTATAGTACACGATTTTTTTTGAATTGCATGGGGACGAGCATGGCGAGGCGATGACTAATTTTCCTTAATTCATTAATATGGCTCGATAATATTTTAGGCGATATGGATCCAAGCGCTAGGATCCATGCCGATGGCATGGGCTATAGTCTACGAAAATCCAGAAATTGGGTGAAATTCTAATTCCATGGCCCTAAAATGCCAAAAAATAAGGAACTGTCTTTACGAGATGATGACTAATGTCCTTAGGTCATTTTTTATGGACCGACAAAATTTTAGGCGATTGCCTGGACCCATGCAGATGACGTGAGCTATAGCACACGAATATTTGGGAATCGCGCGAAACAGTCATGATGAGGCAATGACTAATGTTAATTAGGTCATTTTTGATGAGCCAGAAAATCTTTAAGCGATTTGAGTTTGGGAGCCCGGACCCATACAAATGGTAGGGGCTATAACATACGAAAATATGGAAATGCCAAAATTGAGGAACGGTCATAGCGAGGCGATGACTAATGTTCCTGAGGCCTTTTTTGATAGGCCAAATTTTTTTGGTGATTTGAGTTCGGGCGTCCGGATCCATGCAGATGGCATGGGCTATAACACATGAAAATTTAGAAATCGTGTGGAATTCCAATTTTATGGCCCTAAAACGCCAAAAAATAAGGAACGGTCATGGCGACACGATGACTAATGTTCCTTAGGTCATTTTTTATGGGACCGTAAAATGTAATGAGATTCGGATCCGGCCACCTGTACCTATGCAAATGGCGTGGTGTATGGCACACGAAAATCTAAGAATCAGGCGGAATTCCCGTTTTATGGCCCTAAAATGCCAAAAAATGAGGAATAGTCATGGCGAGGAGATGACTAATTTTGCTTTAGTCATTTTTAAAGGGCCGATAATATTTTAGGCAATTCAGATCAGGGCGCCTAAACCTATGCAAATGGTGTGGGCTATATTGTAAGAAAATCTAGGAATTGTGCGGAATTTTAATTTTATGGCCCTAAAATGCCAAAAATAAAGAACGGGCATGGTGAGGAGATGACTAATTCTCCTTAGGTCATTTTTGATGGGCCGGCAAAATTCATAGATTTTCATGGGCTATAACCCACGCCTTCTGCATAGGCCTGGGTCAGCGGACCCGGGTCACCTAAAATTTTACCAGACCATATAAAACTACCTTTGGAACTAGTTACCTCTTCCCCATGACCATTACTCACTTTTTGGCATTTTAGGGCTTTTAAACTTAAATTACGTCCGACTCCTAGATTTTCGTGTGTTGTAGCCATGCCTTCAGCATGGGCCTGATCCACCAGACCCAGATTGCCTACAATATTTTCAGACCATCAAAAACGACCTAAGGATTAATAGTCACTGCTTCGCCATGGCCGTTGTCACACCTCCTTTTTCCGCACCCGATAGGGTACAAGGGAGTTTTTCCAATTAAAGAACAATCGAAACGGGATTGGTTTATTTATTTCAGAGTCACCACTTGGGAGATTTAGGGTGTCCCAAGTCACCAATTTTAATCCCGAATCGAGCAAAAGAATGACTCCATATTACAGTCTGCGTACCAAAAATCCGGATAAGGAATTCTGTTAACCCGGGAGAAGGTGTTAGGCATTCCCGAGTTCCGTGGTTCTAGCACGGTCGCTCAACTATTATATTCGGCTTGATTATCTGATTTTATACAAATGTGAACTTATGTGCAAATTTTACTCTTGACCGCTTTTATTGTGATTTTTTAAAAGAATGTGAACATCGCTTAAAACATGTCCTTGGGCTGCGTCACATGAAATGCACCCACAATCCGGAACATATTTTATTTGACGTTTTGGGATTTGGATTTGGGTCGCATGAAATGCACACTCAAGTTTAAGAAAGTAGATTATTAAACACGCGCCTAAAGAGACTATCGTGTTATTATTTTGGGAAGGTCACGAAATTCGCTAAGCGGCCCTCCTGAATTCTAAGTAAATTTAAAACAAGTATTTACTGAGGGCCCCGCAATTTGCATTTTTTGTTTGTCGAGGCTCGTCCCATTTATTATTTTAAAAAAATGAATTTGCAACGTCATGGAAATGCATCTCAGACCACGTCACAGTCAATGTACCCGTGATTAGAGACACATTTCGATTTCGTTGAGATTTGGATTTGGGTCACATAAATGTGCACCCGAGTTTAGGGAGATAACATTATTAAAGGCGCGCCTAAAGCAACTAACGCATTATTATTTTGGGTGGGGCCGTGAAATTTGCTAAACGGCCCGTCCCGGAATCTAAGTATTTAATGCATACATTTTGTGAGGGCTCTGCAATCTGTACATTTTTGTTTGGCGAAGCTCGTCTCATTTTTATTTATTTATTTTTTAAAAGAAAAAGGATAAGGCTAAAATAACTACATTTTGAACACTTTGCGAGGTAATGGGTTGTAAGTTGAACTTATTTGATGAAACGAGTATTTTTTTCGCGGGATTAAATTACTACTATGATTTTAACATTACTACTACATGTACAAACAACTATTAAGACAAACATTTAGATAACAATAATCTGAGCATGAAGAAACAAAATGCCGAATAACTACTTAACATGACGAAACAAAGGAAATACATTCGCGACCAAATTTCAATATCATGCGGAGTTAATTAACAAGAAATAGCAACTTACAAACATCATATGAGTATGTCTCGCTCATTTGCATACTATTCGCATGAACTAGGATTGTATTTCAACAAACACATGTACATGTTACTTAACAACAAATATGAAGGACACAGACAGAGATGACCTACTTGATATTATCGTCCGATGCGTTGGACCTGCGACGAAACCTCGGACAACAACCTCAACGTACCGGACCTCGACGAACAACGACGACCTCGATGGAAATGGAAAGCTTGGACCCAAAACTGTTAAGGACCAGGGATTGTTGGTTGCTGCTGTATTTTTCCGACGCAGCAACGGGTACGTGAAGCTGCAGCAGAAAGGGCTCGTTTGGATGTGAGGAAAGGGAAGCTATGGAGGATCGTCTTGGCAGTGATCGATGGCTGGAGGCGTCGCTGGACTGGGGATGGCGAAACAGTGGTGATTCCGACGAGGAAGCAGCGGCAGCTGCTGCTTGATAGCAGCTGAGGTGTGGGGGTCGTTCGGACGTGAGGGGGGCGTCACCACTGGTTTTTGGGTTGCGACGGGTGTGATGGAGTTGGGCTGGTAGCTTGGATAGGTGTTTGGGTGGTGGTGTTTGGACGATGGTTATGGCGTTTGGACGGTGACGACGAGGGGGGGGGGAGCTGGAGGTTGACGGTGGTCGTGAGGGTGTAGGACTGGTTGTTTTCGTGGTGGTTTTGGGTTAGGGTTGAGGGTGGTTTTCGGACATGGTGTTTGGGTGGTGGCGATGACAGTGAGGTCGAGGGGGTGTCGGACTGGTTAGTTTTGGGTAGTGGTCGACAGAGTGATGGAACTAGGAGGAGACGGGGTGGTCGTTTGGTGTTACTGGTTTTTCTGGGACAGTAGCTCTTGCTAGGTTTTTGTTCAAAGGAGGAAGGAGATCCACAGTGCCTTTGCCAAAAAAAAAATTTCCAAGTCCTTCACGTCTGACCCTCTTGGCTTGTTTGTCCGTGTATTTTATAAACTTTTGCCCCAGAAAAATGAGCCCCACGCGTGGTGGGGTTCAAGACTTGTGTCCCCCACGCGTGGTGGGGTTCCCCGTGTACGGGATTCCGTCCGTGTTCCCCACGCGTGTCCCCTCATGTGTGGTGGACTCGGATTATTATGAGCTAGGTCCGGAATTAGGCCTAAAAGCGGGTAATTTGAACCCGAATATTATTCTTTTGTCCGGACCCGATTAAGAATACGACGTTGTTCGCCTAATTATGTAAGCAAAATAACTACAAAAATAAGACTGATAATTAACACAAAACTAGATCTTTTTTTAATATTTTTTCAAGATTAAAATAACTACAAAATACTAATAAAACTATATTTTTTTGTAATTTTCGTTTTTAATATAAAGATAAAATATAAAGTAACATTTTTGTATTTTTCAAAATTAAAATGACTATAAAACATTAATATAACTATATTTTTGGTAATTTTCATTTTTAATATAAAGATAAAATATAAAGTAACATTTTTGTATTTTTCAAAATTAAAATGACTATAAAACATTAATAGAACTATATTTTTGGTAATTTTCGAAATTATATAAAGTACAAAAATAAAGTATAATTTTTGTATTTTTCAAGTTTATGAGAAATACATAAACTAAAATTTATATATATATTTTTGTAATTTTCCTCTTTTGCGACGAAATAAAGCAAAAATAGTCAAAATAGCTATATTAGGCCTAAATTACATATTTATGCTAAAAATGTGAAAATTCTCGGGGAGGGTCAAAAATCAGGTGTCTACAGCTGCCCCTCTTTGACTGGAAACACGAAGAGTTTTCCGACAAAGAACGACTAGACATGTTTTTGACCCGACCATTACTTGGAGGGACTAAATACGGAAAGGAAGGGGATGTGACCGAGCCTTGGTATCTGAGCTGCCTACATATCCTTGGTTATACAGGAATCAGGCCACGTGTAGTTCGGAAATGAGAGAGATGGTTAAGTGTACCGAGGTGTAGAGCCGATCGAGGTGCCGTTCCGTTGAGGTTCCGGTCCGTGGTCCTGTCATTACATCAAAAATGAAAACTGAAAAAGACTAACTAAGCCTATCAGCTACTAGTTACAAGGATTCCTATCTTTAAGTCTTCTGAAACTTGATCTTGAGTCTTGAATGGTGCTTCACACAGACTTTGGATTCGAACCTTGCTACTTGCTAGTTGCAGGTGCTAGTTCTTGAGCAGACCATATTTGTTTTGCCTAGATATCCTTGAGCAGACCTTGATACCCTTTTTGTGTCCAGCTTTTGTTGACCATCTCAGACTGTTGACTCGCATTCTTGAGGCGAGCTTCTGCTATTTATGACTTGGTTGAATGCTGGGGATTTTAGCCGTAGCCTTCTGATTCCCGGTGCTGGGGATTTTTATTGTTTCCTGCAGGGGATTCCTGTTGTATTCCTCTGCTTTATTGATTCTAAATGTGCTCCTTTCTCATATGAGCGGGATTTTGGCTTCAATACTTCAATTGTATTCCCTTATTCTCCAGGTGGGTGCCTGATTTCTATTTCTTTTCTTTATCCTTGTTCTCCAGGTGGACGCCTGATTTCTTCCTTCCTTTGTCCTTGTTCTCCAAGTGGACGCCTGATTTCTTCTTTTCTTTGTCCTTGTTCTCCAGGTGGATGCCTGATTTCTTTTTCTTTGTCCTTGTTCTCCTGGTGGACGCCTGATTACTTCCTTTCTTTGTCCTTGTTCTCCAGGTGGACGCCTGATTTCTTCTTTGTCGGCTTGCGTTTTCCTCCGATGCTTTTATTTTGTGAACTTGAGGGATGGTACGGGCCTTTGGCTCCTCTGAGTACCAGTTTTTATTTTGCTTGATCCGCTGGGGACATGGCCTTCTTCATCAAGCCTTTCAATGGTTCCTTCGGCGGTATGGCTCTCTTCATCAGATTTGCCACGCTGGGCATGACTCAATGTTCACAAGCTGCTTCTTTCAAAATGCGTCCTTACGCGTCATTTTGACTCGTGTGCCTGAGTTTGCCACCTTCTGCTTCCCGGTACTGGGGATTTTTATTGTTCCCTGCTGGATATTCCTGTTGTAACCTTCTACCTTCCAGTGGGGTTACTGCTCTCAAAACCTGAAATATTTAAACTAAAACATAAAAATATTCCTCTCGTTATACAGGTGGGCGCCTATTTAAACTAAGACATGAAAATTATTCCTCTCGTTATACAGGTGGGGGCCTATTTAAACTAAGACATGAAAATATTCCTCTCGGTATACAGGTGGGCGCCTATTTAAACTAAGACATGAAATTTATTCCTCTCGTTATACAGGTGGGCGCCTATTTAAACTAAGACTGAAAATTATTCCTCTCGTTATACAGGTGGGCGCCTATTTAAACCAAGACATGAAATTTATTCCTCTCGTTATACAGGTGGGCGCCTATTTAAACTAAGACTGAAAATTATTCCTCTCGTTATACAGGTGGGCGCCTATTTAAATCAAGACATGAAATTTATTCCTCTCGTTATATAGGTGGGCGCCTATTTAAACTAAGACATGAAAATTATTCCTCTCGTTATACAGGTGGGCGCCTATTTAAACTAAGACTGAAAATTATTCCTCTCGTTATACAGGTGGGCGCCTATTTAAACTAAGACATGAAAATTATTCCTCTCGTTATACAGGTGGGCGCCTATTTAAACTAAGACATGAAAATTATTCCTCTCGTTATACAGGTGGGCGCCTATTTAAACTAAGACATGAAAATATTCCTCTCGTTATACAGGTGGGCGCCTATTTAAACTAAGACATGAAAATTATTCCTCTCGTTATACAGGTGGGCGCCTATTTAAACTAAGACTGAAAATTATTCCTCTCGTTATACAGGTGGGCGCCTATTTAAACTAAGACATGAAAATTATTCCTCTCGTTATACAGGTGGGCGCCTATTTAAACTAAGACATGAAAATTATTCCTCTCGTTATACAGGTGGGCGCCTATTTAAACTAAGACATGAAAATACTCCTCTCGTTATACAGGTGGGCGCCTATTTAAACTAAGACATGAAAATTATTCCTCTCGTTATACAGGTGGGCGCCTATTTAAACTAAGACATGAAAAATATTCCTCTCGTTATACAGGTGGGCGCCTATTTAAACTAAGACATGAAAATATTCCTCTCGTTATACAGGTGGGCGCCTATTTAAACTAAGACATGAAAATTATTCCTCTCGTTATACAGGTGGGCGCCTATTTAAACTAAGACATGAAAATTATTCCTCTCGTTATACAGGTGGGCGCCTATTTAAACTAAGACATGAAAGTTACTGCTCTCAAAACCTGAAATATTTAAACTAAAACATAAAAATATTCCTCTCGTTATACAGGTGGGCGCCTATTTAAACTAAGACATGAAAATTATTCCTCTCGTTATACAGGTGGGCGCCTATTTAAACTAAGACTGAAAATTATTCCTCTCGTTATACAGGTGGGCGCCTATTTAAACTAAGACATGAAAATTATTCCTCTCGTTATACAGGTGGGCGCCTATTTAAACTAAGACTGAAAATTATTCCTCTCGTTATACAGGTGGGCGCCTATTTAAACTAAGACATGAAAATTATTCCTCTCGTTATACAGGTGGGCGCCTATTTAAACTAAGACATGAAAATTATTCCTCTCGTTATACAGGTGGGCGCCTATTTAAACTAAGACATGAAATTTATTCCTCTCGTTATACAGGTGGGCGCCTATTTAAACTAAGACATGAAATTTATTCCTCTCGTTATACAGGTGGGCGCCTATTTAAACTAAGACATGAAATTTATTACTCTCGTTCCTCCGAGAAAATTTTTGACAATGGTAGAAAATTTTCTGCCCCTGTTTTGGTGACCTTTCTGGTATCGCGTTCCTCTGCCTTCATCGACCTTTATTTTCCTGCAGCAGACAGAAAGATTTAATTAGTTTTAATCATGGTGGGGCAACGGTGATCTTTCCGTTGGGGGATGATTTCTCCCTTTTCTTTTCCTTGCTCTGTGCACCAATAACTGGTTGGTGGACGACGTCGCTTGCTGGGGTGGTTTTTCCATTTAACCCCCTTTTTGCTTCTCTTTTTAGGACATGCCGTGGGAGTCTGCTTTTAATCCCGAAATTACCCCCCTTCAGGAGTTCACTTCCCCCGGAATTGTGAGGCATAGAATTGCATTTCCTGGGGATATCTTGTACTGGATTGATTTCCCTTTCTTGTGGCGTCTGACCACTTTGGACTGGTAGTAAACTTTGAAAAATCTCTTTCAACACGAATTCTTAGAAAGAAAAACGAAAGAAATAGAAAAAAGAAGAAAATCTTTCTGAACCAATACTTGGTGGAAAAAAAGGAAAAGAGAAAAACTTATCTGGACAACAGGACTGGTCCTTGTGATCATGACATGCACCATAGATTCCCGACCCAGTCTATTTGTATCAATCAACTTGCCAGATGACCTTACTTGCTGGGGATAAATGGGCGTCCATTTCTCTGTGAACGCGTATCCCTTTTGTTGATCTGTCTCGTCGCCTCATAGTGCCCTTCGAGGGGTTTTCACTAATGAGACTCTCTCTTTCTCTCAGCTCCCGGCGCCTTATGGTGCCTGTGAAGGTTTTCACCAATAAGACTCTCTCGTTTTATATCCCTCATCTTTCGTCGCCTTGTGGTGCCTGCGAAGGTTTTCACCGCCAAGTCTCTCTCATTTTATTATATATTTTCACGGAGGATGGGAGTGCTGTCGATGTGACCCTCTCTTCTAGAGATCAATTCATTTCCCGTTTTATGCTCCTCTTCTTTGCCGGGGATCAGTGTATTACTCTCGGCTTTATTTGCCTGACTTGGCGCCTCTTGGATATTGCTCGGGAGGTCTTTTGGACGTCGATGTTGGTTTCGGTGTGGGCTAAAAGAAAGGCTATCAAAATAAAATAACTTGATGGGTGATACGCTACAACTTTTGGAATCAAAACTTTGTTGGAACCGTAAAACATAACCTCTGCCCCAGTTTTTCTTGCTTGGGGGATTTTATTTTTACTCTATGTTGAATTATGTGCGTTCGCACATTGTGCCTATCATGCGTACTTGTGTATACTATGCACACTATGTACTCTATGATGCACACTATGACCGAGCCGTGAGGCGCCTACGTATCCTTTTTGAGGAATCAGGTCAAACGTAGTTCCCGCTGTTTTGTGGTTTTTATCTTCTTCTTTTTCTTTTTCTTCTTTTTTTTTCTTTTTTCATTTTCTCTTAAAATTTTCTCTTCTTCTTCTTTCTCTTTTCATATCTTTTCCGTTAGTGATTCCAAAAGAGGGGTATGAAAGAATAACTTAAAGCTCAAAAGGGGAAAACAAGGGTAAAAGTGTTTGGATAGAAGAAAGAATTGCCTCCGTCATTTCATTATCCAATAAGTACCAAGTACAAACAAATGAACCAATAACTGCCATAATCAAAAGAAACTACGCATAATATCTCTTGACTGCATCCGAATTGATAGCCATGTCAACACATCTTCCCTCGATATCCGTTAAACACAAAGCTCCATTGGACAATACTCTGGTCACGATATAAGGCCCTTGCCAATTTGGGGCGAACTTGCCTTTTGCCTCGACCTGGTGTGGGAGGATCTTCTTCAATACCTGCTGCCCTACTTCAAACTTCCTGGGGCGTACCTTCTTATTATATGTTCTCGCCATTCTCTTCTGATACAGCTGACCATGGCACACCGCTGCCAATCTTTTCTCGTCTATCAAGATCAACTGTTCCAATCGAGCTTTGACCCATTCGTCATCATCGATCTTGGCTTCAATGACAATTCGGAGGGACGAAATTTTGACCTCCGTTGGTATTACGGCCTCAGTTCCGTACACCAACAAATAAGGAGTTGTACCTATGGAAGTCCGGACTGTAGTGCTGTAACCCAACAAAGCAAAGGGTAATCTCTCGTGCCATTGTCTGGACCCTTCCACCATCTTTCGCAGTATCTTCTTGATGTTCTTATTGGCTGCTTCGACCGCTCCATTCGCCTTGGGACGATATGGGGTGGAATTGCGGTGTGTAATCTTGAATTGTTGGCATACCTCTCTCATCAGGCTGCTGTTAAGATTCGCACCGTTATCCGTAATGATTACTTTTGGGATCCCAAATCTGCAGATGATATGGGAGTGCACAAAATCCACCACTGCCTTTTTAGTTACCGACTTGAAGGTTTTAGCCTCAACCCATTTGGTGAAGTAATCAATGGTTACTAGAATGAACCTATGACCGTTGGATGCTGCTGGCTCGATAGGTCCAATGACATCCATGCCCCATGCCACAAACGGCCAGGGTGCTGACATCGTATGTAACTCTGTTGGCAGCGAATGAATCCGATCTCCATGTATCTGACACTGATGGCATTTCCTCACGAAAGTGATACAGTCATGTTCCATGGTGAGCCAATAAAACCCTGCCCGAAGGATCTCCCTTGCCAATACATATCCGCTCATATGTGGCCCGCAAACTCCAACATGTACCTCTGCCATAACCGTCGTGGCTTGACCGACATCTATACATCTCAACAATCCCAAATCTGGGGTCCTTTTGTATAGCACTCCTGCGCTGAGGAAGAAACCATTTGACAAAGGGCTCTTTTTTGGTCTCCAGTGGCCTGTTCCGGATATATCCCCATTCTGAGGTATTCTTTGATATCATGAAATCAGGGCTCGCCATCTGCTTCCTCTTCTACGGCGTTGCAATAAGCGTGCTGATCACGGACCTGGATGTGCAGAGGATCAACATACATTTTGTCAGGGTGGTGCAACATTGATGCTAAGGTGGCCAATGCATCCGCAACCTCGTTATGAACTCTCGGGATATGTTTGAATTTTACCGATCGAAATTGCTTGCTCAGATCGTGCAAACATTGTCGATAAGGTATGAGTTTCAAGTCCCGTGTTTCCCATTCACCCTGAATCTGATGTACCAAGAGGTCCGAGTCTCCCAAGACCAAGACGTCTTGGACATCCATGTCCGCAGCCAATCGTAGACCCAAAATGCAAGCTTCATACTCGGCCATATTATTGGTGCAATAGAAGCGTAGTTGAGCCGTAACAGGATAATGGCATCCCGTTTCAGAAATGAGTACTGCTCCTATTCCAACCCCTTTCGCGTTTGCAGCTCCATCAAAGAAAAGCTTCCAACCCGTTTCCTCGGGTAACTCCAGCTCATTTGTATGCATTACCTCTTCGTCGGGGAAGTACGTTCTTAAAGGCTCGTATTTTTCATCAACAGGATTCTCTGCCAAATGATCGGTCAGCGCCTGGGCTTTCATGGTTGTCCTCGTCACATAGACGATATCGAACTCTGTGAGCAGAATTTGCCATTTTGCCAACCTCCCTGTGGGCATAGGTTTCTGAAAGATATACTTCAATGGGTCCAAAAGGGATATTAGATATGTAGTGTACGAGGACAGGTAGTGTTTCAACTTCTGAGCTACCCAAGTTAGGGCGCAACAAGTTTTCTCGAGTTGAGTGTACTTGACTTCATATACTGTGAATTTCTTGCTAAGATAGTAGATGGCCTGCTCCTTCCTTCCTGTGTCATCATGTTGCCCCAGTACACAACCAAAAGAATTTTCCAGGACCGTCAAATAAAGAATTAAAGGCTTCCCTGGCTGAGGCGGGACCAATACGGGTGGATTAGACAGATACCCTTTGATTTGGTCGAAAGCCCCTTGACACTCTGCCGTCCAACTTACCGCAACATCTTTTCTCAGCAACCGAAATATGGGCTCACAAGTCGCCGTGAGTTGAGCGATGAACCTGCTGATGTAATTGAGTCTACCCAGCAAACTCATTACCCCTGTTTTGTTCTTTGGCGGTGGTAGATCTCGGATGGATTCGATTTTGGATGGGTCTAACTCAATCCCCCGTCGACTGACGATGAATCCTAACAACTTTCCTAATGGAACCCCGAATGCGCATTTGGCCGGGTTAAGCTTGATATCATACCTTCAGAGTCTTGGGAAGAATCTCCTTAGGTCTGCTACATGGTCTTCCTGACGCCAAGACTTTATGATCACATCATCGACGTACACCTCAATTTCTTTGTGTATCATGTCGTGAAACACAGCAGTCATTGCTCGCATGTACGTTGCCCCGACATTCTTTAGTCCGAACGGCATTACCCGATAGCAGTAAGTTCCCCATGGCGTGATAAATGCTGTCTTTTCCGCATCTTCTTCGTCCATTAGGATCTGATGATAACCCGCATAGCAATCCACAAATGATCCGATCTTGCGCCCAGCGCAATTATCGATCAAGATATGGATGTTGGGTAATGGAAAGTTGTCCTTGGGACTGGCTTTGTTAAGGTTGCGGTAGTCGACGCACACCCTGATTTTCCCGTCCTTCTTCGGAACTGGTACCACATTGGCCAACCACTCGGGATATCGAGTGACCTGAATGACCTTCGCCTGCAACTGCTTAATCACCTCTTCTTTGATCTTTACACTCATTTCTGTTTTAAATTTCCTTAGCTTTTGCTTGACCGGAGGGTATGCCGGGTTAGTGGGCAATTTGTGAACCACTAAATTGGTGCTTAATCCTGGCATATCATCATATGACCATGCAAAAACATCTTTGAATTCCATGAGGGTTTTGATCAATTCTTCCCTGACATTCGGCTCAATATGGATGCTGATTTTGGTTTCTCGAACATTATCAGCGTCCCCTAGATTCACAGCCTCAGTGTCATTTAGGTTAGGTTTGGGTTTTTCTTCAAATTGGCGCAGTTCTCGGTTTATCTCTTCGAAGGCTTTATCTTCGTCATATTCAGATTCATCGTCGCAAACGACCTCTTGTGTCATTAAGTCGGATTCAGATTGATTTATTAGACTAGGTCGACGATCCGCTGTGCATGCCATGTCATTAGAACCAGTAAAAAGAGAACTGTTCAGAAGAAGAAAAAAAAAGAACAAAACAAAATTAAAATGGGCAAAAGAAGAGAACTTTATTAAACTTACGGGATAAAAGGGTTCACACTTTTACAAAACAAAAGTAAAATTTGGATTACACCCTGGAATAATCCGAACAAAACAAAACAAACAAAACATAAATCAAAGCCTACTACCAAGACTCCCCTCGGACAGGAAGAAGAGTAACCGTCCAGTTGTTGGTTTTGGCCTTAGGCCCCACAAACTGTATCTCTGCTCTGCTGGAACCTTCTCCAGCTTCTACCATACTGATATCAGCGAATAGACTCTCGAAACTCTGATTCAGGTCCCCATCCATACCAATCAATGGTCCTAGGATCTTCGGGACTGGCGACCCCTTGGCACTGGCTCTGACAAAGGACCTTGAGAGACGTGGCACCGGTTTGGGCAGAAACCAGACCCTCTTCTTCATTTTTCGCGCTTGCTTCCTATCTGCTGCGGTTGGTTTGAACCCCAATCCGAAAGTTTCTAGATTTTTAGGCAGGGTGACAGGTTGGACAATCCCCTGAAGCTCGACTCCCAGGCCTCTTCCCGGCACAAATCCATTACCCAGCATTTCCGAGACCATCATGACTGTCGCGGCAGCTACCCTAGGGTGCGGGATGATTTCTCCTTCAGAAATTTTGTTTGCCGACACTGTATTGAAAATCTGGTAGACCCAAGGACCTTTGTCATCATCGGTCTCTATGAAAGGTACAATGGCGCCACCCATGGTGCACGCCGTGTCCTCGCCGTGTAGCACGACCTCTTGCCTTTCCCACTCGAACTTCACCATCTGATGTAGGGTGGAGGGCACTGCTTTGGCTGCATGAATCCATGGTCGTCCTAACAGAAGGTTATAAGATACTGTGGCATCTAGCACCTGGAATTCCATGGTGAACAGGACTGGACCGATGGTCAATTCAAGTACAACATCCCCTACCGTGGCTGTTCCATTTCCGTCGAATCCTCGGACGCAGATGCTATTCTTGCGAATTCTTCCGTGATCGACCTTTAACTGGTTCAGAGTGGATAATGGGCAGATATTGGCACTTGAACCGTTATCCACCAATGCCCGAGTAACTACCGAGTTTTCACATTTGACAGTCAGGTAAAGAGCTTTATTATGCTCTGTACCTTCCATTGGTAGGTCATCATCTGAGAATGTTACCCTGTTCACCTCAAAAATCTTGTTGGCAATGGTTTCCAGGTGGTTTACAGAAATCTTGTTGGGCACATGAGCTTCGTTCAATATCTTCATCAGGGCCCGACGATGCTCCTCAGAATGGATCAGTAATGACAGCAGCGAGATCTGGGCCGGCGTCTTCCTCAGCTGTTCGACCACGGAGTAGTACTGTACCTTCATCTTTCTCAGGAACTCCTCAGCCTCTTCTTCAGATACAGGTTTCTTGGTTGCAGCTGGGTTGGTTCTTCTCAGCTCCGCCGGAGCAAAACACCGACCTGATCGAGTCAGCCCCTGTGCTTCACAACTAACTTCCTCCACCTGTTTTCCTTTGTACATCACTACTGCCTTCTCGTATTTCCAAGGCACAGCCTTGCTATCAATCATTGGCAGCTGGACTACAGGCTTTATAGTGACCAATTCTCTGTATACCCCCTTCAACGCAACCGTAGGTGTGGGCGGAGTCCCTAATATTACCAACTTGTTTGGCTCGGGTTTGCTTGTTATGGCGGACGGGCTCTTCCCCAATATCACTACTGGCTTGACGCCTTCCCTTTGTGACTGTACCCTCATTCCCCCACTGGTTGATTCTTCTTTCGGGGCGGCTTGAATCATCATCACTGTCTGTGAGGGTTTTCTCAACTCTCCTCCCTCATACACCAACTCAATCATGTGAGTCTCGTGGTGTGCTGGCAGTGGGTTCTGGTTGATGTTGGGAACCTCCGGTGTATGGACCTCAATTTTGTTAGTATCAATGAGGTCTTGTATCGCCTGCTTCAATCTCCAACATTTTTCAATTTCATGTCCCAGCATCCCTGAGCAATATTCACAGCTTATCGTCCTGTTCATATTTTGAGGCGGGGGGTTTTGCTCTCTGGGTTCGACAGGCGTTACCAAAACCAATCATTTCAACTTGTGGAATACGGCGGTATAGGACTCTCCCAGCTCAGTAAAGGCTCTATGTTTCTGTAGCCTATCATTTTTAGCCGCTTGACTCCCTCGAAAACCTGTCCCTGGAGGGTTCCTGTGTGCTCTGGGTGGAGGGTAAGTATTTTGTGGTAATGGGTAGGTATTATGTGGAGCTGGGTATGTGGTGTGGGGAGCCGACGCACGCCATTGTGGGCGAACTGGAGGTTGGGTGTATGTCTGGGCTTGATGGACGGTGAAATGCGGTTCTTGGGGGGGATAATAGTGATGTGGTGGGTTGTATGGGTAGTTTGTCCTGTGAGGTCTGGGTTGGTTGTAGTGTGGCCTGCCAGATCCGGACCAACTGCCTGCCTCGATCGAGGCAACTTCTTCTTTCTTTCTTCTCAGCGCACCTCCCGTGCCGTTCTGAATAGCCTGGGTCGTTGCCTTGAGTGCCGAGTAGTTCAGGATTTTGTCAGACCTCAGACCCTCTTCTATCATGACCCCTATCTTGACCACCTCGTTGAAGGATTTTCCAACCGTTGTCACCAAGTGACCAAAGTAGGTTGGATCCAATGTTTGTAAGAAATAGTCCACCATCTCTCCCTCTCTCATGGGAGGATCGACTCTGGCCGCTTGCTCTCTCCAGCGGAAACCGAACTCGCGAAAACTTTCCCCGGGTTTCTTCCCAGTCCTCAACAATGTGAGACGGTCAGGGACTATCTCGAGATTGTACTGGAAATGACCTGCGAAAGCCTGCGCCAGATCATCCCAAGTGTACCACCTACTGGAATCCTGCCTGGTATACCATTCTAGTGCAGATCCGCTCAGACTTTGGCCGAAATAAGCTATTAGCAGCTCATCTTTGCCGCCTGCCCCTCTCATTTTGCTACAGAATCCCCGCAAATGTGCCATGGGATCGCCGTGCCCTTCATATAAATCAAACTTAGGCATCTTGAACCCCGCCGGGAGTTGGACGTCCGGGAAAGGGCATAGATCTTTGTAAGCTACGCTGACTTGGTTGCCCAAACCGTGCAGGTTCCTGAAGGACTGCTCCAGGCTTTTGAACTTTCTCAATACCTCATCCTGTTCAGGGGCTTTAACCGGCTTTTCAATCTCTGCCGGTACCTCCAAGTGCGGATTGTAGGCCTGGGGCTCGGGGGCATGGAATGTAGGCTCAGGGGGGTAGTACTGCGTATCGTGGGCCTGAAACAATGGCTCACTGGTCGTTCTTTGCAAGGTGGCTGATGGGGGTCCCACAAAAGTGGGAATATTTGGTGTTGGGAGAGGTTGATGGGGTGGTGGAGCTTGGGAATCATGAGGGCTTCTTTCTTGATGATAACGGGGATTCGGGAGGCTTGTGGAAGGGCCGGAATGAGGGTATTCCGGCATGCGCCCCAATGGCTCAGGACTCTTTTGTGCTTTGGCTAAAGCTAGCTGCATTGCATTCATCTCTAGTCCCATCCTTTCAATCTTTTCCATCGCTTCTTTTAACAACTGGCTCATCGGCCTTTCTTCCTCGTTACTATTCTCTAAAGTAGTCATGCTTATTGCTACCGGTCCTTTGGATCTGGTTTGGTAAGGGTGTGTTGCCAGAATTCTTTAACAACTAATTGATATGATCAGACAACAACAAACTTTGTTAGCGTTAGAGTTTAATGGATTTAATCTCAACACATAGAGGATGCAATGCTCCTAGGCAGTTAACCGTTTCTACATGCTTCGCTTTAAACAACATGTGTCATCCTGGTTTGCCCATTTATCCCCTTTTCTGTTTTTTTTTATTTTATTTTATTTTTGTATTTTCTTTTCTTTCTTTATTAAAAGCGATCGAATCTTATGGGGATTTCCTACGTATCACGTCCCCGCGCGAATCAGACCAGGCGTAGTTCTGCCTTAAAGTAAAGAAACACAAAATTCTTGTGAAATCATTAAATTCATTCTCAAAATTTTGCTATTACAAATTACTTCAAACGAGGAATAGCAATAGTACAGACTCCACAGTTCTTAACCCGTTTTGACTAAAAGAAAAGAAAACAACATATGGAAAAGCAACAAAGCCAAATAAACAAGACTCATCCAAAGATTAATTTTCCAACTTAGGGGCCCGCGAGGCATCATTCGGCCTTTCCGCGGCCCTTGGTGTGAGGTCCCTCTGCAGGCTTTTCAACTCATTCATGATTCGGTGGACGCAACCCATGATGGAAGCAAGGAGGGTCTTCCGAGGCATTTGCTCGCATGCCAGGCATCTCATGTAGATGTAATGCCCAATCTCGTCGATCCTTCCTCGAATGTTGTCCCTTTCTGTGAACAATTGCCTTATCTGTCGGTTCTTCAATCCTAGTGTTTGTGCATTGTTGGCAAGTTGATCCTGGAACATCTCCATTTGTCTTTCCATTCTGGTCATTGCATCGTAACATCGCCTTCTGTCGGCTTGGGCATCTCGTGTTTGCTTGAAGATCCGCTCTTGAAGAGTGGAATTCGTTTCCCTTAATGTCCCGATGCTCAGTTCATAATCCCTTATGACTTGTTGCAGGCGCTGCCTCCGGGCCATTGTACCCTTTGCCCACTTGGTCCGCAATCTTGCTGTGCCAGCCTTGGCTCTTTCCAAATCTTCCTGGCATTCCGCAACGTGATCCTTTAACCCCGCTATCAATCTTTTATCCGCCCGGCTTCTCAGCTGGTTATCAGCCTCCTTTTTCATCCTCCGGATCTGAGTTTTGAGGATCTCGCCTTCTTTGATTAATCTGTTCTTTTCTACCTTGTTGGAAGCAGACTGTAATTGGCATTCAAACCTCATATCCTGAACTTGTTGCTTCAGTTTGCCTGTTTCGGCAAGATATTCCCGCTCTTTGGCCAACCAGCCCCACTGCTCTTGTGAAGATTTGGCAAATTCTTGCAGGTGAGGTCTTTTGGTCGGCCTTCCAGATGATGTCTCCCCTTTGTACCAGGCCTGATACCCGGGCGAAACTTCCCCTTTTGCCCGATTCATTACACAAGTATTTGCTTCTAAGTATTGACATTGGCTCCAAATTTGGCGAACCCTTGCTTCAGGAAACTGGCCGTCGGGACTGATCTCAATCACCTGGGTGCTTAGATCCTCGTCTTTCGGCACTATCTGACACCTCCCAAGTTGCCTTAAAACCCGATGCGGCGCGTATGGTTGAATGCTCCAAAGTCCCATTAAGAGAAAATGGGGCCTGGCTGCTGGCATGTATATGACTTCATCGATCGGTAACCATCCTAGCGCCCACTGTATTTGACTGTCGTCGAGGGTACGGAAATATGAGGTCCATGCTGTGACTCCTTCCGGTAGGTAGGTCTCATTAACTCTGGTATAGAACTCCTCTATGCAGGTCTTTTCAGCGGATCCATGGCTCAGAAACTGGGCTCGGTGACATAGGTGTTCGGTCATCCACATTTGCAACAACAAATTGCAACCCTCGAACAAGCTTCCTCCGGCTTTGCAAGACGTGAGAGCCCGGAACATATCCGATACTATCATGGGCGCCAACGTACTATCTCTCTGTGTGAGCAACGTACTGACGACCCCTGCTATCTTTATGTCAATATTCCCGTCTTTTCTTGGGAATACTAGTAGTCCTAAGAAAGTTATCATGAAAGCAATCCGTCTATGTTCTTCCCACTTTTGACGATTACTTTTGCTGCACAACTGGTTTTCTGGCTTGTCGAATCCTCCTATGTCACCATATCTTTGATATATGAAACTCATGCTGCAAAAACCTTTTGCCAAGTCAGGGTTATGAATTATTCTGAATATCTTTAAGGAGTCCAGAAACCGGTGTATTGCTACAGCTCTTGGAGCAATCAGATATTTGTGCCTCAAAGGAGTCTCAGCGCTGCCGATATACCCTGCTATTTCTTCTAAAGTTGGGGTAAGTTCAAAGTCCGAGAAATGGAAGACATTGTGCGCAGGATCCCAGTGGGGGACTAGTGCCCTTATGATATCTCCCCGTGGCCTGATATCCAACAAACTCGTGAGGCCTTTCAGATACTTCTTGATTTCGTCATGCCCTTCTTTGCCTAAATCATTCCACCAGAGCCGCAATTGGAGGGGAATTTTATTCATGATTGAAAAGGGTTCATTTGGAGTCGTGCTCATTCTGCACATTTATTAATAAGATTTTAGCAAACGAAACTTATTCTGGTAAAAACAAAAATATATGCGATTTTTCTCAAAAGGATTTCTGAACACGACCTCTCAGCACTTCATGAACGAAGATTTTTAAGGTTGCGTTACAAAAAAAACGAGGTAGCCGTCTGTACCAAGGCAGCCTTCCGGAGTTCCTTTCGGGAACATTTGGCTATTTTTGACATAAGTGGCATCACCCGGACTTGTTTATGACTCTTTTATCATTTTTCAAAAATAGAAAATTCAACATTGCAAACACGGCCTTTCAATGCCTCGGGGACGAAGATTTTTAAGGCTGTGTGGGTCAACTGGACCAAGTCTTAAAAATGACCCAAAGGTGGCTGTTTATGCAAAGTCAGCCTTCCGGCGTCCCTTTCAGGAACATTCTGCTATGTCTTGATAAAACAGCGGCACCCGACTTCTTTATGACAATTAAAATTTGACATATTTGTTTTTGCTATTTTTTGTAAAAGGGGGAAGTTCTTTCACAAATTCAAAAAGGGGGAAGTTGCTTTTTAGTTTTTGGCTTTTTAGCAAAAGGTGGGGTTGGACCCGATGAGGGTTGCCTACGTATCTCACATCCAATGAGAATCAAACCCGCGTAGTTCGGGTAATCAAGAATAAGTATATGAACTAACTTCTCCTTTTTTTTGAATTTGTGAAAGAACTACTTTAAAAGGAGAAAGGAAGTATTTTATTTTTTTTGAATTTTTGATTGATTTTCTTTTTTTAAAAGAAAGACTTCTAAGATATTTTTTTTCTCTCATTTCCATTTGTTTTTTTCTCATTCTAAAGGAAGAAGAAGATATTTTCGGAATTTTACCTTTAATAAAAGAAATGCTTCTAAAAATGTTTTTTTTTTGAATTTTGAATTTTCTTTTCAATTTCGAAAGAAGAATCAAAATATTTTCGGATTTTTTTTCTTCTTATTATACATTTTTTTAAAAAAGAAAAAAAATAATTTAAAGACTTTCTAAAGAAGTTAATAATGGAAAATATTTTTGGATTTTTTTTTGTTTTTTTTTAAAATTGGGAGTCTAAAAACTTTTCTAGACTTTTTGGCAAGAAAAATATTTTTGCAACAAATAAAGACATATATATATTTTTTGGAAATAAAAACTTTTGGATATATATATATATATATACACACATGTATATATTTGTGACAAATAATGAAAGACTCTTTTTTATTATTATTATTATTTTTTGAATTTTCATAAAAAAAACCATTTTAAAAATAAGACTCTTTTTTATTTTTATTTTTTATAACATGACGAACTATGTATTTCTATATTTTTTCTGAAAAACAAAACAGAACAACGATTATTTTTTCTATTTTTCCTTTGCTTTTAATAAAACAAACTAATAAGACGTTTTTTTTCATTTTCTCAAAATTTCGGCAGAGTTTTGACAGTATTTGGGTATTGGTTTTCTTCAAAAATAAACAATCAATTCCTTAACCGTTATTTCCCTTTTTTCAATTTCACAAAATTCATAATATTCAAACACTGGTCAGCATGCGGGTACGAGACAAATAAATGCACGGAAAACAAATAGGATGCATCAGGATGACCTTTTTATATCAGGTCGCTAGTCCTAGACGGACCCAACCCCTGTGTTGAGTCCCCTGAGTCAAATGCAACGTGATGCAAATAAGCGTTCCTACTAGGGATCCGGCATGAAGTCACGTTATTCTATGTTCAAAAACCTGGGTCGGTGTTCTAGACAGTGTACCCGAGCGGACAACTCGAGCTGAGGAAGGAGCTCCTTTCCGGGAACCAAAAGGCCAGCCGACTTAGAAACTTTCCGAGCCTCTTTTATTCAGGGTATGACACTAACAGAATAGGGAGTCTCAACCAGTAAGCACATCCCCGGAGGTAAGAAGAGAAAGGTTTCGGCACAATTTATATACAGTTCAAATAATATCAAAGCGGTAAAAACAACATTTAGCACATTAGGCTCAAACATGTAAAAATCAGATAATAAATAAAGCCAAATAATAACAATTATTCTAAGCTCGAATTCTTAACCCTGAACCAGTGGTTCTGGGTGCACATTTATCCCCAGCAGAGTCGCCAGAGCTTTCACACCTCCTTTTTCCGCACCCGATAGGGTACAAGGGAGTTTTTCCAATTAAAGGACAATCGAAACGGGATTGGTTTATTTATTTCAGAGTCGCCACTTGGGAGATTTAGGGTGTCCCAAGTCACCAATTTTAATCCCGAATCGAGGAAAAGAATGACTCCATATTATAGTCTGCGTACCAGAAATCCGGATAAGGAATTCTGTTAACCCGGGAGAAGGTATTAGGCATTCCCGAGTTCCGTGGTTCTAGAACGGTCGCTCAACTATTATATTCGGCTTGATTATCTGATTTTATACAAATGTGAACTTATGTGCAAATTTTACTCTTGACCGCTTTTATTGTGATTTTTTAAAAGAATGTGAACATCGCTTAAAACATGTCCTTGGGCTGCGTCACATGAAATGCACCCACAATCCGGAACATATTTTATTTGACGTTTTGGGATTTGGATTTGGGTCGCATGAAATGCACACCCAAGTTTAAGAAAGTAGATTATTAAACACGCGCCTAAAGAGACTATCGTGTTATTATTTTGGGAAGGTCACGAAATTCGCTAAGCGGCCCTCCTGAATTCTAAGTAAATTTAAAACAAGTATTTACTGAGGGCCCCGCAATTTGCATTTTTTGTTTGTCGAGGCTCGTCCCATTTATTATTTTAAAAAAATGAATTTGCAACGTCATGGAAATGCATCTCAGACCACGTCACAGTCAATGTACCCGTGATTAGAGACACATTTCGATTTCGTTGAGATTTGGATTTGGGTCACATAAATGTGCACCCGAGTTTAGGGAGATAACATTATTAAAGGCGCGCCTAAAGCAACTAGCGCATTATTATTTTGGGTGGGGCCGTGAAATTTGCTAAACGGCCCGTCCCGGAATCTAAGTATTTAATGCATACATTTTGTGAGGGCTCCGCAATCTGTACATTTTTATTTGGCGAAGCTCGTCTCATTTTTATTTATTTATTTTTTAAAAGAAAAAGGATAAGGCTAAAATAACTACATTTTGAACACTTTGAGAGGTAATGGGTTGTAAGTTGAACTTATTTGATGAAACGAGTATTTTTTCCGCGGGATTAAATTACTACTATGATTTTAACATTACTACTACATGTACAAACAACTATTAAGACAAACATTTAGATAACAATAATCTGAGAATGAAGAAACAAAATGCTGAATAACTACTTAACATGACGAAACAAAGGAAATACATTCGCGACCAAATTTCAATATCATGCGGAGTTAATTAACAAGAAATAGCAACTTACAAACATCATATGAGTATGTCTCGTTCATTTGCATACTATTCGCATGAACTAGGATTGTATTTCAACAAACACATGTACATGTTACTTAACAACAAATATGAAGGACACGGACAGAGATGACCTACTTGATATTATCGTCCGATGCGTTGAACCTGCGACGAAACCTCGGACAACAACCTCAACGTACCGGTCCTCGACGAACAAGGACGACCTCGATGGAAATGGAAAGCTTGGACCCAAAACTGTTAAGGACCAGGGATTGTTGGTTGCTGCTATATTTTTCCGACGCAGCAACGGGTACGTGAAGCTGCAGCAGAAAGGGGTCGTTTGGATGTGAGGAAAGGGAAGCTATGGAGGATCGTCTTGGCAGTGATCGATGGCTGGAGGCGTCGCTGGACTGGGGACGGCGAAACAGTGGTGATTCCGACGAGGAAGCAGCGGCAGCTGCTGCTTGATAGCAGCTGAGGTGTGGGGGTCGTTCGGACGTGAGGGGGGCGTCACCACTGGTTTTTGGGTTGCGACGGGTGTGATGGAGTTGGGCTGGTAGCTTGGATAGGTGTTTGGGTGGTGGTGTTTGGACGATGGTTATGGCGTTTGGACGGTGACGACGAGGGGGGGAGCTGGAGGTTGACGGTGGTCGTGAGGGTGTAGGACTGGTTGTTTTCGTGGTGGTTTTGGGTTAGGGTTGAGGGTGGTTTTCGGACATGGTGTTTGGGTGGTGGCGATGACAGTGAGGTCGAGGGGGTGTCGGACTGGTTAGTTTTGGGTAGTGGTCGACGGAGTCATGGAACTAGGAGGAGACGGGGTGGTCGTTTGGTGTTACTGGTTTTTCTGGGACAGTAGCTCTTGCTAGGTTTTTGTTCAAAGGAGGAAGGAGATCCACAGTGCCTTTGCCAAAAAAAAAATTTCCAAGTCCTTCACGTCTGACCCTCTTGGCTTGTTTGTCCGTGTATTTTGATATGGTTTTGCCCAGAAAAATGAGCCCCACGCGTGGTGGGGTTCAAGACTTGTGTCCCCCACGCGTGGTGGGGTTCCCCGTGTACGGGATTCCGTCCGTGTTCCCCACGCGTGTCCCCTCATGTGTGGTGGACTCGGATTATTATGGGCTAGGTCCGGAATTAGGCCTAAAAGCGGGTAATTTGAACCCGAATATTATTCTTTTTTCCGGGCCCGATTAAGAATACGACGTTGTTCGCCTAATTATGTAAGCAAAATGACTACAAAAATAAGACTGATAATTAACACAAAACTAGATCTTTTTTTAATATTTTTTCAAGATTAAAATAACTACAAAATACTAATAAAACTATTTTTTTTGTAATTTTTGTTTTTAATATAAAGATAAAATATAAAGTAACATTTTTGTATTTTTCAAAATTAAAATGACTATAAAACATTAATAGAACTATATTTTTGGTAATTTTCGTTTTTAATATAAAGATAAAATATAAAGTAACATTTTTGTATTTTTCAAAATTAAAATGACTATAAAACATTAATAGAACTATATTTTTGGTAATTTTCGAAATTATATAAAGTACAAAAATAAAGTACAATTTTTGTATTTTTCAAGTTTATGAGAAATACATAAACTAAAATTTATATATATATTTTTGTAATTTTCCTCTTTTGCGACGAAATAAAGCAAAAATAGTCAAAATAGC
Organism: Nicotiana tabacum; assembly: GCF_000715075.1. Classification (NCBI taxonomy): domain Eukaryota; kingdom Viridiplantae; phylum Streptophyta; class Magnoliopsida; order Solanales; family Solanaceae; genus Nicotiana; species Nicotiana tabacum. The sequence goes on along the minus strand of NC_134080.1, from coordinate 221,973,919 downwards.
TATATTAGGCCTAAATTACATATTTATGCTAAAAATGTGAAAATTCTCGGGGAGGGTCAAAAATCAAGTGTCTACAGCCGTTACTCATTTTTTGGCGTTTTAGGGCCAAAAAACTTGAATTCCACCCGATTTCTAGACTTCGTGTACTATAGCTCACGCCTTCTATATGGGCCCGAGCCACCGGACTTGGATCGCCTAATCTATCATCGGATGATAAAAAACAACCTGAGGAAGAATAGTCACCGCATCGCCATAATCGTTACTTTATTTGGCTTTTTAGGGCCTTAAAACTAGAATTTCGCTCGATTCCTAGATTTTCGTGTGCTATCAGGCCACCGGACACGAATCATCTAAAATTTTGCCGGACCATCAAGAACAAACCAAGGAAAAATAGTCACCGTCTCACCACGACCGTTACTCATTATTTGGCATTTTAGGGCAAAAAAACTGGAATTCTGCTAGATTCTCATATTTTCGTGTGTTATAGCCCATGCCTTTAGCTTGGGCCCACGCCACTAACCCGAATCGCCTAGAATTTTGTCAGACTATCAAAAATAACCTAAGGAACAATAGTCACTGCCTCGCCATAATCGTTGCTCGATTTTTGGCTTTTTAGGGCCATAAAACTGGAATTTCGCTCGATTCTCATATCTTTATGCACTATAGCCCACGCCTTCTGCATGGGCCCGAGCCACCGGATCTGTATCGCCTTAAATTTTGCAGGACCATCAAAAACAATCTAAGGAACAATAGTCACCACATCGCCTTGATCGTTACTCGTTCTTTGGCTTTTTAGGGCTTTAAAACTAGAATTTCGCCCGATTCCCATAATTTCATGTGCTATCGCCCACGCCTTTTGCATGGGTTCAGGATACCGGACCCGGATCTCCTAAATTTTTGTTGGACCATCAAGAACGACTCAAGGAAAAATAGTCATCACCTCTCCATGAATGTTACTCGTTTTTTGGCATCTTACGGCCAAAAAACTGGAATTCCACCCGATTCTCAGGTTTTCGTGTGCTATAGCTCACGCCTTCTGTATAGTCCCGAGCCATTAGATCGCCTTAAATTTGTTCGGACCATCAAAAAACTACTACAGGAACAATAGTTACCACCTAGGCATGACAGTTACTCCTTTTTGGGCATTTAGCACCATAAAATTGGAACTACGCATGATTCCTAGATTTTCGTGTGTTATAGCCCACGCCTTCTGCATAAGACCGGGCCACCGGAGCTTATTCGGCTAAAATATTGTCGGACCATCAAAAACGACCTAAGGAAGTCACCGCCTCGCCATGACCGTTACTCGCTTTTTGGCGTTTTAGGGATAAAAAACTTGACTTTCGCCTGATTCCTTGCTATAGCCCACGCCTTCGGCATGGGCCTGAGCCACCGGAGTCGGATCGCCTAAAATTTTTCCGGACCATCATAAACAACCTAAGGAACAATAGTTGCCACATCGCTATGATCGTTACTCGTTTTTTGGCTTTTTAGGGCCTTAAAACTAGAATTTCACCCTATCCCCTCTTTTTCGTGTGCTATCGCGCCTTCTACATGGGTTCGGGCCACCGAACCCGGATTGCCTAAAATTTTGTGAGACCATCAAGAAATACCCAAGGAAAAATAGTCACCTCCTTGACATGACCGTTACTCGTTTTTTGGCATTTTAAGGCCAAAAGTCTAGAATTCCGCCCGATTTTCGAATTTTCGTGTGCTAGCTCACGCCTACTGCATGGGTTCGGGCCACCAAACCCGAATCGCCTAAAATTTATTTTGGACCATCAAAAATGACCTAAGGAAAAATATTCACCGACTCGTCATGACCTTTACCTATTTTTTGGCATTTTAGGGCCAAAATATTAGAATTTTGCCTGATTCCCGGATTTTTGTTTGCTATAGCCCACGCCTTCAGGATGAGTCCGGGCTATAATTACCATATAACCTAAAAATTTTGCGGACCATAAAAAACAAAGGAACAATAGTCATCACCTCGACATAACCGTTACTCGATTTTTGGCGTTTTAGGGCCATAAAACTTGAAATTCGCTTGATTCTTAAATTTTCTTATGTTATAGCCCAGGCCTTCTTCATGGGCCTAGGCCACCGGACATGGATCGCCTAAAATTTAGCCGAACCATCAAAAATGACCTAAGAAAAATTACTCACTGCCTTGCCATGAGTGTTCCTCATTTTTGCCATTTTAGGGCCTTTAAACTAGAATTCCGCTCGATATGTGCTATAGCCCACGCCTTCTGCATGGACTTGGGTCACCTGAAGCAGATCGCCTATAATTTTATCAGACCATAAAAAAATAACGTAAGGAACGATAGTCACCGCCTCGCCTTGACCGTTACTCGCTCTTGTATTTTAGGGCCACAAAACTTAAATTCCACCGGTTCTTATATTTTCGTGTGCTATAGCACACGCCTTCTATATGGGCCCGAGCCACCAGACCTGGATTGCCTAACATTTTGTCGGACCATCAAAAATGACCTAAGTAACAATAGTCTCTGCCTCGCCATGATCGTTACTCTTTTTGGCATTTTAGGGCCAAAAAACTGGAATTCCGCTCGATTCCTAGATTTTCGTGTGTCATAGCTCACGCCTTCTGCATGGGCCAAAACCACCGGACCAGGATCGCCTAAAATTTTGTCGCACCATCAAAAATGATCAAAGGCATAACAGTCACCGCTAGGCATGACCATTACTCCTTTTTTTGGCATTTAGCGCCATAAAACTACAATGTCGAGCGATCTCTAGGTTTTCGTGTATTATAGCCCATGCCTTCTGCATAGGCATAGGCCATCGGATCCGAATAACCTAAAATTTTGTCAGACCATCAAAAACAATCAAAGGAACAATATTCATTGCCTAGCCATGACTGTTATTCCTTTTTTGGCATTTGGCGCCATAAAACTAGAACTCCATACGCCTTTTGCATGGGCCTGAGTCACAAGACCGGATTGCATAAATTTTACCAAACCATAAAAATGACATAAGAAATAATAGTTACCGCCTCGTCATGACCGTTACTCGCCTTTTGGAATTTTAGGGCCATAAAACGTAAATTTTGTCCGATTTCGAGATTTTCATGTGCACACGCCTTCTGCATAGGCCCGAGCTACAGGACCCAAATTGCCTACAATTTTTTCGGACCATCAAAAATGACCTAAGGAACAATAGTTACTGCCTTGCCATAACTATTACTCGTTTTTTGGATTTTTAGGGTCATAAAACTAGAATTCCGCCTGATTTCTAGATCGCCTAAAATTTTTCTGGACCATAAAAAATGACCAAAGGAACAATATTCACCGCCTAGCCATGACATTTACTCCTTTTTTGGCATTTAGCGCCATAAAATTGGAACTCCGCCTGATTCCCAAATTTTTGTGTGTTATAGCCCAAGCCATCTACATATGCCCGGGTCATGGACCCGGATTGCCTAAATTTTGCCGGACCATAAAAAATGACCTAAGTAACAGTAGTCACCACCTCGCCATGATCGTTATTCGTGTTTCCGCATTTTAGGGCAAAAAAGCTTTAATTTCGCCTGATTCCTAGATTATCATGTGTTATAGCCCACGCCTTTAACATGGCCTCGAGCCACCGGACTCGGATTACCAACAATTTTGTCAGACCATCAAAAATGGGCAAAGGAACAATAGTCACCTCCTTGCTATGAGTGTTGCACATTTTTTGGATTTTTATGGTCATAAAACTGGAATGTCGCGCGATTCCCAAATTTTCATGTGCTATAGCCCATGCCTTCTACATTGGCCTGGTTCACCGGACCCGGATTGCCTAAAATTTTGCCGAACCATCGAAAACGACCAACAGAACAATATTCACTGCCTAGCCATAACCTATACTCCTTTTTTGGCATTTAGCGCCATAAAACTAGAACTTCGCCTGATTCTCAAATTTTTGTACGCTATAGCCCACGCCTTTGGCATAGGCCCAGGCCACCAGACTCGGATTGCCAAAAATGTTGTCGAACGATCAAAAATGACATAAGAAATAATAGTCACCGCCTCGCCATGATTGTTACTCATTTTTTGGCATTGTAGGGTCAAAAAATTGGAATTCGGCATGATTCCTAGATTTTCGTTTACTATAGCTCATGCCTTCAGCATGAGACCGATCTACTGGACCCGGATCGCCTAAATTTTGTCGGACCATCAAAAACGACCTATGGAACAATAGTCTCCTTCTCTCCATGACCGTTACTCGATTTTTGGCTTTTTAGGGCCATACACTGGAATGCCGCGCGATTCACAGATTTTCATGTGCTATAGCCCACGCCTTCTGCATGGGCCTGCATCACCAGACCCCAATCACCTAAAAGTTTACCCTACCATTAAAAAAAACCTAAGGAGCATAGTTACTGCCTCGCCATGACCTTTACTCGCTTTTTGGCATTTTAGGGCCATAAAACTTAAATCCACCCGATTCCAAGATTTTCGTATGCTATAGCCCACGCTTTATGTAAAGGCCCAGGCCACAGGACCTGAATGGCTTACCTTTTTGCCGGACCATAAAAAATGACCTAAGGAACAATAGTCACCTTCTCTCCATTACCGTTTCTTATTTTTTTTAGTTTTTTTGGGCTACAAAAATGGAATTCTGCCCGATTCTCATATTTTCGTGTGCTATAACCCATGCCTTTTGCATGGGCCCGAGCCACCAAACCCGGATCGCCTACAATTTTGTCGTATCATAAAAAATGACCTAAGAAAAATTAGTCACCGCCTCTCCATGACTGTTACTCGCTTTTTGGCATTTTAGGGCCATAAAATAGGAATTTCACGCGATTTCTAGATTTTTGTGTGCTATAGCCAACTCCTTATGCATGGGCCCCGTCTATAAAACCCGGATAATATTTTATCCTAAAAAAATAAATTGTCATGGCTATTTGATAACTAATGTTCCTTAGATCATTTTTGATGGGCCAAAAAAATTTAAGGAGATCGGGGTACAGGCGCCTGGACCCATGCAGAAGGCATGGGCTATAGCACATGAAAATTTGAGAATCGGGCAGAATTCTACTTTTATGGCCCTAAAAAGCAACCAAAAAAGTAACAGTCATGGCAAGGTAGTGACTATTGTTCCTTAGGTCGTTTTCGATGGTCCGACAAAATTTTAGGCGATTCAAGTCCGGTGGCCTGGGCCCATGTAGAAGGCGTGGGTTGTAGCACACGAAAATCTGGAAATCAGACGGAATTCCAATTTTATCACCCTAAAATGCCAAAAATTGAGTAATGTTCATTGCAAGACAGTGACTATTGTTACTTAGGTCATTTTTTTATGGCCTTGGCTCAGGTAGAAGGCGTGGGTATAGCACACAAAAATCTTGGAATCGGGCAAAATTTCTATTTTATGTCCCTAATACGCCAAAAATGAGTAACATGCATGACAAGGTGGTGAGTATCATTCCTTAGGTCTTTTTTGAAGTCCAAGCAAAATTTTAGGCGATCCAGGTCCGGTGTCCCGCCCGAAAATCGGGGAATCGGGCGGAATTTAATTTTTATGGCCCGAAAATAAGAAACGGCATGGTGAGGAACTGACTATTGGTTTTAGGTAATTTTTGATGGTCTGGAAAATTCTAGGTCTGGGTTCAGGTGGACCGGACCCTTGCAGAAGGCGTGGGCTATAACATAGGAAAATTTGGGAATCGGGCAGAATTCTAGTTTTATGGCCCTAAAATAGCCAAAAAACAATTAACGGTCATGGCTAGACATTAACTATTATTCCATAGGTCATTTTTGATGGTCCGAAAAAACTTTAGGAGTTTCGGTTCTGGTGGCTTGGGCTCATGCAGAAGGCGTGTGCTATAACATACAAAAATTTAGGAATCAACAGAATTCTAGTTTTATGGCTCTAAAACGCTAAAAAATGATTAACGATCAAGGAGAGGCGATGACTAATGTTCCTTAGGTATTTTATGATGGGTTGGCAATATTTAAGCGTTTCGGGTCCAGATGCCCAGACCCATGTAATGTCGTCGGTTATAGTACACTATTTTTTTGAATCGCGTGGGGACGATCATGGCGAGGCGATGACTAATTTTCCTTATTTCATTAATATGGCTCGACAATATTTTAGGCGATATGGATCCAGGCGCTAGGATCCATGCCGATGGCATGGGCTATAGTCTACGAAAATCCAGAAATTGGGTGAAATTCTAATTCCATGACCCTAAAATGCCAAAAAATAAGGAACTATCTTTACGAGGTGTTGACTAATGTCCTTAGGTCATTTTTTATGGACCGACAAAATTTTAGGCGATTGCCTGGACCCATGCAGATGGTGTGAGCTATAGCACACAAATATTTGGGAATCGCGCGAAATAGTCATGACGAGGCAATGACTAATGTTCATTAGGTCATTTTTGATGAGCCAGAAAATCTTTAAGCGATTTGAGTTTAGGAGCCCGGACCCATACAAATGGTAGGGGATATAACATACGAAAATTTGGAAATGCCAAAATTGAGGAAGGGTCATAGAGAGGCGATGACTAATGTTCCTGAGGCCTTTTTTGATAGGCCAAAATTTGTTAGGTGATTTGAGTTCGGGCGCCCGGATCCATGCAGATTGCATGGGCTATAGCACATGAAAATTTAGAAATCGTGTGGAATTCCAATTTTATGGCCCTAAAATGCCAAAAAATAAGGAACGGTCATGGCGACACGATGACTAATATTCCTTAGGTCATTTTTTATGGGACCGTAAAATGTAATGCGATTCGGGTCCGACCACCTGTACCTATGCAAATGGCGTGGTGTATGACACACGAAAATCTAAGAATCGGGTAAAATTCCCATTTTATGGCCCTAAAATACCAAAAAATGAGGAATAGTCATGACGAGGAGATGACTAATGTTGCTTTAGTCATTTTTAAGGGGCCTATAATATTTTAGGCAATTCGGATCAGGGCGCCTAAACCTATGCAAATGGTGTGGGCTATATTATAAGAAAATATAGGAATTGTGCGGAATTTTAATTTTATGGCCCTAAAATGCCAAAAATAAAGAACGGGCATGGTGAGGCGATGACTAATTCTCCTTAGGTCATTTTTGATGGGCCAACAAAATTTTAGCCGATTTGGGTCCAGTGCTCGGACCCTTTCAGATGGCATGGGCTATAGCACACGAAAATTTGAGAATCAAGCAAAATTCTAGTTTTATGGCCCTAAAATACCATAAAAGACAAACAAATATGGCGAAGCAATGATTAATGTTCCATTGATCATTTTTTAGAGGCCAACAAAATTTTAGGCGATCGGGGTCCGGGCGCCCGAACCCATGGAGATTATGTGGGCAAAGCACACGAAAATCTGGGATTCAAGCGAAATTCCAGTTTTACGACCCTAAAATTTCAAAAATTAGGAATGGTCATGGCTAGGCGATAACTAATGTTCCTTAGTCCTTTTCTGATAAGCTGACAAAATTTTAGGTGATTCGCGTTTGGGCGCTCGGACACTTGCAGATAACGTGGGCTTATAGCACACAAAAATTTGGGAATCAGGAAGAATTCCAATTTTATGGCCCTAAAACGTCAAAAAATGATGACCGGTTATAATGAGGCGATGACTAACATTCCTTAGGTCGCTTTTGATGGGCCAGTAATATTTTAGTAGATTAAGGTCCGGGCCCCCGAACCGATGCAAATGGCATGGGTTATAGCATACAAAAATATGGGAATCAAACGAAATTCCAGTTTTATAGCCCTAAGATGCCAAAAAATGAGAAACAATCAGGGGTAGGCGATGAGAAATGTTCCATAGGTCATTTTTGATGAGCCAACAAAATTTTAAGTGATTTGGGTCCGGGCGCCCGGACCCATGTAGATGACGTGCCTATATCATATGAAAATCTGGATATCAAGCAGAATTCCAGTTTTATGGCCCCTTACATGCTAAGAAACGATAGAAGGTCATGGCGAGACGATGACTAATGTTCCTTAGGTCATTTTTTATAGACCGGAAGAATATAAGGGGATTCCGATCTGGGCGCCCGGACCCATATAGATGGCATTGGCTATTGCACAAAAAATAAGATATCGAGCGGAATTCTAGGTTTATCGTCCTAAAATGCAAAAATACGATGAACGGTCATGACAAAGCGATGACTAATGTTCCTTAGGTTATTTTTAAAGGGTAGGAAATTTTTTAGACGATTTGGGTCTGAGCGCTAGGACCCATGCAGATGGCATGGGCTATAACACACAAAATCTAGGAATCGGGCGGAATTCCATATTAATTGCCCTAAAATACCAATAAATGAGGAACAGTCATGGCGAGGTGATGAATAGTGTTCCTTAGGTCATTTTTTATGGGCCAACCAAATTTTAGGCAATTCAGGTCATGGACGCCCGGACCCATGTAGATGGCGTGGGCTATAACACACGAAAGTTTGGGAATCAGGCGGAATTCAAGATTTATGGCCCTAAAACGCTGAAAAATAAGGAACAGTCTTGGCGAGATGATGAATAATATTCCTAAATTCGTTTTTATGGTCCAAAAAAATCTTAAGTGATTCGGGTCTGCGCTCCTGGACCCATGCAGATGGCGTGGTCTATAGCACACGAAAATTTGGAAATCGAGCAAAATTCCAGTTTTATAGCCATAAAACATCAAAAAATAAGGAACGAACATGGCGAGGCGATGAATAATGTTCCTTAGGTCATTTTTATGGGCTGTTAAAATTTTAAGTGATTCGAGTCCGGGCGCCCAGATCCATGCACATGGCGTGGGCACACGAAAATATAGGAATCGACCGAAATTCTAGTTTTATGGCACAAAAATGCCGAAAAATGAGGAACGATCCTGGCGAGGCGATTATTAATGTTCCTTAAGATGTTTTTGATGGGCCAGAAATATTTTAGGCAATCAGGGTCCGACGCCTGGATCCATGCAGATGGAGTGGGCTATAGCATGCAAAAGTTCGGGAATCACGCCGAATTCCAGTTTTATGGCCCCAAAATGGCCAAAAATAAGGAACGGTCATGGCGAGGTGATGAATAATGTTTCTTCGATCGCTTTTTATTGGCCCGGGCGCTCGGACACATGCAGATGGCACATGTATAGCCCACAAAAATATTAGAATCAAGCAGAATTCCATTTTTGGCCCTAAAAAGCAAAAAATGAGGAAAGATCATGGTGAAGTGATGACAAATGTTCCTTAGGTTGTTTTTGATGGGTCGGCAAAATTTAGATGATTCGGGTCCAGGGGATCGAACCCATGCAGATGGTGTGAACTATAGCATACAAAAATCTAGGAATCAGGTGGAATACTAGTTTTATTTACCTAAAACGCAAAAAATTGAGGAACGGCGATGGAGAGGTGATGAATTATGTTCCTATAATTTTTGATGGCCATCAAACTTTTAGGCGATTCGAGTACGGGCGCCCAGACCCATGCAGATGGCGGGGCTATAGTACACGAAAATTTGGGAATCGAGTGGAATTTCAGTTTTATAGACCTAAAATGCCAAAACACGAAGAACGATCATGGTGAGGCGGTGAATAATGTTTCTTAGGTCATTTTTTATGGGCCGAATTTTTTTTTGGCAATTTGGGTCGGGGCGTCCGGAACCATGCAGACGGCTTGGGATATAGCACACGAAAATTAGGAAATCGAGCGAATTTCCAATTTTGTGGCCCTAAAACACAAAGAAAATGAGGAACGATCATGGCAAGACGATGACTAATGTTCCTAAGGTCGTTTTTGATGGGCCGATAAAATTTTGGGCGATTCAGGTTAGGACGCTGAGACCCATGCAGATGGCGTGGGCTGTAGCACACTAAAACTTGGAAATCGGGCGGAATTCCAGATTTATGGCCCTCAAATGCTAAAAACGAGGAACAATCATGTTGAGGCGATGAATAATGTTCCTTAGGTCATTTTTTATGGGCAGGAAAATTTTTAGGTGATTTGAGTTTGGGCGCCCGGACCTATGCATAAGGCGAAAAACTGGAAATTAGGCAGAATTCCAGTTTTATGGTACTAAAATGCCAAAAAATGAGAAACGGTCTTGGAAATAGATGACTAATGTTCCTCAATCCGTTTTAATGGGCCAGAAATATTTTAGGCGATTCAGGTGCAGGTGCCTGGACCTATGCAGATGGCGTGGGCTATAGCACATGAAAATCGGGGAATTGTGCGAAATTCCAGTTTTGTGGCCCTAAAATGCCAAAAAATAAGGAATTGTCATGGTGAAGCGACGACTAATGTTTTGTAGGTAATCTTTGATGGTACAGTAAAATATTAGATGATTCGGGTCTAGGCGCCCAGACCCATACAGATGGCGCGGGTAATAGCACATGAAAATATTAGAATCGGGCAAAATTTTATTTTTATGGCCCTAAAATGCCAAAAACGAGGAACGGTCATGACGAGGTGGTGACTATTTTTCCATAGGTCATTTTTGATGGTCCGACAAAAATTTTAGGCGATCCGGGTTCGGTGGCCCGAACCCATGCAAAAGGTTTGGGCTATAACATACTAAAATCTAGGAATCGGGTGGAATTCCAAATATTTTTTCCCTAAAATGCCAAAAAATGAGTAACTTTCATGGCGAGGTGATGACTATATTTTCTTGGGTCGTTCTTGATGGTCTGGCAAAATTTTAGGCGATCCGAATCCGGGCGCCCGAACCAATATAGATGGCAGGGGTTGTAGTACACCAAAATCTGGGAATCGATTGGAGTTTCAGCTGTATAGTCCAAAAATGCCAAAAAGCGAAAAATGGTCATGGTGAGGTGTTGAATAATATTCCTTAGTTCTCTTTTTATTGGCCGGAAAAAAAATTGGCGATTCGGGTCTGGGCAACCGGAACCATGTAGATGGTGTGGGCTATAACACACGAAAATCTGAGAATCGGGTGAATTTCTAGTTTTGTGGCCCTAAAAAGTGAAAAAGATATGAGAAACGGTCATGGCGATAATTATTTATTGCCTCGCCATGAACATTCCTCGTTAATAAGCATTTTAGGGCCATAAAGTTGGAAGGTTTAGAAGCTAAGGAAGTGAAGAAAATAACGTTTCATCAAAAGTCGACAAGTTGAGAATGTTATAACATATACTTTTGGGGTGAGACTAGGGTGCTTAACATGATAAGGAGGTTATGTTATGATTTATGTTAGTGGTATGATAGTCGTGTGTTATGTTTTGAAGTCAAGCGAGTTGTGGAACAAAAGTTGGAAAAGGTTATCACAAGTTACATTCATAAATGTACTGAAAATTTGGGTCAAATATAACTGCGATTTTCACCCAATATACTTAGAGTTATGGGGTGTTACACCCATCAAATTGATCTATGAGTCTATTTTCTAATACATTAAAGTGTTTGTCAATACGATATCAGAATAGAGAGATATATGCATTTTCGCGAGACTGCACAGACTGCTAGGTGACAAGTAGGTGTGTCACCTACTTGCTTAAATGAAAGTCCAAAAAGGGGCTATTTCGGGTCGGCCAAGGAGCCCAACTTAAGGGATTATATCCTGCAATATAACAGCCATTACATAACACAATAACCAGACCTAAACCCCTGCAAACATCCTCCCAAAATAATTGATTTTCTCTCCCTTTCAAGTTCTAATTGGAGGTAAAATCTAGAGTATGAAGAACCAAGATAGGAGATAAGTTATCCAACAAATAAGGTAAGTTTACTGATATCTTTCATCCATTTTTTCTTCTGTAAATGCATGGTAAGTAGTTCTATATTTGTAAGAACTCACGGGACGGTGATCGAAAGCCGCGAGTTTGAGTTATTCACTTGTAGCGAACTGCTTTGTGGACTATTTTGTGTTGCTGTTGGGATGCATTTTTTACTGTTGTTTTGTGGAATTTTGGAGGAGTAAAGGTGTGGAGAAACACCACATAAATGTAGGGTCGTGGGCTGGTCGTTCGTCATAACATTTTTGGGTCGTTTGACACTACTACAGTGGTCGTTTTGTGTATGAAGGATAGGGGTGTGTTGGGCTATTTTGTAGTATTTTATGATGTATATAATGCTAGAAAATGATTTATATATGTTGTTATTGTTGTGTTCTTGTTTTGATTGGTGTTATCTTGAATTTGGAGGAAGTAAGGATTGTAGGGGCGACACTGCCCGTTTTAATACAAAATAGGTTTGTCGTTCGTTGTGCTATAGTTGTACCTTCGTAACTTAATGATAATATTATTATCATTGTTGTAGATATGAGAAGAGGCGAGTTCAACTTGGTAATTGGAAGGATTGTGATAAGGTATGTTAAGGCTAAACCTTTCTTCATTTTGGCATGATCCCGTAACTGCATGAGTTTGATAACGAGGCATAAAAAGAAGTTCATACTCCCAAATATATATACATTATCCTTGATTATAAGCTACAGTTTTCTCCCTTATCGGGACTTCATATTTAGCTTAGTTTTGTCTTCTTTCATCCAAGAGAGCAGAGAGTCTATATATATACAGTATTACAGTATTTTCACCACCATCGATCTATAATCAATGGGCAGGCCCCTATTGGAAAACCTATGATCAGATGGTAAGTTATATACCGAGCCTACTATGGCCGAGCGTCTATGAGCGAGCCTAGAATGGCCGAGATACAGAGCCTAGTATGGTCGACCACCTATGAGCGAGCCTACTATGGCAGAGCAGTTATAGATACCGAGCCTTATAGGGCCGGATAGTTATTTTACTTACTATATTGAGAGAGTTGAGTCAGTAGCAGCAGGTAAACACATCTTCAGATTATCTTTGACTCCCAGTTACTTTTGGTTATTATATTATTAGTTCAATTTTATCTTTCAATTACTCTGTTGCCTTACATACTTAGTACATTATTTCGTACTGACGTCCCTTTTGCCAGGGACGCTGCATTTCATGCCTGTTGGTCCTGATAGATAACAGGATAGACCTTCCTAGCAGATAGAGTCAAACATCATCTTGGTTGGTAAGCTCCACTTCCTCGGAGTTACCATGTCTAGACCTTAGAGTACATTTTATATATGCAGGTTTGATGGGTAGGTCGAGGCTTTGTCTCGACCATGATACAGTTCAGTTATCTCTAGAGGCTTGTAGACAAGTCCTTTATAGTTTGTATATCAGTAGATGGTCATGACGGCCTCGTCAGCCTCCATGGTGTTATATATATATATATCTTTGGGGTAAGTTTACCCCTCAGATAAGAGATATGATATTTTCATATGATTCAAAATATTGCCTCATCGGCCTAAGTTAAGGGTTACCCCTCTAGAGTTTACAGTTATAGAGTGGTACGCTCGGGCCAAGTATGGCACCGGGTGCCGGCCACGCCTCGTCAGATTTGGGGCGTGACAAACTTGGTATCAAAGTCATTCTATCGTAGGGAATCTACAAGCCGTGTCTAGTAGAGTCTTATTTATGGTGTGTTGTGTATCACACTTATAAGCAGGAGGCTACAAGGCATTTAGGAATGTCACTTTTTCTTCTTATTCTAGATCGTGTGATAGAGCTCAGTTGTAAGATTCAAACTCCTAACTTTTATTTTATTCGTAATACAACGAAACCTACATCCAGAAAGACAGTTGGTAAGAGATTGAATGTGGATGTGGAAGAGTTGAGTCAGAAGAACTCAATTTTGCATCATGATTATGATGAGTAAATGTGAGGTCTTCAGCAGGTCATGTGTATACTAATACATGTAAGCTTCTTGGTAAGGATTCCTCAGGCATGAATATTTATCCACCTATATGGTAAAAAGAAACGAGAGAATCAGAAGGTAGATACAAGTTTCAATAAGCAAAAGAAGCAAGGTGGATAAGGGTATGAGGTACCCAGTTAGTGAAGATTATAAGTATTTAAAATTCTGGCAGAGAAATATAAGTATTCGAGTTACCGTCAACAATAATAGAAGTATGTTCAATTGGCCACATCCTTCTTAGTTATGCCATGTGGGAGCTAACAGATATTATTTAAGAGAAGGATTGGATATAATGATCCATCTGGGCTTAGAGTAACCCAAAATGGTGGATGGATTGTGAGCATTAGCTGACATTTCCGAAGGATACTGCAAACGTAGTAATAGTTCTCCATGTGAGACATCCCGATGATGCACTCTAGAATAGTACATTTAGATATAAATACTAGAATGTCCAAAAAAAATTCAGAAGATAGGCAGTGGAATCCTAGATGGGATAAATATTTACCTTTGTATGGCTCTCATCCTTAGTAAAGAGAGAATTCTAGGAGATCCGAAGAGCCAGCGGATAGAGTAAGGGGAGCTAAAAGTGAAAGAATATTTTATTATTGAAGTTTTCACAATAAGGTAATAGATGAAAATATTAGCAGGAGATTAAGAAGAAAGTAAATAAAGTATTATGAGTAAGATGTGATAAATGTGTGATAACAGTAAATCAAATTATGATATGATGACAGAGTCTATAGTCAAGTGAAGGAAAAGACAAGAGGTGACAGGCCTTGAGACAATAAAAGAGTATAGGCCAAAAGTCATATCCTCATTTTGAGAAATGAGTTGGTGACTCCAACATGATTACTAGAAGGGTAAATTAGACCTCTAGAGTAATAGAAATTAGTATGGGATAGTAAACAAGAAAAACTATATCGAACATGATTTAGGGACCGAAGGATTTGATAATAGTCGGCATCATGAGAATTTCAGAGATCACGTTCCGGCAATAATAGAATGGACAACGGAAGAATAACCTTTAAAGGTCATTCAGGAAGACGCATCCCGAAAGGAAGTACTGTGAGCAGAGTTAAGCTTAAAGGATTAAGTGTGCTAATAACACTAGGTGTCACCCTCGTGCGTAAGAAATTTAGTTATCTTTGGTACAGAGGGGTTACTGCAAGGCGAGTAAGAGTCTGTGAAGACGTAAAAAGACCCGGAACATCAACAACTAAAATATCTATAGGTAAATCTTCATGGCATTAAATGTTAGTACTCCCTAAAGGAGGGAAGATTGTGTGATATGGTACTAAGTCGAAGTTAAGGAGTTTAGATAACTATAGAATAGTAAAGGAAAAATAAGGTAAAAAGGAGAAAGGAATGAGATTGCATTTATTTAGATCCTACAGATATGTTATGACCCCAGAATATTATGCAAGCGCGACGCCGAGGAGAGGCAGTATGGGTTCCCACCCGGGATGTTATTGATAAATAAGTGTGAATGAGCACTTGATACATAAGGAGCCAGTGCAAGAGATAATTTATGACAATGGGAATAACCCAATAGAGATTACACTGAATATAGATGTGAGCATGGGCTGACGAGTAGTTAGTAGTCGATTAGGAAGAGCCTAGTTATGGCTAGACAAGAGGTCTCAGATAAATCAGCAGATCATGCAAGATAAATATAGTGAAACCCAACATAGGAAATTCAGTATCGCAAATACGACATCGTAATCCTTGAGAAGTATTCAGATAGAAGTTGGAGTAGTAAAAGGTACCGTATAAGTGTTATGGAAATAAAAAAGAGTGCCATCGAGAGACAGTCAAAATTTCAGTTAAGAAGAAACCATATGAGAACAAGGCGCGAAGGTAAGTAACTAAGTAGAATTATAGGCGAGTAAGAACATCAAAAATTCCTTTGGGTATACGATGTAATAAGCTCATAGCTTTACACGAGTCATAGGGTCTAGTAAGTACTACAACTAAAGATTAGCTGAGGAAATAAGGAAGAAGGTTTCAACCTAAGCATAGTGACTTGGAGAAGAAATGATCTTGGAACAACAAACTCACTACAACATTGTATGCACTCCATAAGGAAGTGACACCTATCGTGACCTATGAACGGGAAATCAAATCAAAATTAATATTCATGATCATATGAGTTGCACGAAATTTCAATATATGTGGGCACCAAGATAAGCCTAAGTATTCATGCAACAAGTGCCAGAAAGACCGGGATAAGTAATTGTTTACATTTAAAGACAACTGAGAAGGCACGAAAGGAATTATTCGATCTATGGCCCAGAGTTAGTTACATTACCACCACACTTAATATTGTAGAGTATTATCCATGCATCATATATGTTGACATTCTTACAGTTATAGGAGACTCTGGTATAAGTTAAAAGAAATAATTGAGTCCACGTCACAGACAAAAGCTTGAATTGCTAGAAGGTTATATCATGGATGTTCCATAGCGTCCACGAGGTGCTAAAGTAATAACTAATACCCCGAGTCGCAGATAATGGAAGACAACTTAAGCCTACATAAAGGCTGAGAGAGAAGAGGAAACTAAATAGTTACATCAACTAAGTAAATCATGAGTCTGATTATTAGACCCAGATAATTATAGAAATCATGATTTAGAACATTGCAGAATCACTCTTAATATCAGAGGTACAAGAGAGATAGTACAACAACCATATTCTATAATAACTCTATGATAAAGCTAGTTAAAAGACTACTAGCCTCATAAGAAGTTAGTATGAAGCTCACATCGGATTGTGTATGTACCAGAGGTGCAAATATTATAGTAGAGCTTCAAGTTGTGGATGTGAATTCCACCTATGTGGAAGGGTAGTTATGAAAGAGACAAAAAATATGATGTTAGATTTAAAGGTAAGTAAGGTAAAAGTGAAGAAGGTACGAGATACTCAAGTGCAGAAAGTTGTGAATAGTCCAGACTTCCAATAGAGGGTTAGAAGCGTTGTGATTCAGTATCCACAAATGATAGTTGTGTCATCAGTGGCATATCTTCTAGCCTATAGTTTCTAGGTACCGACAGGTCTAGTTAAGAGAGTAAAGAGGAGTTAGAGACTATGTGATGTCTCTCTTGAGGTTCCAGAACAACATAAGGAAATCTGTGGTGCTATCATATTAAAAGAAGGTTGTGAGTTGTATAAATAGATATGTGGTAGGCCGCAAGCTAAAGTATGGTAGAGCGACAAGGTTTTAGGTAGATGGGAGTAAGGATAAGAAAAGGTAAGTGAGAAGGTGACGAGAATAGGTAAGCCCTCGGGATTAAACACATCAAAACAATAGAGCTGATGGTTTCCGTAAGTTATAAAAAAACTCATTACACCTTGAATGAACTCGGAGAAGTTTAAGACTAGGAGCATTTAGAAAAAAAGGAATGTTGCCCTGGTAGTAGATTAAGGGTGTAATTGTGATAAATGTTAAGAGAATGACATTTAGGCTTTCGATTAAGTAATTATTCAAAGAGAATGGATTTCATGAATTTCATGAGATTAGAATACCCCCATAATATGAATCATGTTGGATGCGATGAAATATGGTTATTGAAGTATAGTATCGCCCCTAGGTGGATCAAGAAAATAACTTCAGATGTTCCCTTTTGAGACGTGACCCTAGTGACAATGTATTACGTAAGAGGTTTCAAGTTATCAGTGGTAGATTATAGATCAACATTAAGGTGAATCAACAATAGGCGGAAAAAATTTCCAAAGTATGAGATGAGATTAGGCCATCATTCTTAAGATGAACAGTAATGAGGAAGAACTAAAGGACTTAGATTTATATATATAGGATAAGCAGCGAGAGAGTAACCTAGAGTTGGGTAGCAAACCTCAGTAATAATAAACCGAAGTAAGTGTTATGGTATAGTATAACCTATATAGATATAGTAAATCCATAAGGATAAATATACATGGCTACGAAACAAGATATAGCAACAGTCGTAAGTTCAACAAAGTGCCGAGCGAAGAACTTCAGTACACCTATATATACCGGGAGGAACAACTTGTCATAGTTCTATATATCCCAAAGTGAGGCCTAGAGATTAGCTAAAAGCTAGAGGAAAAAGGACAGAAGAGTCGCATAGGCGCATATATAAAGACAAAGTCGTACATGCTGCATGACAGAAGGTCGCAACAGTTATGAGATTGGAAGAATTCTGACAACAAGTCGTGGTGTGAGAAAGAGGCTTAAAGGGGGGAGTGCCCTAGACTTCAGATTTATTCACAGAACAGTTGCCTAGATAGAAAGGACAATATTAAGGTATTCATAAAAGCTATACGTTATGAGACTAATAAGCGCATCAGCCAACATTCGAGGACGAATGTTCCAAAGGGGGGAATGATGTTACACCCCATGTTTTCGTACGTAAAAGTGTGTCGTAAGTAAACTATTGTAAGACCAAAAATGAGATCATCTTTGGAAGTATATAAAGTAAGTTATCATGTTACCTCGGATGTTACATATGTTGAAGATCAGGAACAACAAGTACAAAGAGGGTTGGAAGGTTTACAAGCTAAGGAAGCGAAGAAAATATTGTTTCATCGAAAGTCGACAAGTTGGGAATGTTATAGCATATACCTTTGGGGTGCGACTAGGGTGATTAACATGATACGAAGGTTATATTATGAGTTATGATAGTGGTATTATAGTAGTGTGTTATGTTTTGAAGTCAAGCGAGTTGTGAAACAAAAATAGGAAAAGGCCATTATAAGTTACACTCATAAATGTACTGAAAGTTTAGGTCAAATGTAAATTCTCCCAATATACTTATAGTTATGGGGTGTTCAACCCATCAAATTGACTATCTATGAGTCTATTTACTAACACATTAAACTTTTTGTCAATATGATATCGGAGTAGAGAGATATATGCATTTTCACGAGACTGCGCAGACTGCTAGGTGACAAGTAGGTGTGTCACCTACTTGCTTAAATGAGAGTCCAAAAAGGGGCTATTTCGGGTCGGCCAAAGAGCCCAAATTAAGGTCTTATATCCTACAATAACACCTATTACATAACACAATAACTAGACCTAAACCCCTGCAAATATCCTCCCAAAACTTTCCCACAAACCCTAATTGATTTTCTCTCCCTTTCAAGTTCTAATTGGAGGTAAAACCTAGAGTTTGAAGAACCAACATAGGAGCTAAGTTATCCAAACAATAAGGTAAGTTTACTGCTCTCTTTCATCCATTTTTATGTTTTAAATGCATGGTAAGTAGTTCTATATTTGTAAGAACTCAGGGGACGGTGATCGAAAGTTGTGAGTTCGAGTTATTCACTTGTAGCAGACTATTTTATGTTGTTGTTAGTCTGCATTTTTTACTACTGTTTTGTGGCATTTTGGAGGAGGAAGGGTGTGGAGAAATACCACATAAATTCAGGGTTGTGGGCAGTCCATTCGTCATAACATTTTCGGGTCGTTTGATACTACTACAGTGGTCATTTTGTGCATGAAGAGTTAGGGGTGTGTTGGGCTGTTTTGTAGTATTTTATGATGTATATAAGGCTGGAAAATGATGTATATATGTTGTTATTGTTGTGTTCTTGTGTTGATTGGAGTTATCTTAAATTTGGATGAAGTAAGGATTATAGGGGAGATGATGCTGTTTTAATATAAAATAAGTGAGTCATTCGGTGTGCAATAATTGTACCTTTCGTAACTTAATAATAATATTATTATTGTTGTTGTAGATTAAGGTGCGAAGAGGCGAGTTCAACTTGATGATTGGAAAGATTATGATAAGGTATGTTAAGGCTAAACCTTTCTTCATTTTGGCATGATCCCATAACTACATGAGTTTGATAACGAGGCATAAAGAGAAGTTCATACTCCCAAATTTATATACATTATCCTAGCTCATAAGCTACAGTATTCTCCCTTATCGGGACTTCATATTCAGTTTAGTTTTGTCTTCTTTCATCCAAGAGAGAAGAGAGTCTATATATAAACAGTATTACAGTATTACAGTATTTTTACCACCATCGAGCTATAATCGATGGGTAGGCCCCTATTGGGCAACCTCTGATCATATGGTAAGTTATATATCGAGCCTACCATGGCTGAGCGCCTATGAGCGAGCCCATAATGGCTGAGATATAGAGCCTAGTATGGTCGAGCACCTATGAGTGAGCCTACTACGGTAGAGCAGTTACAGATACTGAGCCTTATAGGGCCGGACAAATATTTTACTTACTATATTGAGAGAGTTGAGTCAGTAGCAGCAGGTAAGCACATTTTCAGATTATCTTTGACTCCCAGTTACTTTTGATTATTATATTATCAGTTTAGCTTCAGCTTTCAGTTACTCTATTGTCTTATATACTCGGTACATTATTACGTATTGACGTCCCTTTTGCTGGGGACACTACATTTCATGCCTGCGGGTCCTAATAGACGGCTGGATAGACCTTCCCAGCAGACAGAGTCAAACATCAGCTTGGTTAGTAAGCTCCACTTCCTCAGAGTTACCAGGTCTAGACCTTAGAGTCCATTTTATATATACAGGTTTGATGGGTAGGTCGAGGCCCTGTCCCTACCATGATACAGTTCAGTTATTTCTAGAGGCTTGTAGACAAGTCCTATATGTTTGTATATCAGTAGATAGTCATGGCGACCTCATCAGCCTATATATATATATATATATATATGTGTGTGTGTGTGTGTGTGTGTGTGTGTGTGTGTGTGTGTGTGCTTTTGGGTATGTTTATCCCTCAGATAAGAGAGATGATATTTTCATATGATTCAGAATATGGTCTCATCGGCCTAAGTTGAGGGTTACCCCTCCAGCGTTTACAGTTATAGAGTGGTACGCTCGGGGCGAGTATGGCACCGAGTGTCGGCCATGCCTCGTCAGGTTTAGGGCATGAAAACCAGAAAAATATTAGACTATTCGGGTCCGGGGCCCAGGACCCATACAGATGGCGCGTGTTATAGCATACGAAAATATTGGAATCGGGCAGAATTCCATTTTTATGGCCCTAAAACGATAAAAAATGAGGGACGTTAATGGCGAAGCCTATACTAGTATTCCTTAGGTCATTTTTTTATGTCCCGAACCCATGATGATGGCGTCAGCTATAGCACACGAAAATTTGTGAATCGGGGGGAATTCAAGTTTTAAGGCTTTAAAACACCAAAAATATGAGGAATGGTCATGGCGAGGTGATGACTAATGTTCCTTTAGTTTTTTTTGATGGGGCGGGAAACTTTTCAGCGATTCCGATCGGGGCGCCCGGACCCATGTAGATGGCAGGGGCTATAGTATACGAAAATCTGGGAATATGGTGGAATTTCAATTTTATGACCCCAAAATGCCAAAAAGCGAAGAACGATCATGGCGAGGTGATGGCTAATGTTCCATAGGTCATTTTTTATGGGCCAAAAATATTTAGGTGATTCATGTCGCACTCTCGCAACCATGCAGATGGCGTGAGCTATAGCACACAAAAATCTGGGAATTGGGCGGATTTTCAATTTTATGAACCTAAAATGCAAAAACAAAAAGGAACGGTCACAGCAAGATGTTAACTAATGTTCCTGAGATCATTATTGATGAGCCGGCAAAATTTTAGGCGATTTAGGTCCGAACGTCCAGATCCACGCAAGTGGCGTGGGCTATAGCACACAAAAATCTGGGAATCAACCGAAATTTTGATTTTATGATCCTAAACCGCTAAAACACGAGGAACGCTCATGGCGAGGAAATAATGTTCCTTAGGTCATTTTTATGGGACAAAATTTTTTTAGGCGATTTGGGTCTGGGCACTCGGACCCATGCAGATTGCATTAGCTATAGCATACGAAAATCTAGAAATCGAGTAGAATTCCAGTTTTATGGCCCTAAAACACTAAAAAATGAGGAACAGTCATGACGAGGGCAATTACTAATGTTACTTATGTTGTTTTTAATGGCCGGGCAAAATTGTAGGTGATTCGGGTCCGGACACCGGACCTATGTAGATAGTGTGGGCTTTAGCACACTAAAATTTGAGAATCGGGCGGAATTCCAGTTTAGTGGCCCTAAAACTCCAAAAAATGAGGAATAGTCATGGCGAGGCAATGACTAATGTTCCTTATATCTTTTTTAATGGGCCGGAAAATATTTAGGCGATTCGGATTTGGGCACCCGGACTCATGCGGATGGCATGTGTTATCGCATACAAAAATCTGAGAATCGACAGAATTCCATTTTTATGGTACTAAAATACCAAAAAATAAGGAACGTTCCTAAAGAGGCGATGAATAATGTTCCTTAGGTAATTTTTGGTGGGCCGGCAAAATTTTAGGCGATTCGGGTCGGGGCGCTCGAACCCACGCAAATGGCATTGGCTATAGCTCACGAAAATCTGGGTATTGGGCGAAATTCTAGTTTTATTACCTTAAAACGCCAAAAGAACAAGGAACGGTCATGGAGAATTTATGACTAATGTTCATTAGGTTTTTTTTATGGGCCAGAAAATTTTAGGCGATTGGGGTCCGGATTCCCGGACCCATGTAGATAGCGTGGTCTCTGCACACGAAAATCTAAGAATCGGGCGAAATTCCAGTTTTATGACCCTAAACGCCAAAAAATGAGGAACGGTCATTGTGAGGCGATAACTTATGTTCCTTTGGTCGTTTTTGATGGGCCGACAAAACTTTAGGCGAATCGAGTCCGGGCACCCTGACCCATACAGATGGTGTGGGCTATAACACACGAAAATCTCGGAATCATGTTGAATTCCTATTTCTTGGCCCTAAAACGTCAATAAACGAAAAATAACCATGCTGAAGCGATGACTATTGTTCATTAGGTTATTTTTTATGGCCCTGCAAAATTTTAGTTTATTTGGATCTGGTAGCCCGGATTCATGCAAATGGCGCGGATCATAGCGCACGAAAATTTGGAAATCAGTCCTAGTTCCAATTTTTTGCCCTAAATTGCTTTTTTTTTTTAAAAAGGAACGGCCTTGCCGAATCCATGACTATTATACATTAGGTCATATTTGATGATCCCGCAAAATTTTAGGTGATTCAGATCCGACAATCTGGACTCATGCAGATGGCGTACCATATGAAATTCATATATTCGCTTATTGTAATTACCCTGGGAATGTTAATAAATGTGGAGTGAAGGTTCACAGTTTCCACGCTTCTCAGTTGCCTAGTTCAATACAAACTTTAAATTAACAATAACAATATACGTAATGTGATCTCACAAATAGGGTTTGGGGAGAATAGAGTATATGCAAATCTTATTTCTACATTGTGTAAGATAGAAAGGTTGTTTCCGATAAATATGAAATACTTTTGTCATATCATACTTGCAGGGGCGAAGCTATATTGGTCCAAAGGTGGTCAACTGAACACCCTTCGTCGAAAAATTATACTACGTAAAAGGTAAATATTACTTGATATTGATTAAAAAATAGACTTTGAACACCCTTACATACCCCAATACTTGGTCTCAGTTTCCCAGACACCTACCATTACACTCAAAAGTGAATTGCGCATACTATTGCTATCGATATTGGAAAAAAGCATTTGCTTATTTGTATTAAATCGCTTTATATTGTCCTATCTGAATTTCCATATTTCATAGAACTTCGTCAATACCCTCAAATTATACAAGAAAAGAAAAAATAGTCAGACCAGTTTGTTGCCTTGTGTAAGTATAGTAATCATCAAGAAAGCTTATGTCAAGTAGCTCTTGTAGCTCTCGTAGCTCAGTTGGTTAGAGCACCCGTTTAGTAAGCGGGAGGTCTTGAGTTCAACTCTCAACGAGAGCATTTTTGTTGAAACTTTGTTTTGAAAGCTTTGCATTTTTAATTTTGACAATTTCATAAGCTTTGTTGAAACTTCTTTTCCCTTCATTCACAGGGAATACTATCGTTTTCTGCATCTCCTATGCATCGCGTTCAAAGAAACAACTATAGTAGTCAAAAATAGTAATAAAAGGAAAAATAAGAAATAGCATGTTAAATACGTAAAAGAAACTGTATCGATTTGATCGAAAGTCTGCTCAGTTTTATAATAACACCAAAATAAACAATATTAAGGTTTGACATGAACTTTAAAAAAATAAAATATTAAGTTTTTGAATCCCTTTAGCAAGATTTTTTTTAAAAAAATATCTCCTTATGTGAATTTCTAGCTCATTCAAGAGGACCTCCTTATCTTTTTTTTACCATTAGTTTGACACGATTCTCATACGAAGGAAAGGAGAGCAGCATGTACCACGAGGTGCCAGGGGCGGATGCACGTTTAATGAAACGGTATCATGTAATACCACTTTGTCAAATTATTTTATAAATATATGTATTAATACTGTGAGAAACAGATAAGTACGAAAAAATAACAACACTTGACATAAATTTTCTCTTAGTGTGTTGGTTATATGCTTGGTTTTGCTCTAAAAGGTTAGAGGTTTGAACCCCAACTAATACATAATTTTTTGCAAATATTTGAAAAAGTTGTTCTAACTTAAGTAGAATTGTGATGAAGCATAATTGAAATCAAATCATTTTCTAACTTAAGACTCAACAAAACTTTTAGACTAAGACTACATCTTATCGAGAAGTATGATAATTAAAATTATTATTCCAGTTCTTCTATAAATTTTGACACTGCTTATAAAAATTCATGTGTACGCCCCTGGAGGGGGTAGATAGTGTCACACCTCCTTTTTACCTACACCCCCCCGGAAAGGTATATATAAAGGAGTTTTTTCCAACTTAAAGTGACAATCGAAACGGGATTATTTTTATTTAAAGATTCAGAGTCGCCACTTGGGATAATTTATGGTGTCCCAAGTCACCGGTTTCAAATCCCGAATCGAGGAAAGATTGACTCTGTATTACAGTCCGCGAACTAGAAATTCGGGTAAGGAATTTTGTTAACCCGGGAGAAGGTGTTAGGCATTCCCGAGTTCCGTGGTTCTAGCACGGTCGCTCAACTGTTATATTTGGCTTAATTATCTGATTTTAAACAATTGGGAACCTATGTCCAAATTTTAGTTTAAACCTCTTTTATTCATTTTGTTAAAGAAAATTGCAACGTTATTAAAACACGTCTCGAACCACGTCACATAAGTGCACCCGTGGTTTTTGACATATTTTAACATTGTTAAGATTTGGATTTGAGTCACATAAATGTGCACCCGAGTTTAGGAAAGTAGATTATTAAATACGCGCCTAAAGCAACTACGCCTTTGCACTGTGCGAGGGCCATGAAATTTCGCTAAATGGCACGCCTCGGTTTCTAAAGAGCAAACACATTAATTAAATGAGGGCTGTGCGTTTAAAATTTTATTTGGCACGGCGAGCTTCAAGTCTAGATTCGAAAGAAGGCTGATTTAATTAACTAGAAGACTTAAAGAAATTCGCATCTTTTATTCCGAAGCTAAGGTTCATTGAGCTTAATACTTAGTGGGTTGATACTAAAATTGATCCATTGACTGTTTGATGAGACTAAGGCCAACAGCAAGCCTTATAGCCTCAAACAGGCCAGGCCCGACTGGATAAGCAATATGTGAAGGGCCCAGGAATATGCCAAAGAGACGTCAATGTAGCATAACAGGCCCAAGAGGCCCATCTCGATGTACTGCCTGTTGCATGCCCATGCTAAACCCCAAATTGACGACAGGGAAAGTATGGCGTCAACCAAAAATATCCAAGACTATCATGATTTAAACAACCTGCTGCAGTTAAACAAAACACTAAACTGAATTTGAAATTCTCAATTAAAGGTACCAAAACCTCATACTAACAGGATACTATGGGAATGCACAACTAGAACAAACTAACTTATGTAAGTTCGACAATCAATCACAAACTGGTTTTAAAAGAACAATTCCGTAGGTGAAAAGACATACTATTACACTATTGATTATGGTATACTTAACAAGCTATTACAGTGATCCCATGGCACACATTGTCCAAATAACCATTTCAGTAATTGAATCCAAACCTCACACTCATACTCTATCAAAATCAAACCGACAAGTAGACATAGTGTTACAACCCATATCCACATGTGTTAGTTCATGCCATATATTAGTTAACATAAATCCAAGAAGGAATTATCTTTGAGATGATAAGAAGTCAATCCTATTGGTCTTAAGTGATACAAGAGTTTATAAGGGTGATTAACAAGTATTAGAAGTTAAATGAATTAAGGATGTTGTAACTCGTATTTTCAGGTAATATAGTGGTGTTTAATACACTCAAGAGGTAATTTATTAAGGTATTTTAATCATATAATATCCGTATCATAAGTCTTGAAGTCAAACGAGTTATGAAACAAAAGTCGACAAAAGTTATCGCAACTTAGGTTCATAATTTTACTTAAACATTAGATCACATGTTTCTAATCTTTTCTCCTAATTTACAAGGAATTACGGGGTGATCTACCAACCAAATTAAAGATCTATGAGTCTAATTTCCAACTCATTAAACCGTTCATCGATACAATCTCGGAGTAGAGAGATATTTGCATTTTCACAAGACTGCGCCAAGCACCTCTCTATGGGGCCCACTAAGGCGGTTTAAGATATTTGGACCTATATAGGATGACTCCAACCCGTTTTAAGTCATTTCTTCTCACTATTTTCAGACCTTAGAGCCCTAGGAACATCCTCTCAAGGTTCTCTCAAGATTCAATACCCAAAAAAAAGGCAAACAACACAAATCAAGTGTCGGGAATTCTGTGGCGCTAGTAAGTCTCTTGTTCTTCTTGTTGTTGCTCTTTTTTATGTCGTTCCAGCTCGTGTGGGAGGTTGTTTTAAAGGTTTTATGTTCTGTAAATACTCCCTCATGTTCTTAATATCAATCCTAGGTGATTTCAAGCCTTCTAAAGTGATTCTAATGCCGAAAAACACTAATTGATCGCTAGTTTTGTTTTTTTTGTTGTTGTGGCAGCATTGGAGGGATATTTCATGGAAATTTAAGGTCAAATTGGAGTTGTTCTTTCTTTATAAAGTTAAGGAACCTCTTACTCTATATGTATTTAAGATTATCGAAGTTGCGGCTAAGCCATTGAATCTAGAACTTGTGAAATATATATCGAAAGGCTTGGTAGTAATGTTATTGTTTTGTGGACTATTTTGCGTTGTTGTTGGGCTGCGTATTTTACTACTATTTTGTGGAGTTTTGGAGGAGGAAGGGTGTGGAGAAACACCATATATATGTAGGGTTGTGGGCTGATAGTTATTCGTAACATTTCCAGGTCGTTTGACACGACTACGGTGGTCGTCGTATGTATGGAGTGATTAGGCTGTGTGTGGACTATTTTGGGAGGCTCAATATGTTTATTATTGATGTTGTTTGGGCTGTTTGGTGATTTTTTGGAATGGTGTGAATTCATATATATAGGGGAGGTGCTGTCCGTTTCATCGTAAAATAGTTTGTGGTCGATACATAATAGTTATGACGCTTAAATGATAACGATAGTATCGTTTCTTTTATTGTAGACTAAGGAGTTTTGACAATTGCATAGCTTGAGATTGGGGCAGTATATACAAGGTATGTGAGGCTATCCCTTCCCTTCTTTTGCACGACTCCGATTGTACATAATATAATGAACGAGCTTCCAAGATACTCTACTCTTAGAAGCTAGCAGTACTTACATTGTTTTCCCTCTTATGGAACGATTGATGTTAATGTTGCTTCTCTTATTCTTATGTTATTAATGTTGTTGGTACTTTCTGATTCTTATAAGGTTCATAGTGAAGAGTTAGTCCTAATAACGTGTATAGCGGATACCGACCTTACGTCACTCCGAAAGGTTTAGAATGTGATTCCATGAGTCAAGCATGCATTATATATATGTATCTATTTTACTCTACCGAGCCACGCTATAGTTGGCCGGGTACGGCACCTATTGTTCAACCACTGATCAGTTGGGTTTTACCGAGCTCCACATGGCCGGATACGATTCTACCGAGCCTTATGATGGTCGGGTATGTTTTTTTACCGAGCCTATTATGGCCGGGTACGATATGATGATGATGATGCCCATAGAGGTGAATGTTTTAAAGGTTTATGTATTTATACATATGTATCATGCATTTCATGTCAGTAGCCCTCAGAGGTACTAAGATGTTACAGGCTGTATATTTTCTATCCTTGCTTACATTACTGATCATATTTATGGTTCCCTGCCTTACATACTCAGTACTTTATTCATACTAACGTCCTTTTATTTGTGGACGCTGCATGTCGTGCTGCAGGTCCTGATAGACAGGCAGGTGCAGCTCCCCCACCACAGTAGGCTGTCTAGTTCAACGGTGATTGGCGAGATCCCTTCTCCGGACTTGCCTTGGTCATGGTATGCATTTTTGTTATTGACATTATGGGTATGTCGGGGCCCTGTTCCGGCTATGTTGCAGCACTTATGTTCCTTTAGAGGCTCATAGACAGGTTTCGACTCATGTATAGTTTGGTATGCCTTGTCGGCTAGTTTTTGTTGTATAGTCTTTCATAGTAGCGTGGTAGCTCATACCTTATATGTAGTTTCTTGATTGTCTGGTCATCCCCTGCTATGTATGCTCATGCCGTCATATCTCATTGTTGGTTGTCCATGATCCAGGTCTACCATTTATATTGATCTCGTCATCCCTAAAAGATAATAAAGAAGGTTAGATGAAATGTATGTTGGTGCTTGGCAAGTATGGTCGGGTGCTAGACATGGCCCTCCAGTTTGGGTCGTGACACATAGATTCACTTTACGATATTCAGCAACGTGAGAAAGGGCTATACTAAACATGCATAATATAGGATTACATACTTAATAATACGGAAATAGACGAAATAGTAGAAATAAACTTGAAATACAACTTGCATCTCAAGTGTTTCATATTCAAAGTGCAGATTCACATTCACATGTTGTCTATGGTTCCCAAAATATACCTGGAAAATAAAGAAAATAGGAAAAATGAGGGATCAGCAGCAGCAGAGCAATATCAGCAGCAATATAACAGTGTTTACACAATTGAATCCAACCCAAACTTCCAAAAAAACAGCTTCCAGCAGTTCAAACCAAACTTCTAAACCTAGATTAGAGCCAGGTTTCCGCACAGATGCACAACTTTGGAATTATTTTCAGGAAAGATCTAGAGTAACAAAGACTCAGAGAGCCAAAACCAAGAAACCAAAACTAATTCAAACATTTCTAGGAAATTTCAGAAGAAAATCAGTTACTTCTCCAATTCAGTATATTTTTTCTCTTTTCAGTCTCTCTAGGGTGTAAAAACTATGTTTTGAGTGAAAAGAAGGCTTCATTTATAAGGTTGGGGGTATGTTGTGTGCCTTCCAAGGCAAGGCAATCAGATTTTCCCAAAATACCCTCACAGGGTATCTTTTAAAACTGATTTTTGGACAGCTGTCCATTTCCTTCAGATATTTTCAATTTGCAGCCTGTTTTCCCTAACAATTTTGGGCAGCTGTCCATTTAGGAAGCTTCCCCATCAGTTATTAAAAGATTCTTCAAGTTAAACCAAACTCCAAAATTACCCCTAAAGTTCCTAAATATTCACTTACCCCCCTAAGTTCTGAATTCTCACAATCACAACAAACAGCAAACAAACGAAATGACACCTTTAGCTGGATTAAAAACTAATGAAATTCAAAACAATTGTTGAGTCATATTAAATCATGAAGAATTAGTCTTCTACAAAGCCCTACAATGGAACTTTCAGAAATACTAGAAAGCTGACGGTTCTAGAACATGCTTGAATGAAACAACAAACACAACTACACCCTAAGATCCTTCACACATAAACATGAACTCAGAAAATGCTCTTGAAACAGGAATTAATGCGGACGATGAGCTATACTTGGCCAATCTCAATGCTTCAGTTCCGAAATTAATTCACAAATATAAACATGAAACCTTACAGAAAGAAGAAAATCGTACGAATTGAAACTAAGTTCAACTCAAACCCTATAAAACTGGTTGTTATTAACAATCTAGCAAACAAGTTAACTAATGAACTTAAAACCAGAGACGTAATGCAATTGAACAAGAAATGGATCTTCTAAAGAAAGAAACCAGAAAACAAACAAACAAACAAAAGAAAAGATCAAACGGAAAACAATCGACACAAAGAGATTATCCCAAACCTGCTTCAGTAAAAACCCGCATGAACTTGAATAAACCTTTTGAAGAAGAAAGTGAACCTTTGACTGTCATTAATCGATTGTCCTTAACAAAAGACAAATAATTAATGACGGTTTGGGTTCATTCAACCTTGCTGAACCAGAAAAGAACACAAGGCGAGACCTAGGGCATTCCGGACTTCTGCTCCACCATTGACGAGCTAATTTGACGGGAAACAAGGACGTGTTTGGAGCGGGAAATGGGTGAAGGTTTATTCGGGTGAACTCGAGTAGATTTGGGGTTTTTAGGGTTTTTAGATTTTGGATTCATATCTATCATTCGAGCATTTGTGGTGGGATTCTAGGGAAGCTGGTCAGAGATTTGGGAAGAGGGCAGTGAAAGAATTCTAGGGTGTGGTTTGGAGGCTGGTCTGAGGCGGCGCCGCCGGCGGATATGGTGGAGGTTTCAGGGGCGGGGGGCTCTAGGGTTTTGAGAGACAAAGGGGTGAAGACAAGATTGAGGGGGGGGGGGGGTTGACAGGGGTATGGGGGCATTTGGACACTATTATATGAAAGGGAGTCAAGTTCCCAGCCGTTGGATCATGCAAGATCAACGGCTGGGATATGATTGAACCAAACGGCGCAGTTTTGAACCAGCTACAACGGACCGGGTTTAGGGGGACTGGACTTGGGCGGATGGGTGGAAAAATTTGGGCCTTGGCATATAACTGGCCCAATTCCGGGTCTTGGAATCCAATTTCTCAATTTCCTTTTGTTTCCTTTTTATTTTAGTTCTCTTTTCTTTTTTCTTTTTTCTTTTTTTTCAAAATTCTTTTTCTTTTCAAAATTAAAACCTAAATTAATTTCTAAACTAAATTATCCTACCAAATTATATTAATTACTTAAAAAAATATTTACAATAATTAATTAATCCCAATATTGAAAGAACTACCAAATTTAAAGTTAAAAAGTTAAAAATGCAAAATGAGTCATTTTTGTGATTTTAATCATTTTTATGAGACAACTAAATCGCTAATTAACCTAAAAATGTAAAATTAAATTCGAAATGCAAATGCAATATATTTTGTATTTTCATGAATTAAATTAAATAAATATGCAAAGACAAATGCAAACAATTCACAACAAATGTTACAAAAATCCACGAAATTGCAAACAATGGGAAAAAAATTATTTTCTTGAATCTATAGGAGTAATTCATATAGGGCAAAATTTACGTGCTCACAGCTGCCCCTCTTTGCTCGGAAACACGGAGAGTTTTCGTGCAAAGATAAAGTGAGTTAATACAAGCGATTTTTGCCCGTTTGAATACTCTGTGGGAAGCACCTTTGAAATAATTTGACTGCACCCTGCTTTCGAGGTTGCCTACATATCCTTGGCTACAAAAGAATCAGGTCAGTGTAGTTCAGGAACGTTTGGTAGCTGGGACTACCATGAAGCTGTGATTTCCCTGTTGTTGCTGCTGCTACTACTTACTGAATCCCCTTATTACACCATGATAAAGTAAAAAAAGAAGCTAGACTAGACTATGATCTATGCATTACAAAATCCTATCTATATCTTCAAACTTGCTCTTGTGGTTCTTGTTGCCGCTTTGAATTGTAATCTGGGATGTTTTCCCTTTCTCCAGGTGAACGCCTGACTACTGAAACTTGAGTGTATTCCCTTGTTTTCCAGGAGGGCGCCTGATTGCTGAACTTGAAAATGTATTCCCTTGTTTTTCAGGTGGGCACCTGATTGCTGAACTAGAAAATGTATTCCCTTGGTTTCTAGGTGGGAGCCTGATTACTGAACTAAAAATGTATTCCCTTGTT
This sequence comes from Nicotiana tabacum, assembly GCF_000715075.1. NCBI lineage: Eukaryota > Viridiplantae > Streptophyta > Magnoliopsida > Solanales > Solanaceae > Nicotiana > Nicotiana tabacum. The sequence goes on along the minus strand of NC_134080.1, from coordinate 221,942,317 downwards.
CTTCAGGTAGGCGCCTAATTGCTGAACTTTGAAAAATGTATTCCCTTGTTCTCCAGGTGAGCGCCTGATTATCAAAACTTGTAATGTGTTCCCTTGTTATCCAGGTGGGCGCCTGATTGCTGAACTTGAAAATGTATTCCTTTGTTCTCCAGGTGGGCGCCTGATTGCTGAACTTGAATGTATTCCCTTGTTCTCCAGGTGGGCGCCTGATTACCGTAACTTGAAAATGTATTCCCTTATTCTCCAGGTGGGCGCCTGATTACCGAAGCTTGAAAATGTACTCCCTTGTTCTTCAGGTGGGCGCCTGATTACCGGAACTTGAAAATTATTCCCTTGTTCTTCAGGTGGGCACCTGATTATCGAAACTTGAAAAAATGTATTCCCTTATTCTCCAGGTGGGCGCCTGATTGCTGAAGCTTGAAAATGTACTCCCTTGTTCTTCAGGTGGGCGCCTGATTACCAAAACTTGAAAATGTATTCCCTTGTTCCTTAGGTGGGCGCCTGATTACCAAAACTTGAAATGTATTCCCTTGTTATCCAGGTGGGCGCCTGATTGCCGAAATTTGAAAAAATTTATTCCTTTGTTCTCCAGGTGGTCGCCTGATTACTGAAACTTGAAAAAATGTATTACTTTGTTCTCCAGGTGGTCGCCTGATTACTGAAACTTGAAACGTATTCCCCTATTCTCCAGGTGGGCTCCTAATTACCGGAATTTGAAAATGTATTCCCTTGTTCTTCAGGTGGGCGCCTGATTACCGAAACTTGAAAAAATGTATTCCCTTGTTCTCTAGGTGGGCGCCTGATTGCTGAAACTTGAAACGTATTCCCTTACTCTCCAGGTGGGCGCCTGATTGCTGAATTTTGAAAATGCATTCCCTTGTTCTCCAGGTGGGCGCCTGATTATCAAAACATGAAAATGTATTCCCTTGTTCTTCAGGTGGGCGCCTGATTACCGGAACTTGAAAATGTATTCCCTTGTTCTTCAGGTGGGCGCCTGATTTCTGAACTTGAAAGTATTCCTTTGTTCTCCAGGTGGGCGCCTGATTACCAAAACTTGAAATGTATTCCCTTATTCTTCAGGTGGGCGCCTGATTTCAACAAAATAGACAAAAACAAAGAAAATTTCCTACCCCAATTTGGTGGTTGGGCACATATGTGATTGTTAATTGAATCATGTTACCAAATATCTCTATGAATCTGAGAGCTAAATCCCATTATCTAGGAGGGTCCTGAAAACTCATAGTTAAATGATGGTTTTAAAATCTAAATTATATCTTCTAAAGGTGTGACTCCTGCTACATCTTGTTATCTAAGAAAGTCTTAAACTACATCTCATTATCCAATAGGGTCTTGAAAATCAAAAAACCAAGTCTTATCTTAAGAGTGACTATTCTCTTCGGCCGAATTACACTGCCCTACAACAGAACTTATGGTAAATCTTGTTATCTAATCGAAATCTTAAAGCTAAGTCCCATTATTAAGGAGGGTCCTGAAAACTCATAATTGAATCATATCTCGAACATGCAAACTTCTAAGCCAACTTATATTCCTTTGGGATACATTTATGCTAGATTATGCTATTTCTGAACTTTAAACTAGCTTTCATTTTCCAGGGGGGTCCTGAAAATTTAAAAACTAAATCTCATTATCCAGGAGGGTCCTGAAAATTTGAAATTAAATCCCATTATCCAGGAGGGTCCTGAGAACTTAAAACTAAATCCCATTATTCAGGAGTGTCCTGGGGGATTAAAACTAAATCCCATTATTCAGGAGGGTCCTGGGAATTTTTAAGATTAGATCCCATTATCCGAGAGGGCCCTGAAAATTTAAAAACTAAATTCCATTATCCAGGAGGGTCCTGAAAACTTAAAATTAAATCCCATTATTCTGGAGGGTCCTGGAAACTTAAAATTAAATCCCATTATCCAGGAGGGTCCTGAGAACTTAAAATTAAATCTCATTATTCAGGAGGGTCCTGAGAATCAGAAATCAAACCTGTCATGATGCTTGCCTTTCTTCTGTGGAGGATTTCCCTGGAACAACCGAAAGTTTCTGCCCCTGTTTTAATCAAAGGAAGATTTTGTCAGTTTAAAAATGTGGTGACTAGTTGATGGCATTCTTGCTGAAAGTCTCTCCACTGTCGTGCTTTATTTTGATTGGCTTCCTCTGAACTGGCCAAGAACCGCTTGCCTTCCCGACTAACTTTCAAACCTCCATGACTTTGGATGACCCGAATGTTCTATACCCGAATCGTTGTTTCACACATCTGACCCCTTTAACTGAACCTCTACATCTCCCACAAAATTACTAAATCATTCTACCGATGGAACTTTTGCTGGCACTTTATCCCACTTTACATCATGATATCTTTGGCATATTCTGGCCGCACTGTGCTTTGCAATTTTGAAGCTGGTAGTGAGCTTTGAAATTCCTTCTTATTTTCTTAAACAGAACTATCATTAGAGAAATAACTCCAAAAGAAATGAAAAGCAATGACTTTCAGAGTTAAGGACAAGAAAATCCAAAACTGGAAAATTATCTGAAAAGGAAAAAGAAAAGAGACTTATCTGAGTGGAGCATCTGGCACCAATGATCATGACATGCATTTCGGATTAATCGGCCCAATCTGTCCAACCAAATAACTTTCAATTGCCATACTTTTCTGCCTCGGAGTTTCCATAACCTGATTTCTTCACCAAAACCTTGACCTTGTTCGGCCTGCGGTGCACTAAAGGGTTTTCACTAACAAGCCTCTCTCATTTGTTCGTCTCTCAACTCACTTTCGCTTTATGGTGCCCGTGAGGATTTTCACCAATAAGACTCTCTCATTTTTAATTTCCCTCAGCTCCTGTCACCTTATGGTACCCGTGAGGGTCTTCACCAATAAGACTCTCTCATTTTCATTATTTTTCTGTCTGGACCAGAGTGTTACCCTTGATATGAATCACCTCCACTTACTTGACTTGGTATCTCTCGAAGACTGATTGGAAGGTCTTTCTTTGGACCGTAATGTGAGATTTTGGATAAGGTTAGAAAGAAAAGATATCAAAGGCTCAAAACAATTCAAATGGGTTCAAAATTACAACTTTCGGAATCAGATTTCTTACAATAACTGCAACTTCTACCCCGGTTTCTTGTTTGGGAACTTTTGGATTTTTGTTTTGATGAGACCGAACCGTGAGGCTGCCTACGTATCCTTAAAAGGAATCAGGTTGAATGTAGTTCATGTCATAGAAATTACTTTGTTGTTGTGATTTTCTCTTTTCTCTCTTCTTCTCTTTTTTTTTTTGTTTTTCTTCTCTCTTTTTTCTCTTTTCATTCTTTTCTTTTTCTTTTCATTTTTTCCTTTCTCTTTTCTCTTTTCTTTCTCTTTTTCTCTTCTTCCTTTACTTATCTTTCACGCTTGTATTTCTGATGTTTGCTACTGATTCTGAAAGAGGGGTATAAAAGAAAATAAATAAGGTTCAAAGGGGGTAATAAAGGATAAAGTGTTTAGATAGCAGAACAAAATGCCTTTGTCATTCCAAATCTTCAAAAATATGTCAAGTACAAAAAAAATATAAATTAACCAAAGAAAATCATACATAGTATCTCTTGACCGTAACGGAATTGATGGTCATCTCTACGCACTTGCCTTCTATATCCGTTAAATACAAAGCGCCATTTGACAATACCCTAGTTACGATGAATGGCCCCTGCCAATTTGGGGAGAACTTGCCTTTTGCTTCGGCCTGATGAGGAAGGATACGTTTTAATACTAACTTACCCACTTCAAACTTCCGTGAACGCACCTTCTTATTGTATGCTCTTGCTAATCTGTGTTGATACAACTGGCCATGACAAACTGCTACCAATCTTTTCTTGTCGATTAAACTCGATTGTTCCAAGCGGAATTTGACCCACTCATCGTCATCGATTTCTGCCTCCGCGACAATTTGAAGGGATGGGATTTCCACTTCTGCGGGTATCACTGCTTCGGTGCCATACACCAACAAATAAGGAGTCGCCCCTACTGAAGTACGGACAGTAGTGCGATAACCCAGCAATGCAAAAGGTAATTTATCATGCCATTGCCTGGAACCTTCCACCATTTTTCGAAGTATCTTCTTTATGTTTTTGTTGGCCACCTCAACTGCTCCGTTTGCCTTAGGGTGGTACGGGGTAGAATTGCGATGTGTAATTTTGAACTACTGGCATACCTCTTTCATCAGATGACTATTGAGATTAGCCCCATTGTCTGTAATGATCACCTTTGGTATCCCAAACCGGCAAATGATATTTGAGTGCACAAAATCAACCACCGCCTTCTTGGTTACAGACTTGAATGTTTTAGCCTCTACCCACTTGGTGAAATAGTCTATGGCCACCAGAATAAACATGTGCCCATTAGACGCTGCTGGCTTGATTGGTCCAATGAAATCCATGCCCCAAGCAACAAAGGGCCATGGTGTAGACATTGTATGTAATTCAGATGGGGGAGAATGAATCAAATCTCCGTGCACCTGACATTGATGACACTTGCACACAAAACTGATACAATCTTGCTCCATGGTGAGCCAATAATAACGTGCTCGAAGGATCTTCTTTGCCAGAACATACCCACTCATGTGCGGTCCACAGACTCTAGAATGTACTTCGATCATAATAGTTGTAGCCTGCCTAGCATCTATACATCTTAGCAGCCCAAGGTCTAGAGTCCTTTTGTACAAAATCCCTCCACTGAAGAAAAAATCGCTTGCCAACCGCCTAATTGTTCTCTTTTGATCACATGTGGCTTGTACTGAATACACCCCCATCCTGATGTATTCCTTGATATCATGAAACCAAGGCTCCCCATCGAGATCTTCTTCTACCACATTACAATAAGCATGCTGATCGTAGACCTGAATCTGCAAAGGATCCATATAAGCCTTATTGGGATGGTGCAACATTGACGCTAGAGTGGCCAAAGCATCAACGACTTCATTGTGAATCCTTGGAATATGCCTGAACTCTATTTATTGGAACCGTTGACAAAGATCTTGCAAGCATTGTCGGTACGGTATGAGTTTTAAATCTCGTATTTCCCATTCTCCCTGAATCTGGTGCACTAGAAGGTCTGAATCACCCAAGACCAAGACTTCCTGGACACCCATATCCACAGCCATCCTTAAACCCAGAATGCATACCTCATACTCAGAAACAAGGGTACTCATGCTGTTAGTACAGTAGAATCGAAGCTGAGCCGTAACAGGGTAGTGATTCCCTATTTCAGAAACAAGTACCGCTCATATCCCAACGCCTTTCATGTTAGCAGCCCCATCAAAAAAAAGTTTCCATCCTAGCTTTGCAATCTGTTCCAATTCATCAATGTGCATTACCTCTTCATCAGGGAAATAAGTCTTCAAAGGTTCGTATTCTTCATACACAGGATTCTCATCCAATGCTTGTGCTTTTATCGCACTCCGGGTCACGTAGACAATGTCAAATTCTGTGAGCAAAATCTGCCACTTTGCGAGCCTTCCTATAGGCATAGGCTTCTGAAAGATATACTTTAATGGATCCAAATGAGATATGAGGTAAGTAGTGTAAGATGACAAATAGTGCTTCAACTTCTATGCCACCTAAGTGAGGGCGCAACACGTCCTCTCAAGATGAGTGTACTTAACCTCGTAAAATGTGAACTTCTTGTTGAGATAATAGATGGCCTACTCCTTCCTGCCGGTAATGTCATGCTGACCCAACATACAACCAAATGAATTGTCCAAGACCGTCAAATACAGAATCAAAGGTCTCCCCGGTTCTGGCGGGACCAACACAGGTGGGTTTGACAAGTACCCCTTTATCTTATCAAATGCTTCCTGACATTCATCTGTCCACTTGACCGCATCATCTTTCTTTAACAATTTGAAGATAGGCTCACAAGTTGTCGTGAGCTGAGCAATAAACCTGCTGATGTAATTCAATCTCCCCAATAGACTCATCACCTCAGTCTTGTTCTTTGGGGGTGACAATTCCTGGATAGCTTTGATCTTTGACGGGTCTAATTCAATACCTCGGCGGCTGACTATGAATCCCAACAACTTTCCAGACGGAACACCGAACGCGCATTTTGCAGGATTGAGCTTGAGATTGTACCTGCGAAGCCTTTGGAAGAACTTTCTCATATCTCTGACATGGTTAGACTGCTTTCTAGACTTTACAATCACATCATCCACATAAACCTCGATCTCCATGTATATCATGTCGTGGAATATGGTCGTCATTGCCCTCATGTACGTTGCCCTAGCATTTTTCAAACCAAATGGCATGACCCGATAGCAGTATGTTCCCAAGGCGTGATGAATGCCATCTTTTCTGTGTCCTCCTCATCCATTAAGATTTGGTGGTAGCCCGCATAACAATCCACAAAAGAACCAATCTCATGTGTGGCACAATTATCGATCAATATGTGGATGTTCGACAATGGGAAGTTATCTTTGGGACTCGCCTTGTTGAGATCTCGATAATCAACACACACCCTGGTCTTGCCATCCTTCTTCGGCACAGGCACAACATTGGCTAACCAGGTGGGATAGCGGGTGACCCGAATGACCTTGGCCTCAAACTGTTTAGTGACCTCTTCCTTAATTTTCACACTCATATCAGTTTTAAATTTCCTCAGCTTCTGCTTGACCGGGGGGGAATGCCGGGTTGGTGGGCAATTTGTGAACCACCAAGTCAGTGCTTAGACCCGGAATGTCGTCATAGGACCATGCAAAAACATCTTTATACTCGAACAGTTCTTTAATTATCTCCTCTCTGAATTGTGGTTCAAGATGGACACTTATTTTAGTTTCCCGGACATTATCTTGGTCCCCTAAGTTGATTGGTTCTGTATCACTCAGGTTAGGCTTGGGTTTTTCTTCAAAATGGCTTAATTCTTTACTAATCTCTTCAAAGGCTTCATCCTAGTCATATTCCGATTCACCATCACACTCTATTTCTTGAATTACTATTTCAAAATTAGATTGGTTTTTAAGACTGGGTCGGAGATTCCTCATGCATGTCATATCATTGAAGCCAGCATAAAAAGAACTGTACAAGGAAGAAAAGAAAAACAAAAATAAAACTATCAGGAAGGAAGAAAAGGGAAATTGCATTTCATTAAAATTAAAGATAACAAAGTTTATACATCCAAACGGACGGAACATAGCATATGAATTACAACCCTGGAGTAATCCAGATAAACTGAAAGAAAATCAAAGCAAACTACCAAAACTCCTTCCTGGTGGGGAGAGGAGTACCTTTCCAATTGTTAATCTTTGCACTGGGCCCAACAAATTGCACATCTGCCTTACTCGAACCCTCTCCAGCCTCTAACACGTTCACATCGGCGAATAACCTCTCAAACTTTTCAATCAAATCTCTATCCATTCAACCACTGAATTGGGAACCATCGTTACTGGGCGCTTTCTGGTACCAGGCCTCACAAATGATATAGAAAGACGTGGGACCGGCTTTGGAAGGGCCCATGCCTTCTGTTTCATTTTTCTGGCTCTTCTGACGTCTGCGACTGTGGACTTGAATTCCAGACCAAATGTATCCAAGTTTTTAGCAAGAGAAACTAGTTGTACGATACCTTGCAGAGATGCACCCAAACCCTTGCCCGGTACAAAACTATTTTTAAATATTTCGGTAGCTACCATGACTGATGCGGCAGCTACCCTCGGTGTTGGAATGCACTTCCCTTCTGGAATTTTCTCTACCGATATTGTGTCAAAAACATGATAAACCCATGGCCCCTTGTCGTCCTCGAACTCTATGAACGGAACAATGGCATCGCTGGGAACACGCCAATTATCTTCGCCGTGCACAACGATTTCCTGTCTATCCCATTCAAACTTGACCATTTGATGCAGAGTGCACGGGACCGCCTTAGCAGCATGAATTCAGGGTTGACCTAACAGCAGATTGTAAGAAATAGCCACATCGAGCACCTGGAATTCCATGGTAAATTCAACTGGCCCTATCGTAAGCTCACGCACTATGTCCCCGACTGAATCTTTCCCTCCACTGTCGAATCCCCGAACGCAAATATTGTTCTTGTGAATTCTTTCATCATCCACCTTCAACTTGTTCAGAGTGGAAAGAGGGCAAATGTTTGTGCTGGAACCATTGTCAACCAGCACCCGAGTAACCACGGAGTCTTCGCATTTCACTATTAGATAGAGGGCTCTATAGTGCTCGGTACCCTCCATGGGCAATTCATCATCAGAAAAAGTAACTCTGTTCACTTCAAATATCTTGTTAGCTATCTTTTTCAAGTGGTTTACTGAGATTTTGTCAGGAACGTGGGCCTCATTCAGGATCTTCATCAAAGCACGACGGTGCTCGTCTGAATGGATTAATAATGACAATAATGAAATCTGAGCCGGTGTCTTCCTCAACTGCTCCACAATGGAATAATCCTACACCTTCATTTTTCTCAAGAACTCCTTTGCTTCTTCCTCACTCACAGCTTTCTTTGCCAATACTGGGTTGTCTTTGGAGCTTTTAGCTTTTTTCAACTCTTCAGGGGCAAAGCATCTCCCCGATCGAGTCAAACCATGGGTCTCACATACTTCTTCTTTAACTTCTTTCCCCTTGTAAGTCACTGTCACTCATTCATAATTCCACGGGACTACCTTGCTGATTGGTAATTGAGTTACCGGCTTGATAATGACAAGGTCTATGCGGACACCTTCCACAATTACAACAAGCTTGTTTGCCATCCCCGCCACAAACACTTTTGCTCTTTCATGTTTCCCTGCGACGTCACTTGAGGACCCCTTCTTGACCACCACAGATGGTTTACTATTTTCCCCATTCAACTTGATCACAGACTTCTCACTTGTTGACTTTTCGAACGGCTTGGCATCACTGGACCAAATCATCATGACAGTTTGCGAAGGCTTCTTAGGCTCCCCTTCATTATGTACTATCTCAATCATATTCGTCTCTTGATGAGCTGGCAATGTGTTCTGGTTGATATTAGGTGCCTCCGGAGTTTGGACCTCAATCCGATTAGTATCAATGAGCTCTTGAATAGCTGTTTTCAATTGCCAGCACTTCTCTGTGTCGTGCCCCGGGGCACCAAAACAATATTCGCAACTCACGGAGTGATCAAGATTCCTCGGGGGAGGATTTGGCAATTTTGTTTCAATCGGACTCAGCATAGCCAATTGTCTTAACCTGCAGAACAAACTGGTATAGGATTCTCCCAATGGAGTGAAAGTCTTCTTCTTCTGTAACCTCTCATTCTTGATGGCCTGATTGGGCCGGAAACCTGTTACAGGGGGATTTCGATAGGCTCTTGGGGGTGGATAGGCATTTTGTGGAGCTGAGTATGTATTTTGTGGGACTGGCGCACGTCATTGTGCATGCGTGGAAGGTTGAGTGTATGTTTGTGTATGATGGACAGAAAAATGGGGATCTGGCGATGGGTAGTAGTGTCGTGGTGGGCTATATGGAGTGTGGTGGTAAGTTTGGTGATAGGGTCGAAGCTGGTTGTAGTAATGTGAAGGGCCCCTGGATCCGACCCAAGCTCCCGACTCAATTATCGCAACATCCTCTTTCTTCTTCTTCCCAAGTACACCCCCAGTACCATTTTGGACGGGCCTGGGTGGTTGCTTTAATTGCTGAGTAGCTCATGATTTTATTAGACTTGAGTCCCTCTTCTACCATGCCTCCCATTTTTACAACCTCATTAAAGGACTTGCCCACTGCTGACACCAAATGACCAAAATAAGTGGACTCCAAGGCCTGCAAGAAATAATCAACCATCTCTCTTTCTTTCATCAGAGGTTCAACCCTCGCTGCTTGCTCCCCCCAACGGAATCCATATTCCCTGAAACTCTCACCGGGCTTTTTCTCAATCTTCGTCAATGATAGATGGTCTAGGATAATTTCAAGATTGTACTGAAAATGACAGGCGAAGGCTTGGGCCAAATCGTCCCATGTGTACCACCTATTGTGATCTTGTCTGGTATACCATTCCAATGCCGATCCGCTCAGACTTTGGCTGAAATATGCCATCAATAATTCATCTCTTCCGTCTGCCCCTCCCATCTTGCTGCAAAATCCTTTTAAGAGAGCTACTGGGTCACCATGCCCATCGTATAGATCAAACTTAGGCATCTTGAACCCTACTGGTAACTGAACATCTGGGAACAGACATAAATCCTTATAGGCCACGCTTACTTGACCTCCCAAACCCCTCATATCTCTGAATGATTGTTCTAAGCTTTTGACCTTTCTGATCATCTCCTCATGTTCGGGATTTTTGGGTGGCTTCTCAGTCTCTGCCGGGAGATCAAGATGAGGGGTGTAATAATACAGTTCTGGAACTTTAAAGGTGGGCTCAGGGGGATAATACTGGTTGTCGTGAGTCTGGAACAGAGGCTCACTGGAAGACCGATGTAATGTAGCAGGTGGAGGTGCCACAAAGACGGGCGTGACTGATGGATGAGGGTATGGGACTTGTTTAGGTGGTGGAGCTTGTGATGTATGGGAAATGGTGCCATAGCATTGTTGGTAGAGGGGAAAGTCTGAGATGAGTTCACAGTGGGAGGCTTCTGAGGTTGGGCCAATAGTGGGATATAAGCGGGGTTGGCGGGATAAACTGGTGGTGGATGACCTTTTGCCCAGGCCTGGTACATTTCAGCCATTTGCTGCTTTAACTTATACATCTCTTCCTTCATCGTATTAACATCTAATTCTTCCACCTCTTTTGACGGATCAACAATACTTGTCTCCGATTTATGGTTGGCCATGTTCAGCTTGTCTTTCGATCGGGTGTTATAGGGATGAGTTGCCAGAATGCCAGTCAACTAACCACCTGCCTAGACTCAGTATATCAAAAATAACCTTGTTAGTGATTAGGGCTTTAACAAATTGGTAACTGCACATTGTGGGGAATGAATGCACCTAAGCAGTTAACCGTTTCTATTATTCATTTGATCGGTTGCTTGCGTCATCCCGGCTTTTCCTTATTTCCATTTGCAATTTTTCTTTTCCGCCTTTTCTCTCTCATCATTTTGGCCTTTGCTTTTTCCCTCTTGCCATTGTTTCTTTCTCTTGGTTTTCTTATATTTTTTTCTCTCTTTTCTTTTCTTTTCTCTCTTGTTTTCCTCTTTTTTTTCTTTTGGTTATGGTCGAATCCTATGGAGATTGCCTACGTATCATGACCCCGCATGAATCAGACCGAGCATAGTTCTGGGAGATAAGTGTGAAAATAAAACATTTTGGGATTTTCAATTTTCATAAAAAGCAAATGTTGTGATTACAAAGACTCAAAACCAACAGACTCCAAAAGAAACTAACAGACTTTGATGCAAAGACGAAATACAGACTCCGAATATAAACTATCATGCTCTAACAAGAGAAAATACAGACTCAAAAACAATTGAAAGACTCCAACAGAAAGAAAATACATACTTAAAACAACTGACAGACTCTAACGGAAAAGGAAATACAGACTCAAATGAAAAATCATGAATACATTAATACTCCTGGTGCCCGCGGGACATCATTCGGTCTCGCCGCGGGCCTATATGCAAGTCACTCATTATCTGTTTAACAAATGTCATCACTACCGCGAAGAAGGTGGTGCGAGTCATGTCCTCACAGGCTTGGCACTTCACGACAATGTAATCGGCTATGGTTCTAATTCTTTCTCTTATAAATCCTTTTTCTTGTAACAAACGTCCGATCTGCTGGGCCTTGGCTTCCAAAGTTTGCTCGGCCACATGATTCTGTTCCTGAAGTTGTTGTAAATCCATTTCTAATTGTGCCAATGCTGTATAACAATGTTCTCTTTCTGTCTTAAAGTCTTTCGCTTGCTTGATCACTTTGTTCTCTGCAGCAACAACTCTTTTCTTTAATCCCGTGATCTCATTGTCGTACTTTTCTCTCAACTGCTTAACCAGGCATGCTCGTTCATCCGCGTTTTTAGCCAATTGCTTTCAAGCCTTGGCTAGTTCACATTCTGCGTTGTTCAAATCAAAACTATAGTCACTCACTCTCTGCCTCAGGTTACCTATAAATTTTTCATCTTTGGCACCTCGGGCGTGGTTCTCTGCCGCTACTTTTATTTCCTGAATTTGGGCTCGAAGTGCCTCGTTTTCTTTAGCTAGCTTTTTCTTTTCACCTTCGTCCGTCGTGGCTTGCAAGCTATTTTCGAATTGAAGTTCTTTGACTTGTTTCTCCAACTTTCCTATTGTGGCCCTATACTCATTCTCCTTGGCCAACCAAGCCCATTGTTCTTATGACGCCTCGATGAATTCCTGAAGGTGGGGTCTTTTGGCCGGCCTCCCAAACTCAATTTCTCTTTTATACCAAGCTAGGTACTCTGGTGAAACTTCACCTTTGGATCGATCAAGCACACAAGTACTTGCTGTTAAGTATTGACATTCACTCCAAATTTGGCGGACTGCTGCTTCATGAAACTGACCATTGGGTCTGATCTCGACTACTTGGGCACTAAGATCTTCATCTCTCGGAACTATTTGGCATCTCCCCAACTGCCTCAAAACCCGATATGGGGCATAAGGCTGGATACTCCTGAGTCCCATCAGGAGAAAATGAGGCCTAGTGGCTGGCATGTATATGATCTCATCCACAGGCAGCCATCCAAATGTCCACTCTATTTGGTTTGCAGTGATGAAACGGAGGCGTGCTATCCAATCTATAACCCCTTCTGGCAGGCTGATCCCATCAACCCTCGTATAAAATTCCTCTATACATGTTTTCTCTGTCGACCCATAACTCATAAATTGAGGACAATGGTGTAAGTGTTCGATCATCCATATCTGTAACATCACGTTTCACCCCTCAAAAAAGTCTCCTCCGAATTTGCAGGCTGTAAGAGCGCGAAAGATTTCAGCTACTATCATGGGTGCGAGGGTGTTGTTGGCCTGAGTAAGCAAAGTGTTGACAACCCCGGCTACTCATATGTCAATATTCCCATCCTTTCTAGGAAACACCAAAAGTCCCAAAAAGACTACCATAAATGCAAAACACATGTGTTCTTCCCACTTAAGGCGGTTTCCTCTACTGCAGATTTTGTTTTCCAGCTTGTTGAACCCCCTATATGACCACATCTGTTGTATATAAACTGCAAAGTACAAAAACCAACTGCCAAGTCTGGGTTGTGGACCCCCCTACTTATTTTCAAAGAGTCTAGGAACCTGTGTACGGCTACGGCCCTTGGAGCAATCAGGTACTGGTGTCTCAGGGGAACTTTGGGACCCCCAATATATCCGGTTATTTCTTCCAATGTTGGGGTAAGTTTAAAGTCTGAGAAATGAAATATGTTGTGGGTCAGGTCCCAGAATGTAATCAATGCCTTTATAATGTCTCCCCTAGGATTAATCTTCAGCAACCCATTGAGGCCTCCCAAGTATAGATTGACTGTGTCTTGTCCCGATTTACCCAGATCATCCCACCATATATGCAACTCCAAAGGGATCTTGTTCACGATTGTTATTGGCAAATTCTGATTTGTGCTCATTCTGCACATTTGTTAGGGTGGTTAAGTAAAGATCACGATTCAAAAAACAAAGCTGACACCTTTTCAGATTTTATTTCAAAAGTAAAAACCAACTTTGCAAATACAACCTTCAGCACTTCCGGAGAAAGGTTTTAAGGCTTTGCTCGCTAACCGGCTAGAATTTTGAAAAAGAGACTGAAGGTGGCTATTCTTGTAAAAACAGCCTTACGGCGTCCTTTTGAGGACAATCGGCTATTTTTGACAAAATGGCATCACCTTAACCATAAAAAATAAATTTTTTGGTTTTTCGGGCTATTTTTGCAAAAAGGCAGTTGGACCCGATGGGAGTTGCCTATGTATCTCACACCCTGTGAGAATCAAACTGGCGTAGTTCGGGTAATTTAAAAAAAAAATCAACTTTTTTTTTCTTTTTCCAAAAACACAAAGATTTTCCTTCTTTTTTTCTTCTTTGTTTTTCAAAATTTCGGCAGAGTTTCGGTATGTTTTGGGATATTGGTTTTTCAAAACAGTCACTTATCCCTCTCAACCATCTCATTAGCCTTTCTAAATTTTCCTTATCAATCGGTCAACATGCAAATCTGAAGCAAATGAATGCACAAGTAGCAAATAAGATGCATCATGATGGTCTTTACGTTTCGGGTACACCTGTCCTAGACAGACCCAACCCCTGTGTTGAGTCTCCAAAGTCAAATGCACGTGATGCAAACAAACGTGCCTACTAGGGATCTGGCATGGGGCTGAGTTATTCAACTTGATCACAGACTTCTCACTTGTTGACTTTTCGAACGGCTTGGCATCACTGGACCGAATCATCATGACAGTTTGCGAAGGCTTCTTAGGCTCCCCTTCATTATGTACTATCTCAATCATATTCGTCTCTTGATGAGCTGGCAATGGGTTCTGGTTGATATTAGGTGCCTCCGGAGTTTGGACCTCAATCTGATTAGTATCAATGAGCTCTTGAATAGCTGTTTTCAATTGCCAGCACTTCTCTGTGTCGTGCCCCGGGGCACCAAAACAATATTCGCAACTCACGGAGTGATCAAGATTCCTCGGGGGAGGATTTGGCAATTTTGTTTCAATCGGACTCAGCATAGCCAATTGTCTTAACCTGCAGAACAAACTGGTATAGGATTCTCCCAATGGAGTGAAAGTCTTCTTCTTCTGTAACCTCTCATTCTTGATGGCCTGATTGGGCCGGAAACCTGTTACAGGGGGATTTCGATAGGCTCTTGGGGGTGGATAGGCATTTTGTGGAGCTGAGTATGTATTTTGTGGGACTGGCGCACGCCATTGTGCATGCGTGGAAGGTTGAGTGTATGTTTGTGTATGATGGACAGAAAAATGGGGATCTGGCGATGGGTAGTAGTGTCGTGGTGGGCTATATGGAGTGTGGTGGTAAGTTTGGTGATAGGGTCGAAGCTGGTTGTAGTAATGTGAAGGGCCCCTGGATCCGACCCAAGCTCCCGACTCAATTATCGCAACATCCTCTTTCTTCTTCTTCCCAAGTACACCCCCAGTACCATTTTGGACGGGCCTGGGTGGTTGCTTTAATTGCTGAGTAGCTCATGATTTTATTAGACTTGAGTCCCTCTTCTACCATGCCTCCCATTTTTACAACCTCATTAAAGGACTTGCCCACTGCTGACACCAAATGACCAAAATAAGTGGACTCCAAGGCCTGCAAGAAATAATCAACCATCTCGCTTTCTTTCATCGGAGGTTCAACCCTCGCTGCTTGCTCCCCCCAACGGAATCCATATTCCCTGAAACTCTCACCGGGCTTTTTCTCAATCTTCGTCAATGATAGATGGTCTAGGATAATTTCAAGATTGTACTGAAAATGACAGGCGAAGGCTTGGGCCAAATCGTCCCATGTGTACCACCTATTGTGATCTTGTCTGGTATACCATTCCAATGCCGATCCGCTCAGACTTTGGCTGAAATATGCCATCAATAATTCATCTCTTCCGTCTGCCCCTCCCATCTTGCTGCAAAATCCTTTTAAGAGAGCTACTGGGTCACCATGCCCATTGTATAGATCAAACTTAGGCATCTTGAACCCTACTGGTAACTGAACATCTGGGAACAGACATAAATCCTTATAGGCCACGCTTACTTGACCTCCCAAACCCCTCATATCTCTGAATGATTGTTCTAAGCTTTTGACCTTTCTGATCATCTCCTCATGTTCGGGATTTTTGGGTGGCTTCTCAGTCTCTGCCGGGAGATCAAGATGAGGGGTGTAATAATACGGTTCTGGAACTTTAAAGGTGGGCTCAGGGGGATAATACTGGTTATCGTGAGTCTGGAACAGAGGCTCACTGGAAGACCGATGTAATGTAGCAGGTGGAGGTGCCACAAAGACGGGCGTGACTGATGGATGAGGGTATGGGACTTGTTTAGGTGGTGGAGCTTGTGATGTATGGGAAATGGTGCCATAGCATTGTTGGTAGAGGGGAAAGTCTGAGATGAGTTCACAGTGGGAGGCTCCTGAGGTTGGGCCAATAGTGGGATATAAGCGGGGTTGGCGGGATAAACCGGTGGTGGATGACCTTTTGCCCAGGCCTGGTACATTTCAGCCATTTGCTGCTTTAACTTATACATCTCTTCCTTCATCGTATTAACATCTAATTCTTCCACCTCTTTTGACGGATCAACAATACTTGTCTCCGATTTATGGTTGGCCATGTTCAGCTTGTCTTTCGATCGGGTGTTATAGGGATGAGTTGCCAGAATGCCAGTCAACTAACCACCTGCCTAGACTCAGTATATCAAAAATAACCTTGTTAGTGATTAGGGCTTTAACAAATTGGTAACTGCACATTGTGGGGAATGAATGCACCTAAGCAGTTAACCGTTTCTATTATTCATTTGATCGGTTGCTTGCGTCATCCCGGCTTTTCCTTATTTCCATTTGCAATTTTTCTTTTCCGCCTTTTCTCTCTCATCATTTTGGCCTTTGCTTTTTCCCTCTTGCCATTGTTTCTTTCTCTTGGTTTTCTTATATTTTTTTCTCTCTTTTCTTTTCTTTTCTCTCTTGTTTTCCTCTTTTTTTTCTTTTGGTTATGGTCGAATCCTATGGAGATTGCCTACGTATCATGACCCCGCATGAATCAGACCGAGCATAGTTCTGGGAGATAAGTGTGAAAATAAAACATTTTGGGATTTTCAATTTTCATAAAAAGCAAATGTTGTGATTACAAAGACTCAAAACCAACAGACTCCAAAAGAAACTAACAGACTTTGATGCAAAGACGAAATACAGACTCCGAATATAAACTATCATGCTCTAACAAGAGAAAATACAGACTCAAAAACAATTGAAAGACTCCAACAGAAAGAAAATACATACTTAAAACAACTGACAGACTCTAACGGAAAAGGAAATACAGACTCAAATGAAAAATCATGAATACATTAATACTCCTGGTGCCCGCGGGACATCATTCGGTCTCGCCGCGGGCCTATATGCAAGTCACTCATTATCTGTTTAACAAATGTCATCACTACCGCGAAGAAGGTGGTGCGAGTCATGTCCTCACAGGCTTGGCACTTCACGACAATGTAATCGGCTATGGTTCTAATTCTTTCTCTTATAAATCCTTTTTCTTGTAACAAACGTCCGATCTGCTGGGCCTTGGCTTCCAAAGTTTGCTCGGCCACATGATTCTGTTCCTGAAGTTGTTGTAAATCCATTTCTAATTGTGCCAATGCTGTATAACAATGTTCTCTTTCTGTCTTAAAGTCTTTCGCTTGCTTGATCACTTTGTTCTCTGCAGCAACAACTCTTTTCTTTAATCCCGTGATCTCATTGTCGTACTTTTCTCTCAACTGCTTAACCAGGCATGCTCGTTCATCCGCGTTTTTAGCCAATTGCTTTCAAGCCTTGGCTAGTTCACATTCTGCGTTGTTCAAATCAAAACTATAGTCACTCACTCTCTGCCTCAGGTTACCTATAAATTTTTCATCTTTGGCACCTCGGGCGTGGTTCTCTGCCGCTGCTTTTATTTCCTGAATTTGGGCTCGAAGTGCCTCGTTTTCTTTAGCTAGCTTTTTCTTTTCACCTTCGTCCGTCGTGGCTTGCAAGCTATTTTCGAATTGAAGTTCTTTGACTTGTTTCTCCAACTTTCCTATTGTGGCCCTATACTCATTCTCCTTGGCCAACCAAGCCCATTGTTCTTATGACGCCTCGATGAATTCCTGAAGGTGGGGTCTTTTGGCCGGCCTCCCAAACTCAATTTCTCTTTTATACCAAGCCAGGTACTCTGGTGAAACTTCACCTTTGGATCGATCAAGCACACAAGTACTTGCTGTTAAGTATTGACATTCACTCCAAATTTGGCGGACTGCTGCTTCATGAAACTGACCGTTGGGTCCGATCTCGACTACTTGGGCACTAAGATCTTCATCTCTCGGAACTATTTGGCATCTCCCCAACTGCCTCAAAACCCGATATGGGGCATAAGGCTGGATACTCCTGAGTCCCATCAGGAGAAAATGAGGCCTAGTGGCTGGCATGTATATGATCTCATCCACAGGCAGCCATCCAAATGTCCACTCTATTTGGTTTGCAGTGATGAAACGGAGGCGTGCTATCCAATCTATAACCCCTTCTGGCAGGCTGATCCCATCAACCCTCGTATAAAATTCCTTTATACATGTTTTCTCTGTCGACCCATAACTCATAAATTGAGGACAATGGTGTAAGTGTTCGATCATCCATATCTGTAACATCACGTTTCACCCCTCAAAAAAGTCTCCTCCGGATTTGCAGGCTGTAAGAGCGCGAAAGATTTCAGCTACTATCATGGGTGCGAGGGTGTTGTTGGCCTGAGTAAGCAAAGTGTTGACAACCCCGGCTACTCATATGTCAATATTCCCATCCTTTCTAGGAAACACCAAAAGTCCCAAAAAGACTACCATAAATGCAAAACACATGTGTTCTTCCCACTTAAGGCGGTTTCCTCTACTGCAGATTTTGTTTTCCAGCTTGTTGAACCCCCTATATGACCACATCTGTTGTATATAAACTGCAAAGTACAAAAACCAACTGCCAAGTCTGGGTTGTGGACCCCCCTACTTATTTTCAAAGAGTCTAGGAACCTGTGTACGGCTACGGCCCTTGGAGCAATCAGGTACTGGTGTCTCAGGGGAACTTTGGGACCCCCAATATATCCGGTTATTTCTTCCAATGTTGGGGTAAGTTTAAAGTCTGAGAAATGAAATATGTTGTGGGTCAGGTCCCAGAATGTAATCAATGCCTTTATAATGTCTCCCCTAGGATTAATCTTCAGCAACCCAGTGAGGCCTCCCAAGTATAGATTGACTGTGTCTTGTCCCGATTTACCCAGATCATCCCACCATATATGCAACTCCAAAGGGATCTTGTTCACGATTGTTATTGGCAAATTCTGATTTGTGCTCATTCTGCACATTTGTTAGGGTGGTTAAGTAAAGATCACGATTCAAAAAACAAAGCTGACACCTTTTCAGATTTTATTTCAAAAGTAAAAACCAACTTTGCAAATACAACCTTCAGCACTTCCGGAGAAAGGTTTTAAGGCTTTGCTCGCTAACCGGCTAGAATTTTGAAAAAGAGACTGAAGGTGGCTATTCTTGTAAAAACAGCCTTACGGCGTCCTTTTGAGGACAATCGGCTATTTTTGACAAAATGGCATCACCTTAACCATAAAAAATAAATTTTTTGGTTTTTCGGGCTATTTTTGCAAAAAGGCAGTTGGACCCGATGGGAGTTGCCTATGTATCTCACACCCTGTGAGAATCAAACTGGCGTAGTTCGGGTAATTTAAAAAAAAATCAACTTTTTTTTTCTTTTTCCAAAAACACAAAGATTTTCCTTCTTTTTTTCTTCTTTGTTTTTCAAAATTTCGGCAGAGTTTCGGTATGTTTTGGGACATTGGTTTTTCAAAACAGTCACTTATCCCTCTCAACCATCTCATTAACCTTTCTAAATTTTCCTTATCAATCGGTCAACATGAAAATCTGAAGCAAATGAATGCACAAGTAGCAAATAAGATGCATCATGATGGTCTTTACGTTTCGGGTACACCTGTCCTAGACAGACCCAACCCCTGTGTTGAGTCTCCAAAGTCAAATGCACGTGATGCAAACAAACGTGCCTACTAGGGATCTGGCATGGGGCTGAGTTATTCTAGGTTCAAAAACCTGGGTATGTGTGCTAGACTGTGTACCCGAGCGGACAACTCGAGCCGAGGAGGGGGCTACATACCGGGAACCAAAAGGCCATCCGGCTTAGTAACTTGTCCGAGCCTCTTTCTTATTTCAAGGTATGACACTAACAGAATAGGGAGTCTCGACCAGCGAGCATATCCCCGAAGATGAGAAGAGAAGGGTTTCGTAGCAGTTTATATACAGTTCAAATAATATCAAAGCGGTAAAAGTAATATTTAGCACATTAGGCCCAAACATGTAATAAATTCAGATAACAAATAAAACCAAATATAACATTTCATCAAAGCTCGAATTCTGAACCCTAAACCAGAGATTCTGGGTTCGTTCCCCAGCAGAGTCGCCAGAGCTGTCACACCTCCTTTTTACCTACACCCCCCGGAAAGGGTATATATAAGGGAGTTTTTTCAAACTTAAAGTGACAATCGAAACGGGATTATTTTTATTTAAAGATTCAGAGTCGCCACTTGGGATAATTTATGGTGTCCCAAGTCACCCGTTTCAAATTCCGAATCGAGGAAAGATTGACTCTGTATTACAGTCCGCGAACCAGAAATCCGGGTAAGGAATTTTGTTAACCCGGGAGAAGGTGTTAGGCATTCCCGAGTTCCGTGGTTCTAGCACGGTCGCTCAACTGTTATATTCGGTTTAATTATCTGATTTTAAACAATTGTGAACATATGTGCAAATTATAGTTTTAACCGCTTTTATTCATTTTTTTAAAGAAAATTACAACGTTATTAAAACACATCTCGAACCACCTCACATAAGTGCACCCGTGGTTTTTGACATATTTTAACATTGTTGAGATTTGGATTTGGGTCACATAAATGTGCACCCGAGTTTAGGAAAGTAGATTATTAAATATGCGCCTAAAGCAACTACGCCTTTGCACTGTGCGAGGGCCATGGAATTTCGCTAAATGGCACGCCTCAGTTTCTAAAGATAAAACACATTAATTAAATGAGGTTCGTGCATTTAAAATTTTAATTGGCACGGCACGCCTCAAGTCTAGATTCGAAAGAAGGCTGATTTAATTAACTAGAAGACCTAAAGAAATTCGCATCTTTTATTCTGAAGCTAAGGTTCATTGAGCTTAATACTTAGTGGGCTGATATTAAAACTGATCCCTTGACTCTTTGATGAGACTAAGGCCAACAACAAGCCTTATAGCCTCAAACAGGCTAGGCCCGACTGGATAAGCAATACGTGAAGGGCCCAGGAATATACCAAAGAGACGGCAATGTAGCATAACAGGCCCAAGAGGCCCATCTCGATGTACTGCCTGTTGTATGCCCATGCTAAACCCCAAATTGACGACAGGGAAAGTATGGCATCAACCAAAAATATCCAAGACTATCATGATTTAAACAGCCTGCTGCAGTTAAACAAAACACTAAACTGAATTTGAAATTCTCAATTAAAGGTACCAAAACCTCATACTAACAGGATACTATGGGAATGCACAACTAGAACAAACTAACTTATGTAAGTTCGACAATCAATCACAAACTGGTTTTAAGAGAACAATTCCGCAGGTGAAATCATGAAAGTCAAGCTATTACAGTGACCCCATGGCACACATTGTCCAAATAACCATTTCAGTACCTCGAACCTATATGATGAGAACTTCAATTCATTTGAATCCAAACCTCACACTCATACTCTCTCAAAATCAAACCGACAAGTAGACATAGATTCACTTTATGATATTCAGCAACGTGAGAAAGGGCTATACTAAACATGCATAATATAGGATTACATACTTAATAATACGGAAATAGACGAAATAGTAGAAATAAACTTGAAATACAACTTGCATCTCAAGTGTTTCATATTCAAAGTGTAGATTCACATTCACATGTTGTCTATGGTTCCCAAAATATACCTGAAAAACAAAGAAAATAGGAAAAATGAGTGATCAGCAGCAGCATAGCATTATCAGCAGCAATATAACAGTGTTTACACAATTGAATCCAACCCAAACTTCAAAAAACCACTTTCCAGCAGTTCAAACCAAACTTCTAAACCCGGATTAGAGCCAGGTTTCCGCACAGATGCAACAACAACAACAACCCAGTATAATCCCACAAGTGGGGTCTGGGGAGGGTAATATGTACGCAAACCTTACCCCTACCCCGAAGGGTAGAGAGGCTATTTCCAGGAGACCCTCGGCTCAAAAAAGCAACAGGAGACGATATATTAGTACCATAAAAATGCATAATAAAATAACAGCAATATAGGATATATGAAATACAGAATATGAAATACGAAATAGATGGCTAGTATATTAAAAACTAGCAGGTAAAGCCCTACATCAATAGACGACCAATGGCATTCTTAGTCTAACTCCTAACTGGCTAGTCTCACTCTATTGTGCTGTAGAAATATTCACAATTTTCCCCTAACCTACAACCTTAATGCTCGGCCTCCATAATTCCTTGTCAAGGGCCATGTCCTCAGTAATCCTAAGTCGCGCCATGTCCTGTCTGATCACCTATCCCCAATACTTCTTAGGTCGCCCTCAACCTCTCCGCGTGCCCACTACAGCCAGTCGCTCACACCTCCTCACCGGTGCATCAGTGCTCCTCCTCTGAATGTGCCCGAACCATCTGAGTCTTACTTCCCGCATTTTGTCCTCCATGGGGGCCACGCCCACCTTCTCTCGAATATCTTCATTCCTAATCTTATCCATCCTTGTATGCCCGCACATCCACCTCAACATCCTCATCTCTGCTACTTTCATCTTCTGGATGCGTGAATTCTTTACCGGCTAACATTTAGTTCCATATAACATGGCAGGCCTAACCACTGCTCTATAAAACTTACCTTTTAGTAACGGTGGCACTTTCTTGTCATACAAGACTCCCGACGCTAACCTCCACTTCATCCACCCCACCCCTATACGGTGTGTGACATCCTCATCAATCTCCCCGATCCCCTAAATAACCGATCCAAGGTACTTGAAACTACCCCTCTTGGGAATAGCTTGAGAGTCAAGCCTCACTTCAACTCCCGCTTCCGTCGGCTCAACCCCAAATTTGCACTCGAGGTATTCCGTCTTCGTCCTGCTCAACTTGAAACCTTTAGACTCAAGAGCATGTCTCCAAATCTCTAGCCTCTCATTGACGCCGCCTCGTGTCTCGTCAATTAGAATAATGTCATCAGCAAATAGCATGCACCATGGCACCTCCCCTTGAATATGATGAGTCAGTGCATCCATCACCAGGGCAAATAGGAATGGGCTGAGCGCAAACCCTTGGTGCAACCCCGTACTAACTGGAAAGTGTTCAGAGTCGCCTCCTACTGTCCTAACCCGAGTCTTAGCTCCAGCATACATGTCTTTAATCACCCTAATATAGTCAACCGGGACCCCTTTATCCTCTAAGCAGCTCCATAAAACCTCCCTAGGAACCCTATCGTATGCTTTCTCCAGATCAATAAACACCATATAGAGATCCTTCTTCCTCTCCCTGTACTGTTCCACCATCTTCCTAATTAGGTGGATAGCTTCTGTGGTAGATCGCCTCGGCATGAACCCGAACTGGTTGTCTGAAATAGACACGTCCTTCACACTCTCATTTCTACCACTTTCTCCCAAACTTTCATGGTATGACTTAGTAATTTGATGCCCCTATAGTTGTTACAGCTCTGGACATCACCTTTGTTCTTATACAACGGAACCATTGTACTCCACCTCCACTCTTCAGGCATCCTATTAGTCTTGAATATAACACTAAACAATCTAGTAAGCCATTCCAAGCCTGCTCTACCCACACACCTCCAAAGTTCAACCGGAATTTCGTCTGGCCCGGTAGCTCTGCCCCTTCTCATCTTACGCATTGCCTCCATGACTTCATCGATCTCAATGTCCCTACAATTACTTAATTCATGGGGACTGTCGGCATTCCTCAATTCCCCAAGTATAATATCATGATCCCCTTCTTCACTTAGAAGTTTATGAAAGTAGGTCTGTCACCTCCTCTTAATCTGGTCATCTCCCATCAAAACTTTGCCGTCATCATCTTTTATGCACCTCACTTGGTCCAGATCCCGAGTTGTCCTCTCTCTCGCCTTAGCGAGTCGGAATAACTTCTTCTCCCCACCTTTGTTCCTTAGTTCCTCATATTGACGAGCAAAAGCTGTCGTCTTAGCCTCTGTTACTGCCATCTTCGCCTCCTTCCTAGCTCCCTTATACCTTTCACTGTTCACTCTCTTCTCTTCCTCGTCAGTGCTCCCTACTAACCGTAGGTAAGCCGCCTTCTTTGCTTCCACTTTACCTTGGACAACTGCATTCTACCACCAATCTCCTTTGTGGCCACCATTGTGGCCTGTAGATATCCCTAACACCTCTCCCGCCGCCTTTCTTATACAGTCCGCCGTCGTCGACCACATTGTGTTTGCGTCCCCACTACTTCTCCAAGCTCCCATTGCCGATAACTTTCCTTCCAACTCCTTAGCTTTATCCTTAGTTAAGGCGCCCCACCTAATCCTGGGGCGTCCTTGTACTGACCTCTTCTTTCTCCTTATCCTAATACAAATGTCCATCACCAAAAGCCTATGCTGCGTTGAGAGGGTCTCACCTGGGATAACCTTACAGTCCTCGCACAACCTTCTGTCGCATCTCCTGAGGAGGAGATAGTCAATCTGAGTCTTCGCCACCAAACTTTGGTAAGTAACCAAATGCTCATCCCGCTTCATAAAACTTGAGTTCGCAATGACTAGATCGAAAGCCTTGGCAAAGTCCAACAGAAAAATGCCCCCTCCGTTCCGCTCCCCGAAACCAAAGCCGCCATGCACCTCAGTGTACCCACCTGCAGATGACCCAATATGACCATTGAAATCTCTTCCTATGAATAACCTCTCAGAAGGCGGTATACTACAAACAATCTCATCCAACCCCTCCCAAAAGAGCCTCTTAATATCCTCATCCAAGCCTGCTTGCAGTGCGTACGTGCTAACGACAGTGAAAGTACCCTCGCCCACCACCAACTTAATAGTCATTAGTCTATAATTCACTCGCCTGACCTCTACCACGGACTCTCTAAGAAGGCTATCCACCAGGATACCCACTCCATTCTTACCCCTCAGGACACCAGAGTACCACAACTTATACCCATCCACGTTTTTCGCCCTCGATCCGACCCACCCAGTCTCCTGGACACACGCTATATTAATCTTCTTCTTCTGAAGGATTTTCGCCAACTCTATGGATTTACTCGTTAGTGAACCTATGTTCCATGACCCGATTCTCAACCTATAGGCTCCCTTTCCCCCTCTACCTCCCCTGCTACCCGTCCCACCCCCTGACCCCAGCCCCACACTCTGCCCCACCCGAGGACATGCCCTTATTCTATCATCCCAGACTGCAGCCACTACACCCACAACAATCTAGAGAAGACTCACTAGTGCACAACGGACAACGAATCAAACTAGAAGGAAACAAGTGGTAACTAGTATCCTAGTTGAAAGGTTTAACTATTGTGGAGTAAAGTAACAGTAATTTAGCTAACACCAAAAGGGAAACAGTAAAACAGGAGGTACCAACTCCCGTTAACAAAACATGTGGTTGATTTGCTGTACTCTATGTAGTTGTACGCTCATGCACCACTTCCTACCGCCCTTTGCTGACTCTCGCCCAGGTTTCTCTCCTTTGACAGTGCTCGTGCGCCCAACTTGTCTCCAATACTTCGAGAATTCCTGAAAACACAGAAAATACCACGACCCAAAAACCAGAAGGAGCTATCACCGCTACCACTGGTATAGCCCCAAAATATAAAATGTACAAAGAAAGGAGAAGAAGAAAACGAGAATATAAGGGTGTGGGTGGGGGCAGATTTGGGACGCAAAAGGGGTGGGTCAAGAAAACCTGATACTATTATATAGTTATAGTATTATATATCATATAATACTAATCATTCAAATCGAACAGATAAAGAGTCATGCAAATGAATTGAAGCTTCGATTTTGGAAAAAACAAAAATACAAAACAATCCCAAAACCAAAATAACTAATCGAACAGAAGAAGAACTGAATCAAATTGAAACTGTTTAGCCCAACCTATTTGTAAAATAAATGGAATAAATTGGAAACTCATGGGAAATGCAAAAGGGAAAAATCGTCCTAATTCTCCCAGCAACTAAACATAGAGTACAACAAGCGAAAAAGATTGAAATATGAAAAAGTGGTTATAGAAATTAATGTATTAAGATAAAATAATTAGGGATATTTCGATTGGGGAAGAACGTAAGTCAATAAATCTGCCCATAAGTCATAATCAATTTGGGTCAATTGCTAATTTAGGTCAAAATCAGAAAAATAAAAAAAGCAAAATTTGTAAAAAGAAGAAAAACTTACTCAAATAATCACAGATTTGAAGAAGAGTCTCCCTCACCTAATAAGGGATTGATTCGAATTCAAAGGGATGCAAAGAAATGAAGAAGTGAATGACGAGACCAGAGATTATTCCTTTTGACAAAAGACTTCTGACGGGAAAGGGGGGCGGCTGGTCAAGGAGGCATAAAATAGCATGATTTTTGTGGATTGCGATCTTGATCTGTTGTACAAAAAGCAACACGCAGGCCTTCTCCGCATAGATGCACAAATTTGGAATTATTTTCAAGAAAGTTCTAGAGTAGCAAAGATTCAGAGAGCCAAAACCAAGAAACCAAAACCAATTCAAACATTTCTAGGAAATTTCAGAAGGAAATCAGTTACTTCTCCAATTCATTATATTTTTTTCTCTTTTCAGTCTCTCTAGGGTGTAAAAATTGTGTGTTGAGTGAAAAGAAGGCTTCATTTATAAGGCTAGGGGTCTGTTGTGTGCCTTCCAAGGCAAGGCAATAAGATTTTTCCAAAATACCCTCACAGGGAATCTTTTAAAACTGATTTTTGGACAGCTATCCATTTTCTTCAGATATTTTCAATTTGCAGCCCGTTTTCCCTAACAATTTTGGGCAGCTATCCATTTAGGAAGCTTCCCCATCAGTTATTAAAAGATTCTTCAAGTTAAACCAATCTCCAAAATTACCCCTAAAGTTCCCAATTATTCACTTACCCCCCTAAGTTCTGAATTCTCACAATCACAACAAACAGCAAACAAACGAAATTACACCTTCAGCTGGATTGAAAACCAATGAAATTCAAAACAATTGTTGAGTCATATTAAATCATGAAGAATTAGTCTGCTACAAAGCCCTACAATGGAACTTTCAGAAATACTAGAAAGCTGATGATTCTAGAACATGCTTGAATGAACCAACAAACACAACTACACCCTAAGATCCTTCACACATAAACATGAACTCAAAAAATGCTCTTGAAACAGGAATTAATGCGGACGATGAGCTATACTTGGCCAATCTCAATGCTTCAGTTCCGGAATTAATTCACAAATATAAACATGAAACCTTGCAGAAAGAAGAAAATCGTACGAATTGAAACTAAGTTCAACTCAAACCCTATGAAACTGGTTGTTATTAACAATCTAGCAAACAAGTTAACTAATGAACTTAAAACCAGAGACGTAATGCAATGGAACAAGAAACGGATCTTCTGAAGAAAGAAACCAGAAAACAAACAAACAAACAAACAAACAAACAAACAAAAGAAAAGATCAAATGGAAAACAATCGACACAAAGAGATTATCCCAAACCTGCTTCAGCAAAAACCTGCATGAACTTGAATAAATCTTTTGAAGAAGAAAGAGAACCTTTGACGGTCATTAATCGATTGTCCTTAACAAAAGACAAATGATTAATGACGGTTTGGGTTCACTCAACCTTGTTGAACCAGAAAAGAACACAAGGAGAGACCTAGGGCATTCCGGACTTCTGTTCCACCATTGACGAGCTAATTTGGCAGGAAACAAGAACGTGTTTGGAACGGGAAATGGTTGAAGGTTTATTTGGGTGAACTCGGGTAGATTTGGGGTTTTAGGATTTTTAGATTTTGGATTCAGATCTATCATTCGAGCATTTGTGGTGGGATTCTAGGGAAGTTGGTCAGAGATTTGGGAAGAGGGTGATGAGAGGATTCTAGGGTGTGGTTTGGAGGCTGGCTGAGGCGGCGGCGCCAGCGGATATGGTGGAGGTTTCAGGGGCGGCGGGCTCTAGGGTTTTGAGAGACAAAGGGGTGAAGAGAAGACTGAGGGGGGTTGACCGGGGTATGGGGCATTCGGACACTATTATATGAAAGGGAGTCAAGTTCCCAACCGTTGGATCATGCAAGATCAACGGCTGGGATATGATTGAATCAAACGGCGTCATTTTGAACCAGCTACAACGGACCAGGTTTAGGGGGACTGGACTTGGGCGGATGGGTGGAAATATTTGGGCCTTGGCATATAACTGGCCCAATTCCGGGTCTTGGAATCCAATTTTCTTTTGTTTCCTTTTTATTTTAGTTCCCTTTTCTCTTTTTTTTATTTTTAAATTCTTTTTCTTTTCAAAATTAAAACCTAAATTAATTTCTAAAACAAATTATCCTACCAAATTATATTAATTACTCAAAACAATATTTACAATAATTAATTAATCCCAATATTGAAAGAAACTACAAAATTTAAAGTTGAAAATGCAAAATGAGTCATTTTTTTTATTTTAATCATTTTTATGAGACAACTAAATCGCTAATTAACCTAAAAATGTAGAATTAAATCCTAAATGCAAATGCAATATATTTTGTATTTTCATGAATTAAATAAAATAAACGTGCACAGACAAATGCAAGCAATTAACAACAACTACAAAAATCCACGAAATTGCAAACAATGGGAAAAAAATTATTTTCTTGAATCTATAGGAGTAATTCATATAGGGAAAAAATCACGTGCTCATAGCTGCCCCTCTTTGCTCGGAAACACAGAGAGTTTTTCGTGCAAAGATAAGGTGAGTGGATACGAGCGATTTTTGCCTGTTTGGATACTCCGTGGGAAGCATTTTTGAAAAATTATCATTTATTTATTTATTCACTTCAAATGTAAAAAGATCTTGTATATGTCACGAGCCGTCAGTCGTAGAGGGAAGGAGTCTGAAACCTAAATGTGGTTCTTTTGGACTCAAAATACTTTTTTAAGTGTTAAAAAAAGTTATATTTCTATATAAAATGTGGTTCATACCTTAACGACCATTTGGGACGTTAAGGTAAAATGCGATCCATTACCGCGCTTTATATAAAATGTTGTAACAGACCGCGTTTTATATAGTAGCTGATAAGACTGCTATATAAAGCGCGGTACATTACCATATTTTATATAAAACGCGATAATGCACTGCATTTTATGTACATAAATAAATGAACCCTTCCCTGGCCCCATGTTTCTGCCCAGATCCCCATCCCCTTCCCCTTTCGTTTTTTAATAAACAACCCCCCCCCCTCCATTAACGTCCAAAAAAATCTCGTGTAAACCTCACCCGTCCCATAAAAAGAAGATATTGTTGGTCACACATCCTAGCCAAGCCTTGTATTGTTGCGGTTTGCTTGTTTCGGAGTCAAATTTTCAAATCTTCAACTTTCCAAAAAATATAATTCGAGGTATTCCGATTTAGTTTATGTCCAAACTCGTAAAAATAATGCATATTACTTGTTTTGAATGTGTTGTAAGTTGTTTTGTGTTTTTTTTGTGATTAAATTGGTATGTTATTTTTATCCGGACTAAGATAATAATGTTGTAAAAAATATATATAAAAATTGTGAAATCATTATTATTTGTAAATAAAAATGTTAATAAATTTCTATTATTGTTTTATATGTATTTTCGTGATTACATTGTATTTGTTGTGTAACTTGTGTTTTATCTGGTTTAAATTATTTTTTTGCTTAAAGACTAGTAAATTGGAATGCCTTTTAGGGTAGTAAAATGTAATGTCTTTTAGCGTAGTAAAATATAGTGCTTTTTAGCGTAGTATAATATAGCACCTTTTAGCATAGTAAAATATAGTGTCATTTACTGTAGTTTCCATGTAGTTTAAGTATCTCTTATACTCAAAAATACGTCAAAATAACTAATAGATCAAACATAAATTTTTTCCAATTATAGTCAACATATATTTGGTGCTACTGGGCCGCAAATATCGAACCTGGAACTCATATAATCTTTAATAATTAAATATTATATAATTATAAAAATTAATTATTTAATTTACAGACAAACATATAAAATTATAAAACTAACATGTAAAATAATAAAACTAACACATAGAATAAATTGGTGCTACTAGGCTCCAAATATCGAGTCTGGAACCCATATGTGAATATTTAATTATAAAAATTAATTATTTAATTTACAAACTAACATATAAAATTATAATACAACTAACACATAGAAGAATTTAGGATATCTTGATGCAACTGGGCCTCAAATATCGAGCTTGAAACCTTTATGTGAATATTTGTTTATAAAAATTATTTATTTATTTTACAAACTAACATATAAAATTATAATAAAACTAACACATGGAAGAATTTAAGATATCTTGGTGCTATTGGGCCTCAAATATCTAGCGTAGAACCTTTATATGAATCTTTAATAATTAAATATTATATAATTATAAAAATTAATTATTTAATTTACAAACAAACATATAAAATTATAAAACTAACATGTAAAATAATAAAACTAACACATATAATAAATTGGTGCTACTGGGCTCCAAATATCGAGCCTGGAACCCATATGTTAATATTTAATTATAAAAATTAATTATTTAATTTACAAACTAACATATAAAATTATAATAAAACTAATACATGAAAGAATTTAGGATATCTTGGTGCTACTGGGCCTCAAATATCTAGCCTAGAACCCTTATGTGAATACATCATAACTAAATATTGTATAATTATAAAAATTAATTATTTAATTTACAAACAAACATATAAAATTATAAAACTAACATGTAATTAATGTTGTTTAATTTATAGTAGACGACATGGAGGTGCCGCCTATTCATCCTAGACCTTCCAGCGATGCGCTACTCTAGTTACAGGACGATCATAGGTCCGCTCACATATGGGAGGGTGAGTTACTGACCCAGACTCTCCGCGCCAGAAGAGTGGACGACATGTGGGACTTTCTGCATAATAGAGTTCTTCATGCCCGTGTAGTCGCTGCCTACGGGACACGGGTTTCTACAGGATGATTGATATCGGGCGACTAAAGCTCGATTGTTCTTTGACCATGGCTCTGATAGAGCGGTGGCGACCGGAGATGCACACATTCCACCTGCCCATTGGCAAGGCCACCGTCTCACTACAGGACGTGAAGGTTTTATATGGGCTACCCGTTGATGGAGACCCTGTTGCTCTGCCGCCTGGCATGAGAGAGATGACATGTGTGCAGTACCTGGACATGCTGCAGCGGCTCACTACTTTCCGCGTAGAGGATGAGACTGTATTGCATGGGACCAGTCATTTTTTGTTGACGACTATTCGATTGTGGTTGGAGGCATTGAATCCTCAGATCGATGGTGCTACACCGGATGATCATGTTGACCGGTATACGAGGTTGCTGCTACTCCTGTTGTTTGGAGGGGTCTTGTTCTCGAACACTTCCGGGAACCTAGTCAGCTTGAGATTTCTTCATCATCTTGAGCGGCTAGATGATTTATCTCAGTACAGTTGGGGATCTACTGTTCTCGCCTACTTGTACAGATGCATGTGTCGGGCGAGCATGGGCACCCAGCGTGAGGTTGCTGGATTCTTGCCGCTACTACAGGTGAAAACATATTCGAATACTCTATTCATTTTAACATACCTAGTAAAAATATATCCTAACTTTTACGTTAACTTTTATGTTAGGTTTGGGCCTGGGAGCGGTACCTATAGTTGCAACCACCTCTACCACCATTAGATCCGGATGTACCACCAGAGTTGCTCCCTCTAACTAGGAGGTGGGTACTCCGATGGGGACATATGCGCGAACAAGAGGCTCGGCATAATCTCTCCTTGTGCAGGGATATATTGGATTTGCTGGATGGCGCACATGTAAATGTATATCTATGTTTACTTGTCATTGCTTCAAATACCAGTTGTGTATATTGACGTTTTTTGTTCTTCCTTAATAGTTCATTTGGACGCCATACAGCAACGCGCTGATAGGTGGCTTTCCCGATTGTTGCTCAGCCAGCCGTAATAGGTGGGGCTCTTCTGTCCCATTATTCTGCCTTGATATTGTGGAGCATCATGCCACCGAGCGGGTACTTTGCCAGTTTGGAAGGCTGCAACTCGTACCGACACCGCCCATCTGGGAGACCATACATTACCAACAGGATGATCGTACCAGGATGGATGACCAATATTCGGCATGGATACAGGATCAGATATTTACTTGGGACCAGCGATTAGAGCTGATTCCCTCCCCCCCCCCCCATTCACCGAGTCGGCAGGATACTGAGTATGATTATATGCCCTAGTACCGCAGCATTACCCGACTTTTTGTCGGGAACCCCGTTCACCGAGCTGGCAGTCGGTACGTTGCATACGCCGGAAGGCACGAGGCATTGGTATGTTATTTGGTATTCTTACTTATAACTATGATATAACTTTTTATAATTTATATTTTACATGTTGTGCAGGCTATTGGCCTACATTTAGTCCACCAGTTGGGACTGCAGATGCAGCAGCATGCCGGCAATCCTGCGGTCGCTTTGTAGGAGTATATCCGGCAGGTTACAAAGCTTGCTGCCCGGAAACTGCATCGAGCCAGAGAGGACGAGCGCTTAGAGCACTTCCGTGCTTATATGGTGCCAGAGTACTATCGTCGGGGTAGGCCTGTCCCACGACTGAGGGGACGACGAGGGAGGGTTGTCCCACGAGGTAAGGGTGCCCAATGGGGTTGTGGGAGCCGGTGAGGAGGTGGTCCCCAGCAAGGGAGCGTTGAGGCACCTGTTGAGCCACCTGATGAGGATGTTGGAGCTGATCTGCCAGGTTACCTCCCTCAACCAGACGAGCATCCTAGCAGCATGTCGTCGTACAGCCTTCAGCTGGCACTACCAGCATCGCAGGTGACCTCGTCAGATCCATTGTTGATCACGGGAATGAGCATTACCGGAGATTGGGAGCAGTTCTTTTCAGGCACATCTACCGCTACTGAGGATCGGCCGACCCGAGATGTGGATGGTCGGCGCCAGCTGAGTTTTGGCTCATCGTTGACGGGTGTTGTGGATCTTTCACAGGCATAGGTATGTTTGTACTACTATTAAATTTAAATTTGTTTTTATCTCATTGATTCGCCATAAAAAACTTTATAATTTCCTATTAAGGCTTCATCCCAGCCGTCACGGAGGCCACGTTGTGCGATGCTGAGCAGGACCCCACGGATGCTTATATTCAGGAGCCCGATGAGACCATGGTAAGAATTTTTTTTTTATTTAACACGTACATTACTAATACATATTTTCATATAATGAGCTGACTTATTGTTTTATAGGTTGCTGATGAACTGACGGTCCCTTCTACCGATCCTGCCAGCACTACTGACGATTATGCTGCAGCGCATCCTCATATAAAGAGGTGACGTGATAAGGATGATCCTGATAGCATACCCGGCGGGAAGGGATGTGCCTCAGGCCAGCGGGTGCATTGAAGCACACAGGCTGTGGGACACATTGATTTTCTTTTTTTGTCGTTTTTATGTACACTATGTAAATAATAACAACAATTTTTTATGCTTAAATAATATGCACATTATGTTTTAATTTCCTCGTTTCTTCTTTATTTTAACACTACAACACAAACACAAACATAGAAACTTAACATAATTTAAATGCAGTACAACTAATAAAAACACATAACACGGGAAATATAAAGATAAAGTACTACACTCAACACATACATGTCATATATTAGTCACCACCACCTAGTATTCTCTGCTTCAACCATTTAAATTTTTCTTCCAGCTTATTTTTTACTTCTCCCGCCTCTTTGAGTTTCTCCTTCAACTCCGCAACTTATCACGACCCTAAACCTAGACCCGATCGTGATGGCGCCTCTCGTGAAGACAAGGCCAGCCAACACAACCCCCAATTAAATTAACATATAACAATTCATAATTTAGTCATAAATAAAGATAAATCCCAAAAATAAAAATGAAATAGTACGATTTGCGGAAAAACCAACACACTCCGACATCGGGGTATCACCAGTCATGAGCATCTACATAAGTCTAGGAATATGGAAAACGGAACAAAATCTAATACAAGGGAAGGAAATAATGATAAGAGGGAGAAACACTAGGCTGCGAACGTCGAGCAGCTACCTAGTGGACTCCGAAAATCTACTAAAAGCTATCAACCCTCGCTAGCAGGACCTGAAACTCCTAAATCTGCACACAGGGTGCAGGGAGTATAGTGAGTACTCCAACTCGGTGAGTAATAACAATAAACAAAGACTGAGTGATAAGAAATCACGTAAAAACATAACAAAATGCTATAAAGAGGCAGAGTAAAACCAATAAAGTACAATAAAATAGTGAAATCTCATAAAACACCTTAGTTCAGTATAAGCTTCTTTAAAACACCTTTTTAACAGTTAAATAAGTAAATGAAAGGCAGCTAGAAAAAATAAACACAAAAAATCCGCCCCTCGGGCACAATGTCAACAGAATCAGCCTCTCGGGCAATAACATAGAACAACACCAACCCCTCAGGCTATATCTCATATCACAATGGGTACTCGCGCTCACTGGGGGTATACAGACTCTAGGAGGAGCCCCTTATAGCCCAAGCGCAATATCAAGAAATCTCGTGGCATAATCAATAGGCTCTCGGCCTCATATCAAGCCACCTCGCCAGATAACAACCCAGGCCCTCGGCCTTATAATCATAAATCAATGCAACACTGCTACGGTGTGCAGCCCGATCCCATAATAACCTTACAATACAAGCCATCGGCCCTACTCAGTCAGAAATCTCTAAAAGCCGCTCGGGCATAGTAAAATATGTCGCTCAGCCCAAAATATCATTTAAAGTGTTAAAACAGAGTAAACATAACTGAGTTATGAAAATAGCATAATATAGCATGACTGAGTATAGATATAAAATCAAAATAGTAAGGAAATAGCGGTAAAAATCCCCTAAGGGTCCAAACAGTTGGCATGAGGCCCAAATATGGCATTCAACCCAAAACATGATGATAGCAAATAGTTTTCAATTAAATACGCAGTAAATAAGTCATACGAGATGGACTAAGTCACAATCCTTAACGGTGCATGACTCCACGCTCGTCATCTAGCGTGTGTGTCACCTCAATATAGCACAACGATGTGAAATTTGAGGCTTCATACCCTCAGAACAATATTTACAATCATTACTCACCTCTATCCGGTCCAAACACTAGCCCGCGATGCCCTTGCCTCTCAAATCGGCCTCCGGATGCTCCAAGTCTAACCAAAATCAGTGCAAAACCATCAAAATATGCTAAGGGAACAAAGCCCACTCGAAAGAAATCAAATTACAACACAAATCCCGAAATTGGCCAAATCTGACCCATGAACCCACGTCTCGGATCCCAATAAAAATTACATCAATAGGCTCCTCATCACTCCCCGAGTTCATTCATATCAAAATCACCAAAATCCAACCATAAATGACCCGTTAAATCCCTAATTTTTGGTCTCCAATTACAAGCCCTAGTTCTTCAATATAAGACTTAAATTCCATGATTAATTAGGTAGGAAACACATTAATATCAAGTATTAAGTCCATAAATCTTACCTCCAAGTGTTTCCCTTTGATTCCCTCTTCAATTCTTCTCAAAAAGCTCCAAAATCACTCAAAATGGTGAAAGTTAGACCCAAAATCGCGGACAATGGCTATTTAAACATTCTACCCAGGCATTCAAATCCTTCAGGTTGTTCGCGAAGAACAACCTGAAGTTGACCAAAAATTCCTCTTAGGCGAACGCGACCACCCCCTTGCGAACGCGATGACTCCACAACTCAAACCATCGCGAACGCGTCTGCTACCTCGCGAACGCGGGACCTCTTTCGCGAACGCGAAGGCCAAATCTTCAGCCTCACATTCTAGCCCTTCGCGAATGCGAGGGTCCACTCGCGAATGCAAAGCACTGTTGTCTGCAACACTACAACAGATTTTTCTGCAACTTTTCACAAGTTGAAATGGTCTGTTTAACCATCCGAAACTCACCTAAGGTCCTCGGGACCTCAACCAAACATGCCAACATATCCCATAACAATATTCAAACTTGTTCCAACCTTCGTATCGCTCAAAACAACATCAAAACACCAAATTCGTATCGGATTCAAGCCTAAGAATTCCAAAATCTTCTAAATTTTGCTTTCGATCAAAAAGTCTATCAAACCACGTCCGAATGACCTGTTATTTTGCACACACATCCCAAATAACACAACGGACCTATTGCAACTCCCAGAATTCCATTCCGACCCCTATATTTAAATCTCACCTGTCAACCGGAAAACGCCAAAATTCCAATTTCACCAATTCAAGCCTAAATCTACTCCGGGCCTCCAAAACACATTCTGATTATGCTCCTAAGTCCCAAATCACCTCCCATAGCTATTCGAACTATCGGAACTCACATCCGAGCCCTTTAACACATAAGTCAACATCCGGTTGACTTTTCCAACTTAAGCTTACTCAAAAGAGACTAAGTGTCTCAAACCTTACCAAAACTTCTCTGAACCCAAGCCAACCAACCCGATAACACATAATACCGATAAACAAAACAATAAGAAGCATAAATGGGAGAAATAGAGTGGTAACTCATGAGACGACTGGTCGGGTCGTCACATAACTTCTCGTTTGTATTCTCGTTCATATTCCCACTATTTTTTGGTCAAATCATGAAGAGACTGCAAAGATTGTTTGTAGCATTCCTGGTGATAGTATTCATCAATCCATACCTCAAATTTGCAAAAAGGTTTGTCAGGAACCTTATAAAACTTGTTCATACACATCCAGTAGCGGTGTCCAACTTCACCATCATCCCAAAAGTCTTTCATGATGCATTTTTTACCGCACTCACACCTTGGTACATAAAGGCGTTCAGATATTTGTTAAAACGTAAAAAAAATGGTGCTTTTATGGAAAGTGTTGCTATTGGTTATTGTTAAGCGCAGAAAATAACTAGAATGCGCCTGTTATTTATAGGCAAGGCAACACACAAAACGTAGTATTTAACCGCACTATATATATTCAAACAAAATATATATATATTCACATAATTATCATAGTATTTAACCGAGCTATACTTGGCGTGTTAAAGATTTTTTCTGATACAAAACAGCTTTTCAGAATGAGAAGACAACACACAAAACGTAGTATTCAACCGCGCTATATATATTCACACAAAATGTAGTATGTAACCGCGCTATGCTTGGTGTGTTAAAGATTCTTTCTGATACAAAATGGCTTTTTTGCAGTCGCGCAGCTTTTTAGAACAACAAGATAACACATAAAATGTAGTATTCAACCGCGCTATACATATTCACTTATTTATCAAACATCTTCCTCCTCTAACAGTGTAGTTTTCTAATAATTTTAGCGTGAAACTCAAAAGTGAACGTAAAAATTTTCCGTTTTCTAATCCAACACTTTTTTTGATTACATGAATGGGAGGGAGAAATTCATTAATTTACTCAACTGAAAAATCTTAAATATCAATAAGATGTGGCAAGACTGTGGAAACATAATTTTATTTGATACATCTTGCAACATAAACAAGTACATACACTTATTACAAACAATATTACTAAAAAACAAAACACAACGTGTATCCTTGATAGTTTGGCACATTAGATGAACTTGCACCAGGAGCTGGTTTACCACCACCACCCAAACTAGTTGAAGGACATTTATGACGGTCGTGTCCTGTTTGCGAGCATATGCCACATTTACGCGCATAAACGGTATCACCAACATCCATTTGGTTTCATATACGCGTTCTCTTTTGCACCTGTAGCTTGAGCAAATAGTCCTTGTTACACAACATTTTAAATGGTTTCAGCGGCCAATAATGCTTAGCACCCATTGGCTGCAACTGCCCACTATATGTGTTTAAGTATGCAGCAACATTGTATTGCCTATCAACATAGTTGGTTGCCCCTAAAACTGTTTGTTGAAGCACTCCATGGCATGTGAGCACGGCATGTGGTAGATGGTCCATTTTCCACATGAACACAACCTGCTGGCTTTATTTATGGTGTGTATATTATTCCCCATGTGTTGATGGATAACGGTGTGAACTTCAAAAATACCCCAGTTGTGATCATACTGTAAAAATGAATGCCAATGTGCTCGCCTCCTGTATTTCTCAAATCTTTTCATCAGTATTGGCATAAATTCAACACCTCTCTCCATCAATTCCGATGCACTTGTATGCCTTTCAACAAACCTCTCCACCATCTGTTTGAATGTCATCCGGACCATAGCAGTGACAGGTAATCCATGTGCAGACTTCAATAACCCATTGAAAGACTTCGACACATTTGTAGTCAGGGTTCCCCATCGTCTGCCACCATCAGCATGCAATGTCCACTTCTGAAGCTCATGTTGCATCAACCAATTATAGGCTCTTTCGTCTAACTGCCGGATCGATTCTATGCGCCTCCTAAATTTGCACTACTGGTGATCGATTGCAGTCATCCATAGTAAATTATGCAAGTCTTTGTTGGGATATTTCTTCTAGAAATTGGTCTTTAGGTGCCTCACACAGTAACGGTGGTATGCATAGGGTTCCTGCCATTCAGGCAAATGCTCTACAGAACTTAATATACCACCATGCTGATCAGATAGTAGATAAATACCTTAACGGTTTGACAACGTGCTGCTTCAAGTGGTTCAAAAATAACGTCTACGTCTCTTGGCTTTCATTGGCACAGATGGCAAAAGCTAGTGGAAATATTTGTCCATTGGCATCTACTGCAACGACGATCAACAGCTTAATATCATACTTTCCATAGACATGAGTATGGTCTATGGAAATTACCGGATGGCAATGAAAAAAACCATCAATTGCTGGTTTAAATGCCCAGAACACGTATTTGAATATATATTCCGAGATTCTTGCACTCTACTCGAGCTTTCATTCAACAACAGTCTCAGGATTGAAGTGATTCAGTGCGGCCATCTATCTGGGTAGAGATGCAAATGACTTATCCCAATCACCATAAACAATTTCAAATGCACGTTTGCGCCCGGGATATGCCTTTCTTTTGGTAATAGTACACCCATATTCCTGGTGGATGGATGTAATACACTCTTTGATCTTGTACCTAATGGACACTTCCAAGTATGGAATCAGTTGAAGAGAAATCAAGTCAACATCCAAGTGAAGTGATTCCCATTGAATGTGCCCATTTCACAATTGTGGGCGCTAATATATTTATCCACTTTTCACAACCTTGTTTCCTTCTTGCTCGCACACAGCATCCAGTGATAACCCGTAAACCATCTACGGCAAACAATCTTGTACCTCCGGACTTGACTCTCATACTATCATCTCACGACACTCTCTTACGTTGTACATTTTACAAGCCCTAGATAAACGAGCTTTATCGGGAAAAAATATGCCATTTGCCAACACCGTTGGTCTAGACTCATCCTATATTGCTGATCAAATTTCGTCAAGATCCCTTATAAGGGCATCCACATCTGGCATACTTGGCAAATTATCAAGGTAGGAAATATGCCTTGAATGAAATGGCACATTGGACTCGTACACTTTTGGTCTAATGGGAGGTGGAGCATTCTCCATCGTCAGCTCAGGTTTGACATTCACGTCCTCCTCATCATCACCCTCGTTAGGGAAGGGAGTGTCATCTCCAGACTCATCGACATTGTTGTCATAATCACTATTATCTTCCTGACTCTGCGCATCTGCCAAATTTCGAGTAAATACGTCGTCTACGGGCAATTGAGTGAGGTCATGACCATCAAGTTGCTCGTTTTCACTACACAAACAACAAAATGATAAGCTACTGAAATTGTAAAAATACTTTACATATAGCTGTATCACTTCACTTACAAGTCGTAATGTATTGACATTCCATGATGGACATTATCATGTTAGCGATGCCTCCCAGATGGACCACAGTGATCCAACACACCAACGCATATTCCAACTAGGCGTGGGGTCATAACTTGTAAAATTCATATCTGGGTGGTACCTCCTGTGGAATATATAAGTGTTAATACAAATTCAATACAACAAAAAATAAATATCGTAACCTAAAGGAAAATTGAAGTTTACCAATCGTCTTGTGGATTATGTAAAGTAGGAGAGGAATTATTTCCTCGCTCCTCGTTCGCCCGTGGAGATAAGTTTAGATCCGGCCAAACTCTTTCAGCCGGAACCTGTTGGGCTACAACTGCTCCAGAATAACCACCCGATGATTGAGGGTTATCACTAATCTACGCAACATCATTATTGTGAACGTCTTCATGCTTCACGTACATTTCCAATATTTTTATCAAAATAAGTTCCCGGTATTCATCCGGAGTCCCCAAAAAATCTCTCAGAGTTTCATCATCCTCGATGTTAAACTTAACGTAACAAGCAACCCTTTGCGGAGTCATAGAATACGGATATCTTTTGATTATTTTAAGATTCACCGAACGCTTGCTCAACCTTATTTTATTGCATAACAACGATACCAGTCTATCATACTCCATTGTATGTGGCAACTTAACATGACTCTGTGGAGATAAACTATAGCTCAATGAGTTATTCGCCACCACAACCTCACTCCCCAATATCCCCCCCCCCAATATAATGAAACCCTTACTTTTTGCTCTTCAGACATTATGAAAAAAGCTTGAGAATTTAACAACAAGAAAAATTTATCACGAAGTTGGAGTATTTCTGAATGATTTTTCTCA
This sequence comes from Nicotiana tabacum, assembly GCF_000715075.1. Lineage (NCBI taxonomy): Eukaryota > Viridiplantae > Streptophyta > Magnoliopsida > Solanales > Solanaceae > Nicotiana > Nicotiana tabacum. The sequence continues at coordinate 221,901,735 of NC_134080.1, read as the reverse complement.
AAACCCTTAACGTCTTTAAATAAGGCAATGTCTAATCCGGGGGGTCAAAATTTTGGAAGTAAAATGCGGTTTAAAAGGGCGTTTTACATATTTGAATTATTGTTATGTCAGTTAAACGCAGAAGAGTTACTGGTGGGCCACAAAATACATAAAACGCGGTTAATTAAAGCGTTTTATATAAAATGCAGTAATAAATCGCGTTTTATATAGTTGTCATATCACCTAAAGGTAAAACGCTGTATCAAAATTCAAAAAGCATTCTATATAAAATGCGGTTATGAATCGCGTTTTACCTTAACGTCCCAAACGGCCGTTAATGCAAAATGCGGTTATGAACCGTGTTTTATATAGAAATGTAACTTTTTTTTTACACTCAAAAAAGCATTTTGAGTCCAAAAGAATCACATTTTGATTCCGGAGCCACGCACGAGGGAAGCAAAAGGAAAGCAAGGGAAATTCTTCACCTTTTTGGAAAAATTCTTTTAGTTATGTATTGAATGTATCATATAAATATATGTACTGAAAAGTGACTTTACTATCATAGCCACTATTCACAGTCTAGTAGCCGAGTTAGAATTCCCTCACAAGTAGGTTTTTTGTTTGGCTCTGTCCAGCAGTCTGCAAAATAAGTTTTTGACATGCAAAAGCGTATTTACCTCAAGTTACTACGTATGTGTGCCAATTGGGGGGGGGGGGGGGACAAAAGTCCAAAAAGAATGTAAACAAAATAAACTGACATATAATCTATCTAGGATTTGTTTACTATATTCGAATCTTATTGCAGACAGCTTTACTCATGGCAGAAAGTGAGGAAATCAAAGGGGTAAATTCTTGGCCAATTTGCTATTGGCACAGACCGAGAAAGAGCACGAGCTTCTTCATTTTTTCACGTGTCAAATAAAATTCCTTCTCTTTTCTGTTTTTGTCATGTTTCTTTTTTTTCTTTTATTTTTTCTGTTTTTTTGGTTGCCCTCTTATTCTTCACTACCCACATTAAGATTCAGACTAAAGTTGCATTCGCGCTGCATCAAACCAGTAAAGAGGAAGCTCTTCCGGCTAAAATCTTTTTATTTTCAAAGCTCAAACTCGAGAACTCTGGATCCTAGCAGTGGCACAACAATCCTTAGTGATCTCATATTTCAAACTTTGCATAATTACATAATTTCTCAAAATCCACTTATTCGAATAGCGTTACAAGTGTTTGTATGATCATTTCATTTGAAACTTAAGTGATTAAAGATCAGACTTTTATTTACTTAATTATATATTTTCGAGGGGAGGCACAAGGCAATATATAACTGCATTAGTGGATCAAGAAAATGAGAGAAACCCTGTAGAACTGGAATCATCATCTCCTGTGCTAGGGCTAGCCTTCTTTTGTTTCTTCTTATACGCAATGCCACGGGCCTTAGCTTGACACTCTTTCACTTCCCTAAGATACACGCGAATCGCAGTGCTAGCAAATGGATTCGTCTCAGGCGAGCCGCCATTTTCTTCGTAGGCAGCTCGAAGCCTACCGATGAGTGCATCAAGGCTTCCCCAAGCTTGTCTGAGCGGACAAGTACAAGGAGCCGGTGGCTCGGGTTGTCCATAGAACATACAACCTTGTAAATGAACCTTAGTCTTTCCAAACTGGTCCAGGTATCCAAGAAACTCTAGTACGTGGTTGCCATTGCACTGAGATAGCGGAATTGGTTGCCTCTGATTCCTCAAGTACTGATTAAAAGTGTTCCAATCTCGTCGTTTTTGGGACTCGTATCGACTAGGTGTTGTTATCGATTGATCTCCTGGGGATCTTGAGGATCCCTCAGCTAAATCTTTGCCTCTATCACTACTTGACATGACTGGAGAGGAATTGAAATAGATCGAGAATATTGATCCTAAATGTGTGAGAAATATGGAGAGTTTAAACAAAGGTTGAAGGAAACAGGTGAAAATGGAGGGATGAAATTGTTGAAATCACATCAATATGGACCTATTGATTGACAGGAAATGGGCCATATATGAGTTGATTTCTAGCTGCTTCATCATATGTTTTATTAGCCTTTTTCATGTAAAAAAAAAAATGTTTAACATTGCCATTATCTATACGTTTTCCGATAATCTACAATTATTGTATGTAATTTTGTCAATATTATCTATCACTAATTTCCAAAACGTGATCTCAATTAGTATGTTTTTAAAGGGGATAGCGACTCAGTAATCCCACGAATTATATTGCTCTAGCTGTATTTGAATTTTGGTAATTTTGAAAACTAAATACATGTGAAACATGTCATTTCTTGACTGGTGCAAAAACAACACAAAAGAAGAAAGAAAAGCTAGTGCTAACGTTTTTCACCCTAATTATACAATTGTTTGACTAGCTAAATAAAAGGCAGTCCGGTATACAAAGCTCCGGCTATGTATGGAATTCGGGGGAATGATCTGATCAGTAGCGAAGCCAGGAATTTTTCTAAGGGTGTTTAAACTTGAACGAAGTGAAAAAAAATTATCGACAAAGGGTGTTCAATATATGTTATATACCTCTAAAATTTAATATTTTACCTATATAAACCGTGTAATTTTTCAACAAAGGGTGGTCAATTGAGTAATAATTGCACGGGGCGTCCTATTTGGTCGCCCTCATTTAACCTATACCCATTTTTTAAAAAAAATTAATTTATACTCATTTTTTAAACAATTTCAGCCCCCTTTCTCCTCCCCTTCTCCTCCTCAAGTTGTAACACCTGTATAGTGCAGCAATGGAGTCCTCTTGAAGCGACCACGTATCCTAACAACCAAAAAACTCAACTCCTATTTTCAGGAAAAAACCAGACATGCAACCATCAATACTACACGCAAAAGCAGTGGAACTCTAATTACTCTCAGCTGACCTTAATTAAGTTAATCAAATAATGGCGAACGGAAGGGGTGGCAGAAGCCTAATGGGACCATTCTTAGTCATAAACTTGGTAGTTTATTTAATTGGCTGGTCACTTGATAAATACATCAATGGCGAACAAAATCACCCTCGTATGTTAGTTACTTCTTCATAAAATAATGTTTGTGTTGAGCTCTGTTTGATAGTATAGTTTGTTTAATTTTGTGTCTGTTCAATGTGAATTATGTAACAGATTTAGGAGGGAATCCATCAACAAGTTTTATGTTGATGTTTGCATTGATTGGTGGAGTCATGGGTGCTTCCTCTATGCTAGCGGGGTTTGTTCATCTCAGAAAATGGAATACTCAAAGTTTGGCTAGTGCTGCTTCTTCGGATATCATCTCTTGGGCCATTGCTGCTCAAAAACTTCGCTAGTTACAAAACAAAAACTTCAGCTCTAGAGCTGAAGTTTCCCAATTACAAAAATAAAAACTTTCTCAGTAACTTCAGAAGTTCGACAATTACAAAACAAAAACTTCAGCTCTAGAGCTGAAGTTCGACAATTACAAAACAAAAACTTCATCTCTAGAGCTGGAGTTCCCCAGTAACAAAAACAAAACTTCAACTCTAGAGCTGAAGTTTGTCAGTTACAAAACAAAAACGTCGGCACACTTCAGTCCCGTCTACTAGAATGCTGAAGTTTTGCGTGATTGTCTTTGCTACTTCAGCTCCGTATGCTGAAGTTACGCGAAAAAGTGAGTACGCTTGCAATTGTTTTTGCAAAGCGGGCATAAGTTAAAACGTGACCCAAATTGCGGGTATAAATGCAAATGCCCCATCATTGACCACCCTTAAGTGAATGTAGCTTCGTTCTTGAATCGGATCATAAGGGTTTATTGTACGCAGCCTTACCCTATATTTCTGCAAGAGATTATTTTTACGGCTTAGAACCCGTAAGCCCTGATCTCATGACTAGCTAAATAGAGGAATTAAAATAATGGAAGAAAAATTAAGGACCAATAAGTCTCATTAGTACTTGAGTGATCAGCAGACATATCCACCTAAATTCTCGGCTAAATTATTCAGTATAATTTTTGTTTTGACCGGATTATAGTGGCAGGTTTGAATATGATATGGATAATCCAATCAAGCTACTGACATGTCGAGAAAATAGAAAATAGAAAAGATAAAAAACATTAAATTTGACGTGAAAAATCCTTCAAATACACATGTAATTCATGTATGTTGCCAATTTGAAGGATTTTCCACATTAAAATTTGGAGTTCTTTATCTTCTTTATTTTTGGAATTTGTCTCCTTCTCGACATAACAACTACATGTATCTCCTGCACTAATTTTGCTCCCGCAATTTTATTTTATGTGATATTTCTTTCTTAGACTATTTCAGAAAAGAATAAATTTTTTAATACGTAAGATAATTAACCTTAAACTTTCAATTTTACCCTAAAATATAATTTTATAGTTACACCAATTCATGGCATATTTAAGACCACTAATTTTAAAAGTTTTATAATAACACAAATATAATAATAGTATATTTAAACGACTAGTTAATTTCAAAAATATTTCTTTCTTTTGTTAATTATGTCCAGTCAAAACATTTTGGCTGTCCTTTTCAAATTCAACTGGAATATTAGGCACTGCATAGAATTAAGGTAGATGAGTGTCTTTCCTAGAAGTGATCTTCTTTTGTCCATTTTGTCTAAAAATTTTAAGACTTAACTCTAGTTGTGTTTTTCTTGTCTATCTTTGTTTCCTTTTCTTAAGATTATTTTTGGTGGGTCGCATAGCGGTTAATGAATCGGTGAAAACTGAAAACCATAAGAATCAGACTTCAAATTTCAACAGAAATAAAAAAAAACGACAGATAATTTATATATTTTCTTTCTTAATTCAGGGAAGAAAATACATAATTCGCACAACAACAACAACAACAACAACAACAACCCGGTTTTTAAAAATGGGGTTTGGGGAGGTAAGGTGTACGCAACCTTACCCTGATCTTGGAAGGGCAAAGAAGATATATTACATATAGAGTTACAAGCAGGGGCGGAGCCACCTTATAGGAAGGGGTGTTAAATAACATCCCTTCGTGGAAAAAATACATTGTGTAGGTAGGTACGAAAATAAATTATATGTATATATTATGTATTAACTCCCCTTAATTTCCTGATATGTTTGCTTTTATATATTTTGATACTCCTTAATGAAAATTCTGACTCCGCCACTAATTACAGGTAGAATCCTAGGTGGGATACCAAATAAGGGCATTGAATTCAAAGGTGTGATCTAACACAGTTAATAAAGTGGATAGAAAATTAGGAATCAAATTCATGCAGCATAAACAAAATAACTTTAGATGATTTCTTCTTTTTTTTGGTAAGTAAATTTTGTATTAATCACCAAGTATATATATATATATATATATATATATATATATATATATATATATATATATATATATATATATATATATATATATAGTGGGAACATTAGAAACACCTGAGAAAGAAAGCTATTTGGCCTGTTTTGTGCATTTTGTTAAGAGACAAAGCATCTTTCCCTGTCATATCATACTTTAAGGGGAATAGTGGAGATTCTTTGGAGAGAAAGATAAAAGAAGGCTTAAATAAGTTGTGTCCAGTCAAACATGTTCACATAAATTGAAATGGAGGGAGTATTTTTTTCGGATGATCAAAAGGCTTATTTATCACAGTGTTTCTAAAGTTATTCTTATCAACCGCAGAATGTTAGTTTGTTCCAATAAATAGTACTTCTTTCGTTCCAGTTTATGTGAACCTATTTTATTTTATTTTTTGTCTGTTTCAAAAAGAATGAGCCCTTTCTAAATTTGGAAACAATTTAGCTTAAATTTATAATTCTAACTTTAATAAGAAGCTTTTATAAACATACAAATACTTTGAGCCCTTTTTGACTTGTTTAGGACCACAAATTTCAAAAGTCTTTATTTTTTCTCAAATTTCGTGTTCAGTCAAACATGTTCACATAAATTGGAACGGAGTAGGTAGTAACAACTAAAAGTTCAGTAATTCATTGACATGATAGAATAATGCAAAGAGGTAGGAATTTCAATTGTTTTAACTTTCGACGGTAAGTATAACAAGTACTATATGCCACGGATAGTTCTTTAATTAGTAGAAAATAATCTAAATTGTATTATTACGAGGTTAATGAGTAATCATCACATTTCCTTTATAATGTATGAGCAATATAATAATTATATTTGGTATGTTTATTTTTAAAGTCAAATTACATTCATTTAACTAATCCGTAAAAATGCGTTCAGATCGCACTAAAATATATATATTATAAGCAAAAAAAAAGGAATGATTTGACTTCACACCTACTAGCAAATATAGACTTTATAATTGGGAAAAATTAAAATTGCATTATTCATCCAAAGTCGTAAAGAAACTAAAACTAATTGCCAGAGGAGGGGGAAGAATAATTAAGTAATAAGTATATACTTAATTTTTTTTTTCAATTTATCAAAAATTTGATTAAAGAAAATTCTTAAAATCTTTCATAAATCACATGGCTTAAATCTGTCAGAACAAAAAAAAATTATTTCTTTTAATTAGCGTATTCATTTACCCGTTAATTTTAACCAAAAAAACATATGCTAGTTATTTTTCGAAAAAGTTGTTTGCTAATAGACCTTTGGACTATTCGCTTTTGTCGTCTTTTACCGACTAAAAGTCTCAATATCTAAGTTCTCTTTTATTTGACGAATCACTTTGATCTTTACAAAAGTTCAAGAGACATGGCAGTTTCCACATTTAAGTCCTATCATCAGTGCCATGATACTAAAACGGATCCGATCGTGATGGCATCTATTGTGTGAGAGTAGGCCAGTCTATACAAACCTCAAAACCAATCAAATAATTATAATAAGTCATTTAAAAGTTATTAATAAGCTAACATCCCAAAATGTAAGGTGGAATAGAACAGTGCGAAAACAAAATACAGCCCGACATCGGGGTGTCACCAATCATGAGCAACTATAACTCGTCTAGGAATATGAAAAGACAACATAGTCTGAAACAAAGCTAATACAAAGCTGGATAAAAATAGGAAGGAGAAGCACTGGGCTGCGACCGCCAAACAACTACCTAGTCAACCCCGAAAGCCTGCTGGAAGACAAATTAGCACTCGCTAGCGTGACCCGAGACTCCTGGATATGCACACAGGGTGCAGGGAGTAATGTGAGTACGCCAACTCAGTAAGTAAAAAAAGTAAAGACAGCTGAGCAGTAAGAAAATATGTAAACTACAGCATAACACTACAGCAAAACAGTTTAAATCCAGAACAATGCAGTAAAGCAGTAAAACTTGTAAAAATGTTTCAGTTCAGTGAAAACCTCTTTAAAACATCTTATAGTAGTTCAAACGAGTGAATGAAAACAATGAGAAAAAGATAGAACATAAATCAGCCCCTCGGGAAAAATACCAATAGAACCAGCCCTCCGGGCTATCTCACAATCACTCGTATCAGCCCATCGGACAATAACATGGAACAACATCAGCCCCTCGGGCTATATAACATCTCACACTGGGTACCCGCGCTCATTGGGGGTGTGTAGACTCCAGAGGGGCTCCTACAGCCCAAGCGCTATATCAAGCCATCTCGCATAATCAAACTGGCCCTCGGCCTCATAATTATGAATCAGTACAACACCGCTGTGGCACGCAACCCGGTCCCATAATATCCTCACAATACTGGCCCTCGGCCTCACTCAGTCAGACTCTCTCAAGCCCCTCGGGCAACAGTAAACATGATGCTCAGCCCAAAATATCTATTAGAAATATTGAAAACGGAGAAAATATGACTGAGTTATGAAAATAGTAGAATACAGCATGATTGAGTACAATTATGAAGTAAAAACAATGAGGAATAGCATTAAAAAGCCTCTAAGGGTCCAAAACAGTTGGCATGAGGCCCAAATATGGCTTTCAGCCCAAAACATGATAATACTTTCCAAAACACAATGATATCAAACAGTTTTCACTCAAATACGCAATTTAAAAGTCGTACGGGACGGACCAAGTCACAATTCCCAAAGGTGCACGACCTCACGCTCATCATCTAACGTGTGTGTCAACTCAAAGTAGCACAACGATGTAAAATTCGGGGTTTCATACTCTCGGGACAACATTTACAATCATTACTTACCTCAATCCGGTTCAAACTCTAGCCCGCGATGTCTTTGCCTCTCGACTCGGCCTCTGGATGATCCAAATCTAACCAAAAACAGATTTATACCATCAAAATATGCTAAGGGAACGAAGCCCACTCGAAAATAACCAATTTACATTAAAAATCCCGAAATTGGCCAAACCCGACCCCGTGACCACGTCTCGGATTCCGATAAAAATCATAAAACTGGAATCCTTACACTCTCACGAGTTCATACATATCAAATACATAAAAATCCGATTACAAACGACCCCTCAAATCCTCAAATCAAAGTCTCCAATTTTCAAGCCCTAACTCCCCAATTTTTGGCTTCAAATCCCCCAAATTTCATGTTTAAACAAGTAAGAATCATCATAGGATCGAGTTTTAGGTTCAATAATCTTACTTCAAAGAAGTTCTCTTGAATTCCCCCTTCAATCTCCCCCCAAGAAGCTCCAAAACCAACTCAAAAATGATAACTATGGCCAAAAATCGCGAAAATGGCTATTTAAACATTCTGCCCAGCGATTTAAATTCCTTAATCGCGAACGCGGTCAAAGCCTCGCGTTCGCGAAGCACAAAAATCCGTTGACCATTTAATCCTTCTTCACGAACGCGACCTCCTAAGCGTGAACGCGAAGCTTCTCAGACCATCGCGAACGCAACACACCTAGCGCGAACGCGAAGCACAAATGACCAGGACCCCAGCTGCTCCAATTACTCTACGCGAACGCGGGAACCTCATCGTGTTCGCGATGCACACTGAACCTCACCCTTCACGAACGCGGTACCAACATCGCGAAGGCCAATTGACTGTCTCACTACTCATCCCTTCGCGAACGCGAAGGCCAAAAGTCTGCAACAGGAACAACAGAAAATCTGCAACTTTCAAAATAAGGATTTGATCCGTTTAACCAACCGAAACTCACCCTAGGCCCTCGGGCCCCCAACCAAACATGCCAACACATCCCATAACCTCATTCAAACTTGTTCCAAACTTCGGAACGCTCAAAACAACATCAAAACACCAAATTAATATCGGATTCAAGCCTAAGAATTCCAAAAACTTCCAAATTCCTTTTCGATCAAAAAGTGTATCAAACCTCGTCTGAATGACCTGAAATTTTGCACACACGTCACAAATGACACACCGGACCTACTCCAACTTCCGGAGTTCCATTCCGACCGCTATATCAAAATCTCCGCTACCAACCGAAAAATGCCAAAATTTCAATTTCGCCAATTCAAGCCTAAATCTGCTCCGGATCTCCAAAACACATTCCGATCACGCTCTTAAGTCCCAAATCACCTCCGAATCATAAAAACCAAATTCCGAGATCGTTAACACATAAGTCAACATCCGATTGACTTTTCCAACTTAAGCTTACTCAAAAGAGATTAAGTGTCTCAAACCTTACCAAAACCTCTCCGAACCTGAGACAACCAGCTTAATAACACAAATACAGCTGAACAAGGCAATAAAAAAGAAGCAGAAATGGGGAAAATGAAGCGGTAATTTATGAAACGACCGGCCGGATCGTTACATCCTCCCCCTCTTAAACAAATGTTCGTCATCGAACGCAGCCAAATTGGGCACCAACTTTCGGTAATACATCAAATTAATTCAAACACATAAACCCCAAGAATTAAAATCTGTTTCTTTGACTAAACTCTTACTCTAAACTGCATCTCGATCAGGGGCGGATCTACCTTGAGAGTTTGGGGTGGTACTGCTTAAGCTAAAATTTTGAATATGTAAGTATATATCTAGGCTAAAACGTATATATAGTTAAAGTGCCACCCGCAATTCACAAACGTGTCACTGGTTCAGTTAGGCTTTTGTAGTCTTTCTTTTCCAAAAGAACCCAAGTTCAAATCGTATGGACGCAATAATGCTCTGGCTTGTTGCCTCTTCTTTGCATTTTCCTTTGCTCTTCTCCTTTTTACTGAAGGTAAACTAATCTAATAAAACAATAATTTCTAGTAGTTAAGCTACTTTTCAAGCAAATATTATAATTGGATGCGTCTTTTCAGTATTTTTTGAATAGAAGGCTTAATCAACTAATCGGAGTAACAAAAATCTTATGACCTGCCTTTTCTATCGGTCTTTGTGGCTAGAGGTAGGTATACTGCTTATCTAAACAGTGGCACCCGAACCTCTAAATCCTGGATCCGATTCGCCCGTTTTAATTTCAATACTACGTACCCACTAACCTTTAGCATTTCGAGGACTAGTTTCTTGCCTCCATTGGTAAGATGGGCAAGCCATGGAGTTACCCTCTACTTTTTGAATATTATAAATGGCATAATATATACGGAGATACCTAAAGTTGGCATATTCTTTCACTTAGACACTTAAATTAGGCCTCTTTCCAATTAGACATGTTTTTTAGGCAATTCTCATACCAATTAGACACGTTTTTTGCTGGCTTATTAATTAACCAAGGGCGTGTTTTGCAATCTCCGTCTACGTGGCAAAAGTAACCATTATAAATCGTGCCACATTATTTGTTTTGTCCACCTTACTATCCACCTCAACTATATAGTGTTATTTCCACTAAAATACAAATACCCCCTTAGTCCCCAACCTCCAACGTTCCCCCACTCGTCGATGTCTCCAATCCCGTCGCCGACATCACCCCTGCTCCCTCTTTGTTGTCCAATTTTTGTCGTCTGATCTCGTCTGGCAAGCGGCGTCAAACAGATCCAAACTCCAAAGCCTAAAGTTCATAAAACTCATTTATCAAACTCCTTAACGAAGCCAAGAATTTCCGCAAAAACATCAAAATTACATATGGCCAAGTAATTTTATTCTATTTATTAGGATGTTGGTCTCATTTGTTCACCACTTTTTAGTTGTCTTTATTTGAGATTGATAGTTCTGCTTGATGATTTTTTTCCTGCAACTTTATTTACTTTTTGGTGTTATGGCAGTGAAATATTATGGTGGTTGGAGGAGAAGTTTTGGTGGGATTCTGGAATTGGGGGTTGGTAATGATAAATGAAAAATGGTTGCTGCTAGGTAATTTATGAGGAGAAGATGACTTATTGGAGTATTATTACGGAGGAGGAAGGTTTAAGATAGTGGAGGAGCTGATATGGTGGAAAAATGGAGAAGATGACGAAACACAGTTTGTTTTTTGGGTGGGTGGGTGGGTGGGGTGGGGGATTTAGTGAAAATAGGGTTTTTTGTGGTCAAATGCATTTTTAATATTTAATTAATTGAAAAATATCATGTTTATTTCATTCACGCGCTCAAGGAGACTGAGAAACACTTTCTTTGCAATGTCATAGTTTTGTGTCTAATTGGTATGAGAATTGCCTAAGAAACGTGTCTAATTGGAAAGAGGCCTAGTTTAAGTGTCTAAGTGAAAGATTGTGTCAACTTTAGGTGTCTCCGAATGTATTATGCCATTATAAATTATAGTATATACATGACAAGGTAAAGAATTTGTATACATGTATTATATTCTGTTGCAGCAGATAATTTGATTTATTCTATATGTTGCTACTCTTACCTTTTTTTTTTTATAAACAAGCGATCTAATACTGAAAAAAATTATATTAGCTATATATAGATATTAAACTTTGTTTTTTGTTTTTTGTTTTTTCTCGCTTTTTAAACATAGAAACTAAAAGGGTACTATGAAAAAACAATGAATTCTTGGTCATTGAAAGTTTTAATTTCATGACAATATTACTGCCTTCTTGATTATTAAGACTTTTAAAAAAATTATTAAGATTTAAGAGTACTGCTTCCTCTCAGAGAAAGCAATATTTTAGTAGAAAAGTTAGATCTGTGCATTTTGTGTAGAATCGTGTTCTCCCGCATAAATTTCGAACAAAATGACCTCATAGGCTAACAAAATCGAAAAGTCTATAATTATTGAACATAAATTACTAGAATAAGAGAAGTTACTCATAATATCAGTTAGTATTAGATTTATTATCTGAGTGAAACTTTGTGGAAATGAAAACCATTATTGCTCGTTTTCTTGTTAACTTCAAGAGACATAAGAATGTAGATCATTTATGTGCAAAAATTTCAGTGGATCGTGGCAACAAAGCCACTGTCACTTTCAATATCTCGTCACATATTTAAATCGTCTGCAAAGGAATTTACCTTCCGCTCGATGAAAATTGTACTTCAAGGCGGCCACCGCGGCTCTTCTCGTTAAACAATACCCCAGTTCATATATTGCTAGTTAAAAATTGAATTTATAGCAACTTCTTTAGCTATATATCCTAATAATAACGTTATTTTTTCCAGGGAAAAAAAAAAGTCACTTTTTATGACTGAGGAAGTTATCATATCCGTAATTAATATAATTACTAAGCTGATAGTAATTTTATGTGTTGTCATGACACAAACAAGTTACATGAATAATTCTGTTAGTTAGCGATCTCATTTGGAGAATGTTTATATAAACTCAATATTTACACCGAAACAAAAGATTAACAACATTTGCTTTTAACACTTGTACCAATGTGGTTTCGTGTAAATACAGGTGTGCACAAGGTTTTATCCGTTCAATTTTGTTGATAGTGTAAAAAAGGACAGCCTAATGTATAAAGCATCTCGCATTCACGGAATAGAGATAGTCACAACAAAAGAGACAGACGATCAAGAACATAGACGCATCTCCATTTATGGTGTTACTTTTAGTATGTCAGAACTAATAGAAGAACCTATTTCACCCTCCACATGTGTTTTTTCCGCCATAAAAGCCACAAAATGTTGTTGTTTTGTACATCAGATTCAAGAGAAAGAAAATTGAAATGAGACATTTCAGGTTCAGTACTAAGCTCATCTTTCGCATTGACAGGTGCAGAAGCATATTGGAGAATCTATGAGCAATGTAGCAAACAGAACACATCAGTAGGCCATTAGAAACCCTCCCTGTGTCACTAATCTTCAATATGATCCACTTTCTTGTCTTCAGCCCTTCATAGATGTTTTAAAATCAATATATACTTATAATCTGTTTGGCTAATCTTCTTTTTGGTCAAAAGTGTTTTTCTGCCAAAAGCACTTTTGGCCAAAAATTGAGGTGTTTGGTCAAGCTTTTGGAAGGAAAAAAGTGCTTTTGAGAAGAAGCAGAAGCAGTTTTGGAGAAACAGAAAAAAGTAGCTTCTCTCCAAAAGCACTTTTTGAGAAGCATTTTTGAGAAAAATACACTTAGAAGCAGTTTTTTAAAGCTTGGCCAAACACTAATTGCTGCTCAGAAGTGCTTTTCAAACTAATTAGCCAAACACAAACTGCTTCTCACCAAAAGTACTTTTGAGAAAAGCATTTTTGAAAAAAAACACTTCTCAAAATAAGCTGATTTTTGCAGCATGGCCAAACGGGGCTATTAGTTAAATAGTAAGTTTAGATAGCTAAGGGTGATCTACTTGCCTCGCTACTCGCATAACACATATGAACCCTCATTTGCTTACTTTTACTTGAATACGGTCCCCAAGTATCCATCCCTCTGTAGAATCCTCCATTGTCTCAAGTGAAGCAGATATATCCGATTTTCATCTAGCTAGTAACTCTGGTATCAACAAATGTCATCAAACAAGGGGCCTCAGAGTAGATAATAATAAACGGACCATTATTAGTTCACTGGTCCGCACATGGAAACCTGATATTTTGTGTCTTCAAGAAACTAAAACAGAGAACTGGCCTGCAGGTATAGTTCACCAAGTATGGGGGAATAGATAGGCTGAAGGGAAAGAGTTGAAGGCAAGTGGTACCAGAGGGAGTATTATTGTTCTATGGGATAAGAGACTATGGAGGTGTTTTGATTCCTATCAAGGTAGATTCTCAAGTGGTGCTTTAAAGGTGTGTATGGTCCATATTCAAACATAGAGAGGGAGGAGTTTTGGCAGGAGCTGGGAGCAGTGATGATTTAATGTTTGCAGGTTCGAGTATGAACGATTCAACTGTACTAGAAGATCCAGAGCCATGAGAGACATTATATTAGACCTTGAATTAATCGATTTACCTCTTCAAAGGGCACAATATACATAATAAAGGGGATAAGACTCTCTCCAGGCTTCCAGAATTGATCGGTTTCTAATCTCCTCGGAGTGGAATGAAAGTTTCAAAGCTATCAAACAGATAGCACTTCCAAGAGTTATCTCTGATCACAAGCCATTACTACTGGAGTGTGGTGAGTGGGAAGCAATAACATCCTACTTTAAGTTCGAGAACATGTGGCTACAGCAAGATGGGTTCATTGATATGATAAAGGATGGTGGCAGAACTACATGATTGGTGGCTCGCCTGATTTTATTTTCGTCTAAAAATTGAGGAACCTGAAAAAGGATATAAGCAAATGGAACAGAGAGTTTATGGAAGAATGGATGATAGAAGAGGAAAATCACTTGATGAACTTTTAGTCCTAGAGCAGGCTATAGAAAATAGAGTCTACACAATCTGAAAGGCAAAGGATTCTGAGTTTGAAATTGGAGCTGCAGAACTTAGCCAAAGCTGAAGAGATTTCATGGAGACAAAAGTCTAGATGCTGGTGGATCAAAGAGGGAGACAGAAACACTAAATACTTCCAAAAATTGGCCAATTCAAATAAAGACACTACACTATAGACAAGCTTAAGGTGGGCAGTGAAGTAATTGATGACAAGGAGTTGATCAAGGAAGAAATCCTAAATTACTACCAGAACTTGTATACTGAAAATGAAGTTTAGAGACCTACAACCAATTTTGAGAAAGTGGCCAAAATTTCAGTAATTGACAACGAAATGTTAGAAGCAGTTTTCGACGAAGAAGAAGTCCATGTTGTTATCCAGTCTTGTGCCCCAGATAAAGCTCCAGGTCTAGATGGGTTTACCATGGCGTTCTTTCAAAAAGCATGGGACTTTATCAAGCCATAAGTATTGGGGGCTCTCAACCACTTCCACCATAACTGCCAAATGATTAAATCATGCAATGCTTCATTCATTGCACTAATTCCCAAGAAGAAAGGAGCCATGGAGTTGATAGATTATAAACCAATTAGACTCACAGGAAGTGTGCACAAAATTATCTCGAAGCTTCTAGCAGAGAGACTGAAGAAGTTTATTGGAAAGCTGGTCTCAACCCACCAAAATGCCTTCATAAAACATAGGCAAATCACAAACGCATTACTGATTGCCAATGAAACCCTTGATTGGAGGATTAAAAGTCGTGAACCTGGTGTGATGTGCAAGCTTGACATAGAAAAGGCATTTGACCAGCTAAACTGGTCCTATCTCATCTTTATTATTAGGATAATGGGATTCGGAGACAAATTTATAAGATGGATCATATTCAGCATCTTAACTGTGAAATACTCCGTGATAGTCTATAGGGGTCTAGTGGATTTCTTCTCTCCTCAAAAAGGGATAAGGCAAGGAGATCCCCTCTCCCTTTTTTTTCATTATAGCAATGGAAGGACGGAGCAAAATGCTGGATAAGGCCAATCAGTTACAGTGGATTAAGGGCTTCAATGTGGATACTAATATCGGGAACTCGATCACAATGTCACATTTGCTATATGCTGATGATACACTAATCTTTTGTCAGCCTGTTACATCACAACTACTGTATCTGAATTTGACACTTCTCCTCTTTGAAGCACTATCAGGTTTACATATCACCGTGTTGAAAAGTATCATGTACCTAGTTAATGATGTGCCTAACCTAGAAGAACTGTCCAACATTATGGGTTGTACAATTGGGTCACTCCCTACCACGTATCTAGGTCTCTTCCTTGGTGCCAGATACAAGAACACTGAAATCTGGAATGGGATCATTAGAAAGTTTGAAAAGGCTGCAGTATCTTTCCATGGGAGGGAGACTAACTCTCATCAATAGTGTCCTTGATAGTATCCCACTCCCACTTACTACATGTCATTATTTCCCATCCATATCAAGGTACTTAAGAAGTTAGACAAGATCAGGAGAGACTTTCTCTGGGAAGTAAACAACAGCTCCCACAAATACCATCTCGTCAAGTGTTCCAAAGTCACACAATCAAAATGCAATAGAGGTCTGGGTATTAGAGATTTGGCCTTACACAACAAAAGTTTGTTTATGAAATGACTATGGAGGTTCGGTGCAAATGAGTTAAGCCTTTGGAAAGAAGTAATTGTTGCTAAACATGGTAGAAGGGACAACTAGAGAACAAACACATCTATGTCATCTCATAGGGTAGGTCTTTGGCAGCAGATCAACAAGTTGGGAAATGAATTCTTTGAGAAAGTATCTTTCAAGGATGGGAATGGTTTGAACATTAGTTTCTGGAAGGATAAATGGTTAAACAATATTCCACTCATGGAGATATACCCAAATTTATTCCAGATTGCCCAAGATAAAAATTCCTCTATTGCTCAAAACAGATGTGGGAACAGTTGGTGTATGCGGCAAAATTAGAGGGTCCAATTTCTTGCTGTTAAGTCACTTCGGAAGAACACCTCGAGGCCTCGAGGACGCGAAGCTGTGACTGAGTTTCCTCCTTCGAAGCTCGTCAAGGTCCGACCCGAAGAGAATATTGATCAAGGCTAGAGTAAAATAGGGGATTCCATAGGCACGCGGCTAAGTCTGACAAAGTCGGTCTGCCCGGAGCCTGTATCAAGGTGTCGCATCTAGCCGTCCCATCTCCATATCTTTATAATTAATGCATTTTTATACTATGTTGGATTTCCCCTCCTATATAAAGGGAATCCTCATCACTTTGTAAGGGGCTGATGTTGCTCCAACTATTCTACACTATTAGTTCGTATGGATCCACCAAAAATTATAGAGTACCTGGTCCTCTACAAGATTCTGCTGAGAGCACATAATAAAACAGTAAGTAAATGAGGCAGAGGATTTTTACGTGGAAAAATCCCACACAAGGGGATAAAAAAACCACGACCTACACCTGTAGGCTTTTAACTTCACTAACTTGTAATCTTACATATTACAAGCCACTTTACAATAATTCCTATTGCAAAGGATTTACTTAACTAACTTGTGGTACCTTTACCACAAGCAACTTTGTGACTATCCTAGTTACAAAGGCTTTTTCTATCTTGTGATGCTATCACCACAAGCCACTTTGTAACTCTACGATTACAAAGACTTTTTCTCATGACTAAATCTAGTCACAACATAAACTCAACGTGTTTACGGATTTACAAGAGGATTCCTAATCAGAATGCTTCTAGGTAAGCGGTTTAGGAGATACAATAAGTACAACAACAAGGTTACAACTCAACTAGGATAGCGACAATCTATCTTTTAGGAACTTGTCCGTAGTGGCGTTCAACCTTGTTCTTCAGGTTTGTGAGGATGATTTCTCTATTTTTGCAAGAGGCTTGGATGAGAAATAGAACCCTTCTAGTGATATTTTTGTATAAAGCTCATTGGGTACATCTTGATCACATCACTTGAAATGATGTGAGTACTTTGTTTAGTTAGAGAATGAGTGGGCTGATAGTGTAGTGCAGTGCGGCAGAAACAGTGTCGTCGGTCACTTCATTTCCATCTGTGTCCAATTGACTTTGTACTGCCGTGAGGAACCCACAAGAGCATCAGGTCCTTGTTTGGTTCCTAGCTCCTGAAGCTGTAGCAGTTCATCTTTAGCTGGAATCCATTAAAGTTTGCAGCAATCCAAGTAGGTCAGGTTCCCTATCTGGTTCTTAATAGTAAGTTTGTTAGATCATCAAAACATAAGGCAAGAGTATTTAAAATCTATCATACACAAAATATACAAGAACTATTTATTCTCTATCTAACACATTCTCTCGATATTGTTGCTATTGCTTATTACTTCCACACTTGTTCCTCATTTATCGCTTGTTATTGGCCATAAAGAGTCTCCCTTGATGATATCCTAACTGTTAGCACTTCCTTGATTACCCCCGATAGCTCGAGCCCGAGCCCAGATATCGACCTCGAGGCCCCTCATCGGTCAGTCTGAGGCCCGAAAAGCTAGCCCCTCGGTTTGATTATTACTCTGATTTTAGTTCGTATTTCGCCGTTATGCTTCACATATCTAGCATCAAGTGCTTAAAAAACTAGCATAAAAATAGATCACATATTTTTAGAATCCCATTAACAAATTTAATTGTCATTACCATTTTCACGGTAAACAGTTTGGCACCTACCGTGGGGCTAAAAATAATAGTGGTTATTTTCTTGTTGGTTTCAGTACACAACGCAAGTTATATTTCACACTTTTTCTTGTCCAAGATCTTCGATTTCAGGTCAAAATGTCTAGCTTAGTGAACAGAGTTGAGAATGACAACCTCGAAAACCATGGAGAAAATGGGGTGGCTGTTCCAGTCGTTGGCGCACCACCACAGAACCCCGATAAAGTACCAGGGCCGATTCTAGCAGACGCGGATTCACAGGACGCGCAGCAGGTCGACGAAACCTCACGTACTGACAGAAGCATACAATATGGTGGCCAACAGGAAGCCCAAGAAACCCCATCTCGGGAAACACAGGAAGTTAGTCTTCAAGTTATTTTTGAAATGTTGCAGGCACAACAGTTGGCTATCGCTTAGCTGCAAAGCCACCCGAAAACACCCAGCACAGTAGCACCAGAAACTACTCCCCGACCGAACAGGTACCGGAAAGATCAAGCAACAACGGATCAGTAGCCGATCATGCCATCGTAAATATGCTGGAAGACCTCACCAAAAGGATCGAGTCGGGCGAGAAAGTTATAGCAGCCAATGACAAGAATGTCGAAACCTATAACTTCAGGGTCGACCAAACCCCGGGCACACCCCCAGTCCTAAAGGGTGTAGATTCGAAGAAGTTCGTACAACGGCCATTCCTAGAGGAAGCGGCTCCGAAGCCCATTCCAAAGAAGCTCAGAATGCCAGAACTCCCAAAATATAACGAGACCTCAGATCCAAACGAACATGTCACTGCCTATACGTGCGCAATAAAGGGCAACGACATAAAAGACGACGAGATCGAGTACGTCTTATTGAAGAAGTACGGGGAAACGCTCTCGAAGGGGGCCATGATGTGGTATCACAACCTAAATCCCAACTCCATAGATTCATTCACCACGCTAGCGGACTCCTCCATAAAGGCATACATCGGTGCAATCAAATTAATAATGAAGAAGTCTGACGTACTCGAGATGGAGCAGGGGGAGAATGAAATGATACAAGAATTCATATCTCGCTTCCAAACGGAACGAATGAAACTACCCCTGGTTTCCGACGATTGGGTGGGGCAGGCTTTCACCCAAGGCCTGAACGAACAAAGCTCAGTGGCCTCAAGGAAGCTGAAAGAGAATCTGATTGAGTATCCTGCTGCAACCTGGTCGGATGTCTACAACCGGTACCAGTCAAAGATCAGGGTCGAGGGCGACCAGCTGGGATCACCCTCGGGCTTAGTATATCTGAGTAGACTCCGGGTGAAGGAGTCAAAACCAAACAGGGAGGGGTATCAGTCGTACCCCGAAGACAGGAGGAACGCCCCAAGACGCAACACACCTCGCAACGACTGATTGGTAAACCGAGGACAGAACCCTCGGGGACTCGTCAACAAAGGCAGATTTGATGGGGGCACGAGACCAACGAGGGCACCTCGCCTATCAGGCAAACCGGACATCATGTTCATCTTCAGCAAAACCAGGGACATCGAATGGCCCAGGCCTATTCAGTCGGGTCCTTCCCAAAGGAACCACAACTTAGTATGTGCACTTCATAATATGCATGGCCATAAAACCAAAGATTGCCACCAGCTCTGAAAGGAAATAGCCAGGCTACTTGATAAACATCACCGCCGAGAAATTTTTAGCGATCGGGCTAAAAACCAATTTCGAGAAAGAGAAGCAACCAAGAAGAACGAAGGAAATGAATCACGGCACATTATCCATGTGATATTAGAAGAGTGTCGACACTCACCAGGAACCCATGACAAGGAGGACAAAAATATCCATCACCGGAGAAAGACGAACTCGGGGATACGTACCCGAAGATGCCCTCCCGTACAGCGAGGAAGACTCCAAGACCTTTCCCCAACCTCATAACAACACACTAGTAACCTCTCTTTTCATTTATTCATTTCGAATAAAACATGTGCTCGTGAATCCAGGTAGCTCGACCAATAGAGCAGCCCGAACTGCTAGACCAAATCGTGCCCGCCTCTCAAATCCTTAACAGATTCAACATGGAGATCAAAATAATGAAAGGGGGAAACCACTCTCCCAGTCAGTGTGGCCGACGCGGCCCAAAACGCCAATACTCCATGTCGTTGAAGGAGACATGAAACATTATGCCTTATCCGGATGACCAAGGATACACTACATGAGGATGACACCGTCCACCCTCCACCAAATGGTGAAATTTTCGACGGAGGATGGGGTTAAAACCGTCTATGAGGAACAACCGCGGCAAGGGAAGCATTCGCGTTACGTAACGTAGCGCCGGCACCAATATCTCTATCTTTGAAAAAGTCAAAGGACAATCGAACTACGTCCTCGGCTAAGCCCGATTAAACACAGTGGAGGGTCGTACCGAGTCCTCGCTCCAAACAATAGGGACACATCAGACCTCGGAACATCACTGGCGCGCCCCACGATACGGTAAGATCACCTCCCTCTTTCATTATTTTACACTAACCCATATACAGGCGCCCGATCAGGGCGGTCGAAAGTGTTAACCCAACCCGAAGATCTCAAGGCCTTAATGGCATCCGTTGCACTCTTTTCTTTCGGCCAAGCTTTTGTCTTAGAAAGGGTTTAGTCGGCAGGGTTTTTCACGAGGCAACGTTCACACGTTACCTAAGGAGGATCCGACAAGCGTACAGGCTTCTTTTGCGATCAGCCCCGGACACTAGAGGGAACCCCCTTGAGAGGTCGTCCACTCGAAAGAACCGGGGAATGACAAACAAGGTTCCAACAGGAAATCATGTACTTATGCCAAACAATCAAAGAATATCTTTCGCCAAAAGCATCTCGTACTCCAAAAAAAATTCAGCACTTTCACAGCAAGGATCCCTCCATCGAGAACGCCCCGAATTACTCAGAAACTAGCGTCAATAACTTGCCTCCCACATGGCCTCAGGGTCAGAACTCTATACTCATAAGCCCTCGACGAGGCAGCATGAAAATTACAAAACATCTCCAAATAGGAAAATTATCCCGAACACTCGGAGACTGACACCACAAACTCAGAAAGCTCATTACCCCAAGGTTGGAATCTCCAAAGTCATAAGCCCTCAATAAGGTAATTCCGAGCTCATGAGTAACGGCCCCCAAGCCTAAGCAAACTTGATGACTCGGAGACTGTCGCAAATCGCCATGCATTTAAAAAACTTGAGGCCATAAGACCCCGAGCGGGCAGACTCGGTCTAGTAAAACCTATTTAAGGCAACAACGAAAACTGTAAGACCCCAAGCAAGGCATGAATCGTACTTGTACCAAGTACTAACTAAACTGTAAGACCTCAAGTAAGGCATGAATCATACTTGTACCAAGTATCAACTAAACTGTAAGACCTCAAAAGGCATGAAAATTTTGTAAGACCATACTACGGGCATAAACTCAATCCCGAAGTTTAGGTTATACATCGCATTTGTAAGACTCCCGAAAGGGCATACCCTCGATGTAGATGCCTAAACTACTACACTCGGGATCAAAAATGGCTCCGACCAAACACAAATGACTACGGTCATACGGCTGTACCAGCCGAATTAACGCGACTCGAGGACGCCCGACCGTCGCTACAAAATCATAGGCCATTACTTCGAATCTACTTCGAAAATAACTGGTTAAACAGGCTACCCTCAACAGGCAAAAGAGCTTCGACCATGTCAGCTCCAAATCATAAGGCTTCGAGCTACTCAATATACGAGCTAAACCTTCCGAGGTGCTCGAATATCGCCACGAACGACTTAAAATCGAGGTTCTTCCCAAACCGACGACGGGTCAGGAAAAATCATTTCAAAAAGTCCTTAACAAGAGGAAAACAAAACCTACATATGCCTAAGGGCAAAGCGTAAGAGCCATTGTCTCCAGCCTAACGAAACTCAGGGCCACACACTAAAAGGTCACATCGACCAAAAGCGTAAGAGCCACTGTCGCCAGCTTGAAATTTGAAAACTTGAGGGTCAAAATGAGCTCGAGTCGTAACCCGATTCGGAGACCGGATCCAAAATTATTAACTATACATGCCTAAGGGCAAAGCGTAAGTGCCATCGTCGCCAGCTTCATGAGCCTCAAGGACACACACATAAAAGGTCACTTCGACCCAAGGCATAAGAGCTGTCATCGCCGGCCCACGCAAACACAAAACTTGAGGGTTAATTATTGGATCGAGTCGAAATCCGACTCAGAGACTAAACCCAAAATATTTAAAATACAAATGCCCAAGGGCAAGGTGTAAGAGCCGTTGTCACCCGCCCGTGCAGACACAAAAGCTTGAGGGTCAAATGAGCTCAGGTCGAAGCCTGACTCGGAGACTAAACCCAAAACAATTGAGCAAAAGCATAAGAGCTCTAACTCCAACTTACTTTATAGGCTGCACCGACCGAACGCTAAGAGCCCCCCGGCCTGCCTGATAAGCCCCGGAGCCATATCACAAATCTAAAGATTCTCACCAACTCTGAAACCAGTCTACCTGGTCAGAAGCAAAGCAGAAAGGGGTACATAAGAAATAAAGCTTCAAGTTTTCTTTTATTTAAATACGTAAAAAAATGCATCCTCCATCTACAAACATGCTCTGAAAATATCACATACGAGATGGCAAAGTCTACGCCCCGCCCCTGAGGGCTACGGCCTACCAGCCTCATCTTCGCTCTCCTCAGCGTCGGACAAAAGTGACCGAGCGTCACGCTCGTCCACTCTCGCTCGCACCAACTCTTTCGGGAGAACAAAATCCCCTGATACCGATCTCCTCGAGAACCTTTCTTCGGGATCTGCAACGAGCATATTCTTTGATCCTCTCTTCATGATCGAGGAACCTCTTCAACTCGTCTTGGGCATCGGTTGCGTCCTTCAAATAAATCACCATCTCCTTATCAGCCTTAGCCCGGCTCAGTGCGGCTTTGGTCCGAGCATCAACAATCTCAGCCATGACCTTCGAAATTTCAGATTCGAGTCTCGTGATCATATCCGCTTGGACTAAAGTGTTATCATGAGCTAAGCGGAGTTGGACCTCGAAGGCAGGAACTTTAGCCAAGGCACCCTTCTCCTCTGAAACTTGAACCTGCGTCTGGGCTCTTAGCTTGACGCAGTCATTCCTGATTTGGTCGGCTTCACCCCTGAGGCGTTCCAGGGCCTCTGTCTTTTTCTACAGCTGGGATAGGCGAAGAGTTAAACTGAGAGGTTAAGAAGCAAAACGCATACCTGCCTGGTATGAAAAGTTACCTACTCCATCAAATAACCCTCGTAATTCGAGCTCTGGCACACCTCATATCGCCAGTGTATCAACTCAGCTTCCTTCTCCTTGCAGAGGAGCCCAAGGGACTCACCCTCATCCAGATCTTTCCGGAACCTAGCCCCATGACGGAGCAGCTCGGACCTAAGCCTGCCAAAAGCCTGCAAAAGAAAAACTCGATAAGGAAGGGAAGACGCAAGATTCGGAAGGCCTATGCCAAAGCTCACCGCGAAGTGAAGTCGGTGGACTTCCTCGAAGGCCGAGCACACCTCTGTCAATCTAGTCCCCCATGCCCTGGAAGAATCAATCCCGGTCGAAGCATGATCGCTCGGGGGGATCTCCTCTCCAGGACCGGAGACTTCGAGTACAACAGGCTCGAACGATGTTTTCTACTAAAAGACTTGGCCCCGTTTCGCCCTACTGTGAGAGTCATCACACTGCAAATGCATATCCCGTCTATTATCGTCATCCTTTAGCTCGAAAGCTGGCAACCCCTCCCCTTATCCGGAGAAGCACAGCCTCTCCCGTACAAACCCTCTGATACCTACAACGGCAAGATTAATACATGAAAAGGAGAAAAGGCCCTCCCAAATGTACGAGAGACAAGATAAAAGCAGCGTACACACATACCATGATACTTTGCTTCCCATATACCTCGAGACACGGCTCGCCACCTACGCTCATCACAGGTCGAATGGGTCACCAACTTTTGGACCCAACCAGGCAGATCAGGAACTTTGCCCGGCGCCCACAAAATTGTTGCATGAAAGGAGAAAACACGATTAATAAACTAGCTTCTGCCATGAGAAAATCTGAGAAAGCACGAGGTGCTCCACTCACACATATAATTCCATTCCTCGGGGAATGGCATAACTTCCACAGGGATAACGTCAGTCGTTCGGACCCGGACTAATCTACTAGCCCACTCTTGATCTCCATCTTCCTCGTTATCAACAATAAAGGGCGTGGATGAACGGCATCGCAAGGTTAGTAGACCTCGATGATGAAAGGGCCGGTACAGCCTGACAAGGTGATCGAGCATGAATTCAAGCCCTACCTTCTCTGCAAAAGACCTCATCATCAGCACTATTCGCCAAAATGACGGGTGTATCTGCGCCAAAGTAACCCAATACTTTAAACAGAAATCAAGCATGACCCTATCAAGGGGGCCTAATGGGAAAGGGTGCAAGTACACGTTCAGGAATCCATCGGCAAGGTCTGTGATACCCTCGTTCGAGGGAAACGCTTGCAATGCTACCCCCTCACCCCATCCGCAGTCTCTCCTCACTAGCTTTAGGTGCTCATCTCTTATCGAAGACATAGTCTTCAAAGTAAACTCTGGTGGATCCTAAGCACTGGGAGTGGAACTTTCCCCTCTCTACCAGGCATACCCTGAAGTAGCAGTCATGGCTATGGTGGAACTAGCAAACTAAAGTGGGAACCTACACGAACGCTTTGGCACTAAGGTAATGAAGGACTCAATGCCGAAATGGAAGGATAGCTATCTAAGATAATAGGATCTCCTAAGAAGCGGGAGCAACCCCATATATATGTAGGAAAACAATGACGGTCCGCCTACCCAAGTTAGGCCCAGGAGGCTGACGGCTTTGATATGGGTTCCAAGGTGGTACCCGACCTCAAGGACCTCCATCGAAAAGAAGTAAGGCTTCAAAAAGCCAGTCACGTCGTCTCTAGTTCTGAGGTGGTACCCGACCTCGAGTTTTCCTCTCAAGGAGAAAAGTAAGCACTTCGAGCTCTGTCCATGAGGGCTCGACCTCAGGAAATTGCCTAAATATGGGTAACCCCTCCTCAGGGACCTACCTATAACGCCTTAAAAGGTTATCTACATTATGTTCAAAGTAAATCTCCAAGTGCCTGAAGCTGACCTTCACTCAGAGGCTACTCTCGAAATTTTGAGGTTCGATGCTCCATCTCCACGAGACTCGAGGGTCCCAATGACCCGAGCCTATCAGACCGCTTCAGGCTTGGTCCAAAAAATAGCAATAGGCTCAGAAAGGAGCAATTTCTATCAACTAAAGACTGCAAGGAATGCTCGCACCCGAATTAGATATTGACGGTCGTCAACAGAAGTAAACATTTAGAATCCCTGCAAGTGCACAAAAGTATACAAGAATATGGCAAGTATCAAAGGCAGAAGTCAATAAAACATCTCTGTATTTATAAACATTTATTTACAACGACCCTCTAGGGGCCCTTACATATGATTACAAAAGCCCGCAAAGGGTCCTTACGCAGAAACAAAGAAACAAAGGGACGCACATACGCGGTAAAAGCCTAGAGTTTAGTACTCTCGAAGATCCACCTCCTGCAACAACACCTCCGGACATCCTCTCTTCGGGCATGCATCCTCAGAAGCCTTATCCCGGCCTTCCACAGTGATATCCCCAAAGGATAAATCGAGAAGCAGGGAGGGATGAAAAAATGCCATAGCCCGCCAAAGGTCGAGGACCCTCACTGGCCAAGAGAACCTCGGAGAGACAACAGACCTAGCGAACGTCGGCCTCTCTTGCACAGCTACTTTGAATCCACTTCTTGGGACATTGAGTTGTGCAAGCTGCCAGCCCAAGGCAAAGTGCCACGTCGAGCGGGGGTATAAAGGTGAGCAACGGTGTATAATCCGAGCCCCTTTGTGAGCAGCGGTATATAGTCCAGATAATTTTCTAAAGTGAGGAAAGTCGATCCCCGTATATCATCATCTCGAGCCAATACGGACAGATATAGCAGACATAACAACAACAGCGACAGAACGGTATAATCTTGCTCGACGAAGGGGAGCTTAGGCAAAAGGCCACCATACGGCCGATGGGAATGCTGCCAAACAACCTTGAGGCCGTGAACCCCAAACATGGTGATCAACAATAGAGAAAGATGGCGAGAAGGAAGGGATGAATAAATAGAGGAAGGCACTTGGGTAGAGAGATAACGCCACAATACCCCCATTTATAGGGGACAATGACATGGCCACCAATGCCTTTGGAAGACTGACCGGCAGGTACAATTAATGCATTCTTGAAGAACAGAATCGATGGCGGTACTATCACTTTGGAAAACGGGAATCGATAGCGCATTGAATGGCGTCGAAAAGACAAGTCCATGGGATGTCCCGGTTGTCGTGAAAACTCATGCTATAGGTTGCATCATCGGCATGACATCGTCACGGGAAGCTCGCGGAGTTGGGTATCAGAATCTTTTCTCATTACTTCATTCTAGGAAACGCGGAGACTATCTGTATGCGGCGAAATTAGAGGGTCCAATTTCTTGTTGTTAAGTCACTTCGGAAGAACACCTCGAGGCCTCAAGGACGCGAAGCTGTGACTGAGTTCCCTCTTTCGAATCTTGTCAAGGTCCGACCCGAAGAGAATATTGATCAAGGCTAGAGTAAAATAGGGGATTCCCTAGGCACGCGGCTAAGTCAGACAAAATCGGTCTGCCCGGATCCTGTATCAAGGCGTCGCATCTAGCCGTCCCATCTTCATATCTTTAAAATTAATGCATTTTTGAACTATGTTGGATTTCCCCTCCTATATAAAAGGGATACTCATCACTTTGTAAGGGGTTGTTGTTGCTCCAACTATTCTACACAAAATATACAGGAACTCTTTTTTCTCTCTCTAACACATTCTCTCGATATTATTACTATTGCTTATTACTTCCATACTTGTTCCTCGTTTATCGTTTGTTATTGGCCATAAAGAGCCTCCCTTGATTATGTCCTAACTATTAGCCCTTCCCCGATTACCCCCGATAGCTCGAGCTCGAGCCCAGACATCGACCTCGAGGCCCCTCATCGGTCAGTCTGAGGCCCAAATAGCTAGCCCATCGGTTTGATTATAACTCTGCTTTAGTTCATATTTTGTCGTTAAGCTTCACATATCTAGCATCAACTGCTTAAACAACTAGCATAAAAATAGATCACATATATTTAGAGTCTCATTACCAAATTTAATTGTCATTAACATTTTCACAGTAAACAGTTGGAATGTATTATTCAGAAGATACGTTCAGGAATGGGAGATAGATAGCGTGTTGGAATTACTAGCTAGTATGTCAAAGCAGCTCCGAGTCAGTCAGCCATCTATTTTTGCATTGTAGAGTGGCTAAGGAACTATGGAATATGTTTTGTTCTCTATTTGGCATTCAATGGGTCATGCCACAGCATGTTGGTGAAGCATATGCAAGCTGGAGCCTATGGAGAGTTGAAAAGACCATCAAGAAGATCTGGGTGATGATCCCTGCAGTTTTCTTTTTGGGTGCTTGTGGAATGAAAGGAATCGTAGATGTTTTGATGGGATCTCAACTCCAACTCACTCTCTTAAAACTAGATGTATGCTTGACCTTTTTTGCTGGACTAACTTAACTCCTGTAATTAGTTTTGGTCAATTTTTTGATTTCATTAGTTCCCTAATATTTTGATGTAAAGGGGCTAACAAACTAGTATTTTTGTGCTCTAGTTCTTTTGTTATTTGTAACTTTGCATTTTCTTAATGACGTTTATTAATGAAATACCTTACATCATCTAAAAAAAATAACTCTGGCATCAATGGACTAGTAACTCTGGCATCAATGGACAACATGTCCATCCAAAACCACAGTTCAGTAGGAGAACACTCAACAAGCATATGAGTTAAGATTCTTTGCCCTTCAATCATATTCCTTTTACATTTTAAAAGAGGTACAACTGGAAAAACATAATTCTACTAGTCATTGGATCAAAAAAAAAAACCTAACTGTTACTAGAGCAAAAGACATCAAATCTACTAGTGGTCCTTAAAATAGAGAGAAAAATTAACATACATCCTTTTTCAGATCTGACGCATAATCTCTGTTGTTTGAAGCATGATATGAACTATTTTTCCCTTGTTCTTTCAAGAGTCGGTAAATAGCACGGTATAGCCAGTTTTCGGACTGGTCATTCAAAAATAACCAGCATTTACGAAATCAATGAAAAATAGTCATTATTTTGCTGCAATAGAGATCGGTCCAGCATAATATACTGGAGTTCGGTGCACCTGTGTATGAACTCCAGCATATTATGCTGGACCGGTATACTTTGCTGACTCTAGTATAATATACTGGAGACTAGAGCACCAGTGCTCCAAACTCCAGTATATTATACTGGACAATTATACTTGCTGGAACTCCAGTATATTATGCTGGAGTTCCAGTGTACTTATGCTGGAACTCCAGTATAATATGCTGGAACTCCAGTATAATATGCTGGAGTTCAAGCATACTTATGTTGGAACTCTAGTATAATATACTGGCGTATTTTCCGAGTTTTGAACAGTGTTTTCGCTCAGATTTATCTTTACATGAAAATGGCTAAATTTCGATTACTTTTGAAACTGGGCTATTTTTTAACGACCAGTTATAAATCTGGTTATTTTTGAATTCATTCATTGCTCTAACATCCCTGGTATCAATATGATCCAAAAATGAAATTAAGTACAAGAACGTGGTACCTAACAAGTCTTTTAACAATCTTCAGGTCAACATTCATATAGTGGCAGAGAACTTCCAGGCATGATTTCTAGGTACTGTAATCTATATCTGCCCGTAAGTGGTCCTAGGTGACGTTCGGATGGTTCTTTGGAAATGTTTATTGTGATTCATAATTTTGTTTGATTTTCACCAAACCACCCACATTATTACTTTGATGACCATTATCTAAACATAATTTGGTAAATTTTGTGTAGTTCTTTGCTTTTTCCCCACATTTCCCCTACTACTGTCAGGGCTACACCAGTGGTAGCGGTGACTGCCCTCTTTTTGGTTTTTGGGTCGTGGTTTTTCTGTGTTTTTAGGGAAATTCTCGAAATGTTGGAGACAAGTTGGGCGTACGAGCACTAGCAAAGGAGAGCAACCTGGACGGGCGTCAGCAAAGGGTTGTGGGAAGCGGTGTGTGAGCGTACAACTACATCGAGTACAGTAATAAACACAGGTTTGGTTATCGGGAGTTGGTACCTCCCGTTCTCTTTTGGTGTTAGCTAAATTGATGTTACTTTAGTTCACAATAGTTCAGTTCAATCATTCTACTAGTGTACTAGTAGTCACTTGTTTCCTTCTAGTTTGATTCATTGTCCGTTGTGCACTAGCGAGTCTTCTTTAGATTGTCGTAGGTGTAGTGGCTGCAGTTTGGGATGATAGATTAAGGGCATGTCCTCGGGTGGGGCATAGTGTGGGGTTGGGGTTAGGGGGTGGGACGGGAGGTAGGGGAGGTAAAGGGGGCAAGAGAGCCTATAAGTTGAGAATCGGGTCATGGAACATAGGTTCACTAACGAGTAAGTCTATAGAGTTGGCAAAGATCCTTCAGAAGAGGAATATTAATATAGCATGTGTCCAGGAGACTAGGTGGGTTGGATCGAGGGCAAAAAATACAGATGGGTATAAGTTGTGGTACTCTGGAGTCCGGAGAGGTAAGAATGGAGTGGGTATCCTGGTAGATAGCCATCTTAGAGAGTCAGTGGTAGAGGTTAGGCGGGTGAATGATAGACTAATGACTATTAAATTGGTGGTGGGTGAGTGTACTTTAAATGTCATTAGTGCGTACGCGCTGCAAGCGGGCTTGGATGAGGAGATTAAAAGGCATTTTTGGGAGGGGTTAGATGACGTCGTTCATAGTATTTCGCCTTCCGAGAGGTTATTCATAGGAGGAAATTTCAATGGTCATACTGGGTCGTCGGTAGGTGGTTATACTGAGGTGCATGGCGGCTTTGGTTTCGGGGAGTGGAACGAAGGGGGCACTTCGCTGTTGGACTTTGCCAAGGCATTCGATCTAGTGATCGCGAACTCATGTTTTCCGAAGCGGGAGGAGCACTTGGTTACTTACCAAAGTTCGGTGGCGAAGACTCAGATTGACTATCTCATCCTCAGGAGATGCGACAGAAGGTTGTGCGAGGATTGCAAAGTTATCCCAGGAGAGACCCTTGCAACGCAGCATAGGCTTTTGGTGATGGACATTGGTATTAGTATAAAGAGGAAGAAGAGGTCAATACGAGGACACCCGAGGATTAGGTGGGGCGCTTTGACTAAGGATAAAGCTCAGGATTTGGAAGGAAGGTTATCGGCAATGGGAGCTTGGAGAAGTAGTGGGGACGCAAACACTATGTGGTCGACGACGGCGAACTATATAAGGAAGGCGGCGAGAGAGGTGTTAGGGACATCTTTGGGTCGCATCGGTGGCCACAAAGGAGACTGGTGGTGGAATGTAGTTGTCCAAGGTAAAGTGGAAGCAAAGAAGGAAGCTTACCTACGGTTAATAGGGAGCCCTGGTGAGGAGGAGAAGAGAGCGAACAATGAGAGGTATAAGGTAGCTAGGAAGGAGGCGAAGATGGCAGTAACGGAGGCTAAGACAGCAGCTTTTGCTCGTCTGTATGAGGAACTAGGGAACAAAGGCGGGGAAAAGAAGTTATTCCGAATCGCTAAGGTGAGAGAGAGGACGGCTCGGGATCTGGACCAAGTGAGGTGCATAAAAGATGATGACGGCAAAGTTTTAATGGGGGATGACCAGATTAAGAGGAGATGGCAGACCTACTTTCATAAACTCCTAAATGAAGAAGAGGATCAAGATATTTTACTAGGTGAATTGAGGAATGTCGACAGTCCCCATGAATTAAGTTATTATAGGGATATTGAGGTTGATGAGGTCATGGAGTCAATGCGTAAGATGAGAAGGGGCAGAGCTACCGGGCCAGACGAAATTCGGTTGAACTTTGGAGGTGTATGGGAAGAGCAGACTTGGAATGGCTTACTGGGTTGTTTAATGTTATATTCAAGACTAATAAGATGCCTGAAGAGTGGAGGTGGAGTACAATGGTTCCGTTATATAAAAACAAAGGCGATATCCAGAGCTGTAACAACTATAGGGGTATCAAATTACTGAGTCATACCATGAAAATCTGGGAGAGAGTGGTAGAAGTGAGAGTGCGAAAGACGGTGTCTATTTCAGACAACCAGTTCGGGTTCATGCTGGGGCGATCTACCACAAAAGCTATCCACCTTATTAGGAGGATGGTGGAACAATACAGGGATAAGAAGAAGGATCTCCACATGGTGTTTATTGATCTAGAGAAAGCGTACGACAGAGTTCCTAGGGAGGTCTTATGGAGCTGCTTAGAGGTTAAAGGGGTCCCGGCGGCCTACATTAGGGTAATTAAAGACATGTATGATGGAGCTAAGACTCAGGTTAGGATAGTAGGAGGCGACTCCGAGCACTTTCCGGTTGTTACGGGATTACACCAAGGGTCTGTGTTCCGCCCTTTCCTATTTGCCCTGGTGATGGATGCACTTACTCATCATATTTAAGGAGATGTGCCATGGTGCATGCTATTTGCTGATGACATAGTTCTAATTGATGAGACACGAGATGGCGTCAACGAGAGGCTAGAGGTTTGGAGACAAGCCCTTGAGTCTAAAGGCTTCAGATTGAGCAGGACGAAGACGGAATACCTCGAGTGCAAATTTGGGGCCGAGCCGACGGAAACGGGAGTAGAAGTGAGGCTTGACTCTCAAGTCATTCCTAAGAGGAGTAGTTTCAAGTACCTTGGGTCAGTTATTCAGGGGATCGGGGAGATCGACGAGGATGTCACACACCGTATAGGGGTGGGGTGGATGAAGTGGAGGTTAGCGTCGGGAGTCTTGTGTGACAAGAAAGTGCCAGCGTTACTAAAAGGTAAGTTTTATAGAGCAGTGGTTAGGTCTGCCATGTTGTATAGGACCGTGTATTGGCCGGTTAAGAACTCACACATCCAGAAGATGAAAGTAGCAGAGATGAAGATGTTGAGGTGGATGTGCGGGCATACAAGGATGGATAAGATTAGGAATGAAGATATT
Source organism: Nicotiana tabacum (assembly GCF_000715075.1). Classification (NCBI taxonomy): domain Eukaryota; kingdom Viridiplantae; phylum Streptophyta; class Magnoliopsida; order Solanales; family Solanaceae; genus Nicotiana; species Nicotiana tabacum. The sequence continues at coordinate 221,869,450 of NC_134080.1, read as the reverse complement.
CGAGAGAAGGTGGGCATGGCCCCCATGGAGGATAAGATGCGGGAAGCAAGACTCAGATGGTTCGGGCACATTCAAAGGAGGAGCACTGAGGCACCGGTGAGGAGGTGTGAACGAGTGGCTGTGGTGGGCACGAGAAGAGGTAGAGGGAGACCTAAGAAGTATTGGGGAGAGGTGATCAGGCAGGACATGGAGCGACTTAGGATTACTGAGAACATGGCCCTTGACAGGGAATTATGGAGGTCGAGCATTAAGGTTGTAGGCTAGGGGGAAGTTGTGAGTATTTCTACAGCGCACTAGAGTGAGACTAGCCAGTTATAAGTTAGTCTTAGGATGCTACTGGTCAGCTACTGATGCAGGGCTTTATCTGCTGGATACTATTATATCTTCCATCTTTTTCATATTTCCTATATTTCTTATATTGCTGTTATTTTTATTTTATGTTATATTATGTTATTTTATTATGAGTCTATTGATAGTACTAATATATCGTCTCTTGTCGATGTGTACATATTATCCTCCCCAGACCCAACTTGTGGGATTATACTGGGTTGTTGTTATTGTATCTAAACATAATAACATTTCAATAAAGTAATATGTATTAGGCAAATGAGTTATTATGACAGCAACAATTTAAAAAAGCAAGAAAATAATATAAAAGATAATAAAAGCTTACGCAAAACAAAATAAAGTTAGAGAAATTTTTGAAAAACTCAAGCAAAATATGGAATAAGAAATAGAATAAGAAAGGTTAATTATGGAAAGAAGGAAGCTTACCTACGGTTAATAGAGAGCCCTGGTGAGGAGGAGAAGAGAGCGAACAATGAGAGGTATAAGGTAGCTAGGAAGGAGGCGAAGATGGCAGTAACGGAGGCTAAGACAGCAGCTTTTGCTCGTCTGTATGAGGAACTAGGGAACAAAGGCGGGGAAAAGAAGTTATTCCGAATCGCTAAGGTGAGAGAGAGGACGGATCGGGATCTGGACCAAGTGAGGTGCATAAAAGATGATGACGGCAAAGTTTTGATGGGGGGTGACCAGATTAAGAGGAGATGGCAGACCTACTTTCATAAACTCCTAAATGAAGAAGGGGATCAAGATATTTTACTAGGTGAATTGAGGAATGTCGACAGTCCCCATGAATTAAGTTATTGTAGGGATATTGAGGTTGATGAGGTCATGGAGTCAATGCGTAAGATGAGAAGGGGCAGAGCTACCGAGCAGACGAAATTCCGGTTGAACTTTGGAGGTGTGTGGGAAGAGCAGGCTTGGAATGGCTTACTGGGTTGTTTAATGTTATATTCAAGACTAATAGGATGCCTGAAGAGTGGAGGTGGAGTACAATGGTTCCGTTATATAAAAACAAAGGCGATATCCAGAGCTGTAACAACTATAGGGGTATCAAATTACTGAGTCATACCATGAAAGTCTGGAAGAGAGTGGTAGAAGTGAGAGTGCGAAAGATGGTGTCTATTTCAGACAACCAGTTCGGGTTCATGTTGGGGCGATCTACCACAGAAGCTATCCACCTTATTAGGAGGATGGTGGAACAATACAGGGATAAGAAGAAGGATCTCCACATGGTGTTTATTGATCTAGAGAAAGCGTACGACAGAGTTCCTAGGGAGGTCTTATAGAGCTGCTTAGAGGTTAAAGGGGTCCCGGCGGCCTACATTAGGGTGATTAAAGACATGTATGATGGAGCTAAGACTCAGGTTAGGACAGTAGGAGGCGACTCCGAGCACTTTCCGGTTGTTACGGGATTACACCAAGGGTCTATGTTCAGCCCTTTCCTATTTGCCCTGGTGATGGATGCACTAACTCATCATATTCAAGGAGATGTGTCATGGTGCATGCTATTTGCTGATGACATAGTTCTAATTGATGAGACACGAGATGGCGTCAACGAGAGGCTAGAGGTTTGGAGACAAGCCCTTGAGTCTAAAGGCTTCAGGTTGAACAGGACGAAGACGGAATACCTCGAGTGCAAATTTGGGGCCGAGCCGGCGGAAATGGGAGTAGAAGTGAGGCTTGACTCTCAAGTGATTCCTAAGAGGAGTAGTTTCAAGTACCTTGGGTCAGTTATTCAGGGGATCGGGGAGATCGGCGAGGATGTCACACACCGTATAGGGGTGGGGTGGATGAAGTGGAGGTTAGCGTCGGGAGTCCTGTGTGACAAGAAAGTGCCAGCGTTACTAAAAGGTAAGTTTTATAGAGCAGTGGTTAGGTCTACCATGTTGTATAGGACCGTGTATTGGCCGGTTAAGAACTCACACATCCAGAAGATGAAAGTAGCAGAGATGAAGATATTGAGGTGGATGTGCGGGCATACAAGGATGGATAAGATTAGGAATGAAGATATTCGAGAGAAGGTGGGCATGGCCCCCATGGAGGATAAGATGCGGGAAGCAAGACTCAGATGGTTCGGGCACATTCAGAGGAGGAGCACTGAGGCACCGGTGAGGAGGTGTGAACGACTGGCTGTGGTGGGCATGAGAAGAGGTAGAGGGAGACCTAAGAAGTATTCGGGAGAGGTGATCAGGCAGGACATGGAGCGACTTAGGATTACTGAGAACATGGCCCTTGACAGGGAATTATGGAGGTCGAGCATTAAGGTTGTAGGCTAGAGGGAAGTTGTGAGTATTTCTACAGCGCACTAGAGTGAGACTAGCCAGTTAGAAGTTAGTCTTAGGATGCTACTGGTCAGCTACTGATGCAGGGCTTTATCTGCTGGATATTATTATATCTTCCATCTTTTTCGTATTTCCTATATTTCTTATATTGCTGTTATTTTTATTTTATGTTATGTTATGTTATGTTATTATGAGTCTATTGATAGTACTAATATATCGTCCCTTGTCGATGTGTACATATTATCCTCCCCAGACCCCACTTGTGGGATTATACTGGGTTGTTGTTATTGTATCTAAACATAATAACATTTCAATAAAGTAATATGTATTAGGCAAATGAGTTATTATGACACCAACAATTTAAAAAAACAAGAAAATAATATAAAAGATAATAAAAGCTTACGCAAAACAAAATAAAGTTAGAGAAATTTTTGAAAAACTCAAGCAAAATATGGAATAAGAAATAAAATAAGAAAGGTTAATTATGGAAAAAAGCTTACAGACAAAAGAAAGGGAGGAACAAAAACAGAACAACAACAACAACAACGACCTAGTGAAATTCCACTAGTGAGGTCTGGGGAGGGTAGTGTGTACGCAGATCTTACCCTACCCCGAGAGGGTAAAGAGGCTGTTTCCGAAAAGGAACAAAAATAGAAATTTCTTTAAATTTCAGAGAGAATTTAAGAAAGAAGGGTCAAAGTAAAATCAATGAGCTTTGCTTTGATTTTTCTGAAAAAACAAAAACACATTTTCTTGCTTCTATAGCAATTACCTCTGTTTGTGAACATGAAAAACTTTATAAACTTTTTCAAATAAAACACAGTTGAGAAACTTCTTGGAATCTGCCAGGAAGATAGGTATAATGACACAGTAGGAATCAACACATTCAGATTTGCACAAAATTTGTACAGGAAAAATGAGCCAATGTATAATAGAGCTGTAGTAAGCACTGTTGATAAGACCATTATAGCAGAAACATTGACCTTACAATATCATCACCAATTTCTGGAGTTATACTAATGCTTCTTCTTCGTAATCTTCGTGTTTCTGATGTTGATGCACCTTCTGACCTGTGAAACACAGAAACAATAGGGAACTCGAGAATTCTGAAAAGAAAAAAAAAGAAAATTTTTGAAAGGGTAACATATAAAAAATAATAATAATATTTGACAATCCTGATATGTTGATTCAGTTATTAACAGGAAACAGGGTGCATTTTACGAGCATAAAAGTTTAGAACCTGCACATATTTTGACTTAGATGCACACTAGCATTTTTGGTATTACCTCTCCCCATAAAAATATGAAAGGGCAATGTAGTTCTGTTGAGAGCAGAAAAAATGAACAAACTGCACATAGTTTTTCCATTTTAAAGAGGTTTTAATTTTACTCAGCCCTTCCAGGGGCAGGCAGGGTTAAGGCTGCGTACATGTTATCCTTCCCAGACCCTACATATTTCTGATTCTTTATTGTTTTCTAGATTTCTTTATTCTTCTAACATTTTTGTTTTAATACAGTAACGGTCACAAGTATGTAGCCCTTAATTTTAACAGCATGTTGAAAATAGTTTTTGAGTTAACCGACACCTAAGCATCTCAGTGAATTGCACTAAGGTACAACGATTGTCAGAAATGTGAGAGGCTTCATCATGTGAAGCTTTAGCATGACATAGTTCAGAGTTTGGTCGTTTGTAAACATCAGACACCTTGTAGGAAGTCATACAAGCAACAAAAAAGAAATCACAATTGTCCCTCTTCTAAGAGTAAAAGTTCAAAGCATAACCTACAGATTTCACATGCTCCTACCATTTTAACACTAAAATATTTTCAGTCTTATGCTCCCTCGTTAGACAAGAGGGGTTGCTCTGATGGATGGTAAGCAACCTCCACTTCCAACCAAGAGGTTGTGAGTTCGAGTTTCCCAAGAGCAAGGTGAGAAGTTCTTGGAGGAAAGGATGTCGGGGGTCTATTTGGAAACAGCCTCTCTACCCCAGGGTAGGGATAAGGTCTGCGTACACACTACCCTCCCCAGACCCCACTAAGTGAGATTATACTGGTTTGTTGTTGTTGCTCCCTCATTAGAAACTAAAAAATACATTTTGAGAATTCTTATTTTACTAAAGAGATAAATGAACTTTTGATCCTTGAGTTACGGTAAATTCTGATTATGATATTTGGCTAAGCATATTTAGCCTTCAATAAATTAAATTGTGTGTTTCTTTATCTCTTTATAACATACAAGTCTCCAATCCTAAAAATGTTGGAAGTAATGTAAGTATAACACCAACTTATCCTTAATCCCAACTCTTTATTACATACAAATCTCCAAGTAGCTGCCTATTTCTACTACTTTCTAGGAAACAGGCCACAAGTATCCCAGAATTGATGTACTACATCCAAACGCAAGGGGGGCTAGAGAAATTGAGTATGAAAAAGCTATTATAGATATACTATCATTAGCTCTGCACATTAATCACTTTTTCTAATCATTTAACTTCACTACTATCATTAATACAGTAACGGAGTCCTATCCCAAATACTATCGTATCATAAGGATAATACTACAAAACTACATCTCTCTTCAAATTGAAGAGCTAAATATTTCATTTGCTTGATAAATCTACTATCCATTTCCTCCCAGCTGATTCTTGATTTTGTTGCATTTCCTCCGTCAAATTTCAAAATATTTGTATCCGTCACCAGAATTGGTCATTCCCTCTTCCCAATCACCCATCCGACGACCACCAAAAACCACTTGTTGAATGCCTAAATATCTGCATAGTGAACTACACATGTTAGCATCTCAGCTAAGATGATGTCAACCACTCATAAATTTGATAGTGAAACGCTTACTCTGAGCTCAATACAGTCAAGCAATTGAGAAGTACGTCAATTGAGAAGAAATCAGCTGTACCAAGATCCACCCTATTATACACATGACCAAGTTGAAATAAGCAAGTTTTTCCACACTAAAGAAAAGAAGCATTACAAGGAATCTTTAACGAAATATTTGTAAATTTAAATGAGAAAGGTGCAAAGAAAGGCATACCAAACTCTGCCCCAATTGTCCTGGAATTCAACATTACTTATGTCATGGAACGATGAAGGCATCACCTTGGAGCCTTTGTCTGCATCATAAAGAGGATCAAACTCCAACGATGAACCCCCCAGCTGCATTCATTTAACACAAATATGAACCTTACCCAATCATGTTAAAGGGAGAGTTCAATTCTTTGCAATCAAAAATTTCAGAAAAAGAAAAAAGGGGATGAATGAACTAAAATGATCAAGCACAGAATAGAACTAATAACTTCATACAGTTACAACTGGACCTAATACCATCTTGTTTTGAGGTATTAAAAACTTAAAGGACGATGATTGTATGTACTCCACTTAATGATTGGTTACTTGCTAAGGAAGCAGAGTGATGGGAATGACAACACTAAACAACGGCAGGACACAGAAATAACAGGTGTTCACCTGCAAATTAGATGAGTTAAATGCGCCTAATCGGCCGATGACATACCATGCCTGGATAACCTGCCATTAGGAGCAAAAGATCTTCCTCAAGTTATCAAACTCAATAGGCTAAAAGTAAGTCATGTGATGTGAGAACAGAGAAGCAAACAACATACACTACCGAGAAGGTTAACGTCTCGATCAGATGGTGAGCCGTATAATTCGAACCATATGTACGAATCAAGAGGATTAAAACTGACAATTCAAGTTAGATGCAGTGAGTGATATATCTTAACATTATAGCAAAGAATAAAAAAGAATATTGCAATAATAGGCAACATTTTCAGTTTAATGATTATATTGTTAACTTAGTGTCATAGCCCAAGCTCATGACCGAACAGACCTCACGGACAGCATCAGACCAAGGATTTGATGGGGATGGGTGCACCACTACATCTAACAGACCTGTTGTAGCCATAGAATATGCATAAGGGTGTGATTGGTTCAATGGGTTTTTGGATAAGGGATATTCAAAATAAACCCATCAAAAAGGTAAAGAAAAGGGACACCCTTACTCGAGAAGACTGAAAATTTCCCCAAGGGAGTAGTTGCTCAAAAAGTAAACTATCCAATACTTGAAACTATTTATCCATAATAATTATTATTTCCACACAGTATATTTCATTCACCAATCAGGCACTAGAAACATTTTCCGACGAAAATATTTTCCTTCATACCAAAAACATATATGTTCTACAAAGACAGTCAACTAAAACTGCTGAACAATTTATTGTATAAGGGCCTATAAATATCTGCAAAGCATTTGCAGCTTTGTGACAGCTGATGTTAAGAAATATAAAGCACGAATAACAAACCAAAAGGCCATGTATTTGAATTATAATAACTCAGATTAACTCCAGTGCATTTCCTGATCTATACCTTCTTTTTAGTTGTAGGACCTGTGTTGCTACAATCACACGCGCAATAGGCCCAAATAGAGATTTTAATGAACTATTAGCCCGTCGAACAAAGCAATTTTGACAAGAACCCTATATTGTCAGACAAAATAACCTTAGTGTGACACCTAAAGAAGTGAACAAAGACATGGACTAATTCTTCTTCTCCGCTTTTATATTTAACAGAATGAAGTGCACTACACCAGGGAATTTTAAGAAGACGGAAGAGTCAGAATTTAATTACTCTCTAAAGCTGACTTTGAATGTAAGCACAGATCCTGTTTTAGACTTGTAAAAATTTTGGCCCTTGGTTCGAACTCTTTCTTCGACCTATCAAAATGGAGAAAAGGATAAATTTAATTGAAATTTAATCAATAAAAAAGTGGAGTATTTAGAAAAGGATAAAATAGCACCCACCCTTTTCCTCATAAGCTCTGGATTGCCAATACTATCACCAAGCACAGCACGAAGCTCTGTGTCATGCTTACAAGCATCTTCTAGCACTCTGAAAAAACAAACAAAAAACGAAATGTTTCAAGCACCGACCGTGGTGGAGACTAGGCCATGTAACATAGAATAAAATCAAGGGAGAAAGAAAAAGACTTGGCCCAAGCAGGGTAGTTGTGGAGACGTTCATATTCACGTTTCCTCTTCTCCTCCCTGACCTTCAACAGCCTCCGCCCTCTGGCGGTGGTTCCCGACCCTTTGGCACTGCTACTACTAGTAGCATCTGCACTTAAATCTCCCGAATTGAAAAATGAAGCTGCAGCAGCAGTAATCGTCAAACATTCCAAGGACGTGAAGAGACACTCCATAGCGCCGGCGCCGGCGCCGGCGGCGCCACTTGAGGAAGATTAAAGTGGAGGAATTGTTGATGTGTAAAAGACATTGGATGCATTCTTAGCTTTATCTTGGAGGAATACTCTGCTTAAGAATTCAAGCTTTTTATTTTATTTTCAAATTGGACATAAAATCTCTTTATTTATATCTCTACTTTAATAGAATGTTTAATGGAGAATATTAAAGTAATTAAGCATTAGATTTAAAGGACTATCACTCTAAAAGTCAAAATAATAATCTCATAGAATATTATTGAAGTATAAGCAAAGACGGCTAAAAAATATTGGAGGCCTAAAGCCAAACATTATTAGGAGGTCTCAATCTTTAAAAAGAAATTCACATTGATTAATTTGATTAATGCTTTATAGTTGATATATGTGCACTATATATATATATATATATATATATATATATATATATATATATTGTAAATCTAAAGCTCAAAAATAGAAAGTTAGAATAATAGAACACGATTCTAGAAGCTTATAATTTGATATCAGAATAAATTCTATTATTTTAACTTGTTTGTTGTAATGCTCGAGGACTTCAGAATAATAAAATTTTTATAAAAATTTATTCCATGTTTTTCATTCCTTTTTTTTAGAGAATAGACAGCTTAGTAATTAAAGGGAAAAAAGAGAATATAAAATACAAGTTTTATTATGAGAAAAAAAATAAAATATTAATATTAGAATATAAATTAACTACTAGTCATCATCAATCACATTGACAAAATAATTCTTCTCCTATTTTATGCATATCTTATAATCTTTTACCATAGATAGTTAATATTTCTTAAAGGAAATTACCATAGAATTAATATAGTATTAATTTTAAATTGGGCCCCCAAAATTTTGGGGGCCTAAAGCCATTGCTTCATTTGCTTGGCCCTTCAGCCGGCACTGAGTATAAGATAACATGCTAGATTTTGGATCCTATATTCTTTTGTATGTAGATTACTCTCACGACCCGTTTGGGGGAAGTGCACGGTTAGCTACTAATAACACATATATTTATTTTAAAGCCACTGTTTAAAATGTCTTTAGTCTTTAGCCACTACTTTAATAAACTTTAACTACCCGGATGAAAATACCCTTCTGCTCATGTCCTTAACTTTTGAACTTGGAACTCTAAGTTTAGGACTTCAGGACTACATGTCCTTAACTTTTGAACTTAACTTCAGGTCTACATGTCCTTAATTTTTGAACTTGGAACTCGAAGTTTAGCACCAAGTGTCCTTAACTTTTGAATTTGTAACTGTAAGTTCAGGATCCATAACGTAGCAGAAAACCAAACGTTATTGTATCTTTTCACACAAAAAAAATAGAAAAAAATAATTGCAATTTTCATATAAGATTGATGTCAAATAAAGTGCACACAATTCTTTCAGAATCATCGTAACTTGCTATTGATTGTTCCAATAAATAAAACCAAAAACGGTAGTAACCCATACTACAAATCTTAAGAATGTATATCTGTATCGATACTCTGAACCAAAGCACTTCTATCCAATAAATGAACCCATAACGAGATCAACATTGCTAAATGAATGTAACATCGTTTCTGTCTTTTGATATTTCTCAATTCTCGTCGATATAGAGGCAACTTGGTATTAGCTATATTGTGGCGTCGTCCAGAGAATGTGGAACTTGAGAAGGTGAAAGTTGTTCACTACTGTGCGGCGGGGTCAAAGCCAAGAAGGTTCACTAGCAAGGAAGAGAACATCGAAAAGAGATAGAAGAAAGGGTAATATTGTCTTTTTATATTAATTTTAATAGACTAGTGGCTACTTTTGCTCAGCATTAAAAATACTGGATAAAAACTAAATACCACTTTAAAAAATGGTTATCCCACGCAATTTTTACCCCCGTTTGGCCATAAATTTTACCAAAATATATTTGGCTTTTTTGGGGGTAAATATATGTTGGAATTTTTACATTCCTATGCCACGTAGAAAACCTTATTACCCTCAATATTTAAGGTTTGACTTAATTACACTTAGTATACCAAATTACCAATTCTATACCATAGTGTATTTTAAGGGTACAATTAATGCAGTATATATCCCTCCTTAATTCAAGGTACCGTATATCTCACCCCTCCCACGTTTCTCTCTCCCAAAACCTCACCCTCACCCACGTTTATATAATGATACTAGGCACCACTGGTTCAGGGGGTAATGAGCCTTCCAGATCTTGCCTCATAACATCAGGTGACGAATCCTTTATAGCCTTCTAAGACAAAGCATCACCTGCCTGCATACGGCGATTCAATTCCTCCAATTTAGCAAGAGCTTTGGCTTTCTGTTGTTTACTTCGTTCTTCCTCTTCTTTCTGTAGCTGTAAGGTACGGTGCCTGGCTAACTCTTTCATCTTTGCACGCTAATGAAAGCAAGTAGCATATATTAGATTTGATAAAGGGAATAAACAAGTAACTGCCGGATCATGGATAAGTTAAGAGTAAAAGGTAAACATATTACATGCGCCGTGAAAACAGAGCATCTACAATCAGAATACAAATAATCTACAATTTATCTACAAAATATCTACAAACTGGGTACATTGAATTTTAATATCCCAATTCCCATTCAATTGTAGCTTAATTGGTATTTTCGACATAATTACGTTTTTTGCAGAAGATTTTGTAGAAGTTTTAGTCGTTCTGGATTTGTGAAAACAAAAAATAATGCATCTACAATCAGAACACAAATAATCTACAATTTATCTACAAAATATCTACAAACTGGGTACATTGAATTTTTATATCCCAATTTCCATTTAATTGTAGCATAATTGGGATTTTTGACATAATTGCATTTTTTCAGAAGATTTGTAGAAGTTTTAGCCGTTTTTATTTGTGAAAACAGAATCTTCTTCTTCTTCTTCTTCTTCTTCTTCTTCTTCTTCTTCTTCTTCTTCTTCTTCTTCTTCTTCTTCTTCTTCTTCTTCTTCTTCTTCTTCTTCTTCTTCTTCTTCTTCTTCTTCTTCTTCTTCTTCTTCTTCGAGTTTCAATCTGAAATTCAGTCAAAACCAAGTCTAATCTTCACCAATACCCCTCAAAATTGAGATATAAACTCCAAACCATATTCTCGATTATTTTCAACAACACCCAATCCAAACAAATAATGATTTTTGAAAACCCAAATTTGAATTCAAAGTTTTCAAGCTTTTTAATGGTTGTCAATGGTGGAGTTGCTGCTCTCTTTTCATTTGCTTTGTATTACTGAAATTTGCGATTGAGAAATAGAGAGAGATGTAGAGAGAATGTCGACGAACTGAGCTTTTGCAGAACTGATTTCTACAATTTGATTCGAATTTGTTGACGATTTTATCTTTTTTTGATTTGTGGCTTAAAGAAAAATATCGAAGAATAGAGTTTTTGCAGAAAAGAGTCTATGTAATTTGACTTTAAATTGAAGATATAGGATTTGCGTTTCAAATTTGATTTGAAGGTCGCTAAATCAATTAGAATATTTTGTTCCTAATTTGTAGCGCGCCTAATTAGGAAGGAATTAGCTCCTAATAATTAGTATTTAATGAATGGTATAATAATTGTAGAAAAACTGTGAACATGGCAGGTAAATATGAAACTATGCACATTTTTGGTAATAAGGTTTCATATATGGTATAGAAAGAAAAAAGTTTAATATATGTTTGGCCATAGCTTTATCTACATTTTGGTAAATTCCCAAAACCCAAAACCCAAATCCCAAAGCCAACTCATCACTATTATATTTTTTAAAAATTGCCCCAAACTTTTGTACTTTATAAAAGATCTCACCATTTATTATTTTGTAACAATGATGATTCGTCTTCTCAGTCATCCGATAGTATATTATGTAGTTCATTATAAAAACGATCATTTTTGTACCAAAAAAGTGAAATCTGTTTTGAAAATATATGTCCAAACACATTTTTATTTTCAAATCCAACTTCACCCAAATCCAATTTTTCAAAACAAATTTGAAAATCTATGAAATGCTAGCTTGAAGATTAAGGGCGTGATTAGTTTCAATTTTATATTGTCTCTTTAAATAATTAGAAAATGAGTTTCTCCTATTTGCTTCCACATAAGAATACAATAGAAATTAATAGGAACGAAGTTTGAAGATTCAAGCATGATATCTGTTTTCATATCAGAAACGGAGCTAAAATTTGAAGTTTATGGGTTCTAAAATAAATATTAAACCATAGCGAAAGACTAAATCTTTCTATACAAAAAATAAAGATTAAATCTATTTGTGCAATATTTTAAAGGAGCTTAGAGTTGCAAGCTAATTTTTATTGTTTAAAATTTTAATTTTTTTCTAAAAATATAACTTTAACAATGCAATGTAAAGTTATGATTAGCCGTAATAGTTCAAAGATGATTTTTTATATATTTTAAATTAACATAGTTTATTAACAACAATAATTGTTTCATATAATTTTTATTCTTGCATGCCAAATATCTGTTGTTACAAATATTGGGTTATCTAATATTTGATTTTTAGTTTTAAAAAAAAAAATCATGCATATGCTAGAGGTCATATTAGACTTCAAGAAAATTACCAGAATTTACGTACTACTAAATGCTATATTAAAAGAAAGGAATATTTATTGTACATTTACAAATAAAATAAAATAAAAGGAAAATATATTCTACAACTTTGAAGTACTTTTGATGGTTTAATTCTACTTTTGGTCCTCCAATTACCATAAGTACTACAACCATGTATTGTTGCTTGTAAATATGCTTAAGCAGAAAAATATAGAATGATAACAAAAAAAAAAAAAAAAAAAATATTAAACTGAAAGTCCAAAATACCATAAAATAAGAATGATCGGTAAGAATGAGTCGTGCATCTTTTCAGCTATTGAATATTTTTAATATTTTTTGTGTAGCATTGAAATTTTTAATACTTGATCATTACTCTCTAATCTTTTGTTATTTAAAATTTCAACATTTGATCCTAGTGGTCCACCGGACAATTAACTACGGCAGAGCAGATATATATATATATATATATATATATATATATATATAATTTTCATCTATTTATATAAGGATTTAGAAAAAATCTCAATATCTATTTTGTACGTTGTATGCCTGCTTTTTTTTTTTTTTGAACATTTTCGGTCGTTTTGGTAGATGGCGATAGAATTGTTAGAGCCAATGTTCCTTTTAGAAGGGCAGAATCGAAGTATAGTGTTGAACAAGTAGGTGTAAGTGTTAAGTTCTACGGCAATGAACTCAACGTCGTCATTTATAGTGATTCTGGTACTGTGAAAAATATGTTAGACGTGCTCAGTTGGGTGATATTTTTGAATTAGAGCATATGCTACTTACTGCTTATTTGGATGGTTGTTACATATCGATTTTATAATGTATCGTATTGTATTGTATTGTATCTTTTGATGGATACAATGTTTGGATAATTGTATCATTTGTCGTTGTTTCATGATATCACGCACCAACAATATGAAGAATAAACTTGCAATAATATAAAATAAAATGAAAAAGTTATGATACGGGGTAAAATTATTATATAAAAAGGTAGATAAAATAAAATTATTTAATAATAATGAAGGGTGAGATGAGAAAAAAAGACGAGGTAACGACGCAACCACACCAGATCGGTCGTTACATAAAGTGACACATTTCGTTGTTATCCAACGATGGATTTAAGAATACGATACAATAAACTTTAAGTAATAATCAAAACAAACATCGTATTTAAAGTAACAATACGATACAATACAATAGGTAACAACCATCCAAACAAGTTGTTAGAAACCCGATGGTGTTTTTTGTAGCAGTCCAAGGGGTTGGTTTACTTTTGGGCATGCTTCGTTTGCTTTACTCTTCTTCTTCGGACACATTTGGTACGGTGGTAGAATCTTGTTCAGAAATGTTTTTGCTGGTATTGACCCAGATTTAGCTGCTCAAGTCGAATTTGGAGCATTCCAAATATTAATGGTTGTTTTTACTGTTCGAACTCGTGACCTATAAGTTATAAGGAAACAACTTTATCATTGCTTCAAGGCTCCCTTCACTCATGCATTGAATTAGATCTGTGTCCTTGTTACACGAGATAAGACCAAATTCTTATATATCCGCTTTTTTATTACAACTTTCTTTTGTGCATAGTGTAGTTGATGCATTTTGCATAAGGAAGAGAGAACAAAAAGATCATTACTTCTCACTATTTCTAGGAGTGAGTTTTGCTTGCTGATATAAGAAATGGAAAAACATACTCATTTGTGATTAAACAAAAAAAGGAAGGAATATTTCTATATTTTCAATGGAGGTAAAACGAATAATCTTCTGGAACTGGAAAATCACACAAAAGTGACAACTTGAGCCGGAGATCAGTAACACCTCTACCATGTGTTCCTCTATACAAAGGAAAAGTGAATTCACACACTAACATAGCGAGTATTCGCAGTCTAGCAGTCGTGTTAGAATTTCCTCACAACTAGGTCTTTCGTTTGGCTCTGCCCAGCAGTCTGCAAAATAAATTTTTAACCAGCTCAGCATAAAAGAAAAATGTAAATGCTAGATCAAACATCTAGCTGTAATTGAGTTTAAATAAGTTCTATGCACAAAAGGTAAAAAAAAATTTACACAATCGAGTCACTTATAAAGTAGTAATTAAACTAATTTGATAGTGTAAAGAATCTTTATATTGTCAGTGTATATAACTTAAAATTCAGCTGTAATTACCTGCGATTAGTCTGCCAAGGGGTCCTTCAGGTATCTCTAGCCTTGCTCCTTCATTGGCAACGGCATAAACTACCTAAAAATAAGCACAACGCATTACTGGATGCGGTAACATACCCGATCTGGTGGTATACCCTCCCACAGTCTGTTTTCTAGAGCTCATTAACTTGTATCAAGCTACAAGGTTAAATTAACATACCCGATCTGGTGGTATACCCTCCCACGGTCTGTTTAGGGTGCAAAGCTCCCACATTATCACGCCAAAGCTAAAAATGTCACATTTTTCCGTGAAAGGCTCATTACGAATGAGTTCTGGAGCCATCCATTCAGGAGTGCCAGCAGACGCCGAGTCTCTCAGAAATGCATCTGTCATTATTCTTGAGAGCCCAAAATCACAAATTTTGACGGTCCACCGCTTATTCACGAGGCAGTTTGCACTTTTTAAATCACGATGGATAATCTTCATCCGATGTAAGCACATCAACCCTCTTTAGCTCCAACAGAAAAATGAGTCAGTTTCTATTACATATCTGCGGTATTTTTTTCAGAGGTTTTAATAAACCAACCTGCATATATCGCGAAGCATATTGAGCCTCTTCTGCCAGCTAAGCCTCTTCTTTTGACCACTTAAATGGATCAAATAATACAGAGATCCCATCTCCATGTACTCAGTAATCATTGATAAACGTGGAGGGTTTGCACAGGCACCCAGGAATAATATAACTGTGAGGAATGGCATTAGTTAGATCACACTCATCTAACTACGAATATCATACTTTTAAGCAAATTGGCAGTAGGAAAAAACACTTAAAAGAAACAAGAAAAGAGATGTACCATTTGGATGCCGAAGTCGGCTGGGGAAAAGATGACAAGAAAACAACACTTAATGTTAGTATAGTATGGAGCTGAAAGAACAGAATCCATAAAGAAGATACAACACCTAAGGATAGAGATCTCATTGCAGAAGTCCTCCATATTTTCAGCAGTAAGATCTTGCTCCAGAAAAACTTTAATAGCAACCTCAGTTCCATTCCACTTGCCACGGAAAACTTCTCCAAAGAACCCTAGAAATATAACCAGAGGGTTTAGACCTCAATCTCTGATACAACTTAGGGTGGTGAAACCAGATCATTCATTATAAAAATCAGAAGTCAGCACCATATTGTAAGACTCAGCATTGATTGTACCGGTCATTGTACAACAATTTTTTCTTCTTCTGATGAAATGAATTAACAAGACGTAAGAAAATACATATCTGGTCCTTGATCATAGAAGAGACAAGAAAATCACACTACTTTTTTCAATAGGTAATGTACAAAACTTTTCCAATACAAATCCTTCTGGCATCCGTTTGTATCCATATCTAGTGCATCTCTTACACTTCAGTGACACGACACAATTTGTTTCTTATTTGGCAAGGGTGTTAGACACTGTGAGGACCTCATTCTCTAAGACAAGAAGACTGGATAGGATGCAACTTCTGGTGTACATTCAATTTGCAAGATCCGCATTCAAGTTCACAGCTTTTAGTTTAGCATCTCCGTTCACAACAATTTTTTTGCTGTCCATGCCCTAGGTATCATCTGATCAGTAGCAATAAACCCATTGCAGAGGCTCATGTATGGAACAACAAAAAATAATATTAAGGATGGAAGATTTAGATACAAATCACGAGATACAGTGTTTGTTATAAATCCGTTTTGAAATCAATACAACTAAATTCTTTTAAGTGGAACATAGGATCTTAGAGCTGATAGTCACAAGAAAAGAGACAGACGATCAAGAAAACAAATAGACTCATCTCCATTTATGGTGTCACCTTTAGTATGTCAGAACTAACAGAAGAACCTATTTCACCCCAATGTCCACATGTGTTTTTTCTGCCACAGAGGCCACAAAATGTTGCCATTTTGTACCTCAGATTCAAGAGAAAGAAAATTGAAATGAGACATTTCAGGTTCAGTACTAAGCTCATCTTTCGCATTGAGAGGTGCAGAAGCATATTGGAGAATCTATGAGCAATGTAGCAAAACCCAACAGAACACATCAATAGGCCATTAGAAACCCTCCCTGTGTCACTAATCTTCAATATGATCCACTTTCTTGTCTTAGCCCTTCATAGATGTTTTAAAATCAATGTATACTTAGTTAAATAGTAAGTTTAGATAGCTAAGGGTGATCTACTTCCCTCGCTCCCTCACATAACACATATGAACCCTCATTTGCTTAGGTTTACTTGAATACGGTCCCCAAGTATCCATCCCTCTGTGGAATCCTCCATTGCCTGAAGTGAAGCAGATATATCCGATTTTCATTTAATGCTAATTAATGCACAAAAGGATCAAAGACTTCGTGAGATGATGACAAAGGATGAGCTAGGTTGCTCATACATTAAAGTTGGCAGAGCATGATCCGCCAGCAATAGCATTCTAGTCTACAAAGCATGAGACCAAGGAGCAAATGCGCAGTCAATGCAGGCCTATTAGTGGCACTAAAGAAATATGTTATCGAAGAACTTAACAAATAAAGAAAGAAAGAAGCTGAAATATATAAGCACTACTACAAAAATGTGCAAGAACAATGCTTACCTATTCCAACTCGGGTGCCAACAGTCAACTCTGAGAAGTCTATATTCCATTCTTCAAAAGGTAGAAGAGGCTTATTCTGATACATATGTGATTCTAGAATCCTGTTCCAGGTTGAAAACAATTCATTATTCGTCCTGTCCGGCCCACTACTTTCTGGAGCCTGCCTCCTCAACTCGTGGGGAGATGAGGGTAATGACATTGCCTTCTGTGAACTGATCTGCTCCCTTGAAAAAGCAAAAAAGTTAGAATGCAGATCCAACATTTCATCACGCTCATAATGGTGAAAATTAGGGACCAAAAAGGTACACTAGTTAGTCATTGACTGAAACAAGTGGAGACCAAAAAGCATCAAACTATTGTGGGGCTGAAATCTGTGAGGTGAAGATAGAAGTATTAGTTGTCAATCAGACTTCCCATAATATCACCAAGGAATTTAGCATATACACCTGATACATGTCCAGCAATCTAGAGAAGGCAAAAATAGATTCAGACATGATCTTAACTTTCACAGATTGAAATGATGAGTTTCGGGTTCCAGACTGGTTTTGGATGGGAAAGCAACAACCTCTAGAATTAAACCAAAATCAGAAGCGAAAGCATAAAACTTTTTCATTTATTTTCCACAGTTAGATGAATCAGAGTTAAAAGGAAATTTCAATCTGAAATCCAAACATCAATAGAGAGTTAATCATAAAGGGAAAATAGTCAATGCTCTTAAAAGAGAGAAACTATTTTAACAACAAAAGCTAAATAACAATCCTCCTTCAACTCGTTTCCAATAGTTCTTTTCTCTCAAGTTCATCAGACGACCAACCCCCGACATTCCCTCCCAAAAGAAAAGACACAAAAAAAGAAAATACAATATTCGAATAAGTATGTAAATAAATATGGATTAGCAGCATTGCAACTTGTTTTCTCCAACAACTGCAACCAGTTATTATAGTTCTAACTCTTTCTTGATCAAATTTATTATTTTTCTTTACAAGTAAAAATAATTTAATTTCAGAGATGGCGCCAAGCAGGTGAAAAGTATGTTAAAAAGGCAAAAATTCATTAGCAGCCAGATATTATAGTTCTAACTCATATTTGATCAACTTTATCATTTTTCTTTACAAGTAAAAGTAACTTTATTTCAGAGATGGCACCAAGCAGCCGAAAATATGTATGAGGCAAAAATTCGAACTTCCTTTTCAAACATCTAGGGATCTAGAAACTCAAACAGAGAGTTAACACCATATACATCTGTGCACCAAAAAACCAAAAAAAAAAGGCAAGCATGTGTATCTAAGTTTATGTACAGGATTAGCTAAGCCTTTAAACCATTTTCCGTTCGACTCTAGCCAAATCCAAAAAATGCTTGCAGCAATGGTGCATATTTTTCAGCCTATACAACTAAAAGTGATCAAGTTTATCAGCATTAAAGCTGATATATGAATGCGGCCCTTCGCCGGACCCTGGGCGAATACGGGATACTTTGTGCACCGGTCTGCCCATTTAAATCTGATATATGAACTTAGAATTACTAAAGTAGTACAAATATTCAGAGTTGGGGATCCAAGTTATTGTTAGACTTGACAAAAGAGAGTCTGATATCTACGGCGAACACTAGCATAAATATTTAATCCAAGTCCTCCTATGATCTTTGTCAAATTAGTGCTCACCTGCCGGTTTGATTGGCAGGGATTAGGGGCATCACCATATCAAATGACATGATTATGGTGCATTGGGTGTGGTGACAATTAAATCATCAGACTTTAGTTTTACGGAGTTTTACCTAAAGAAAAAGGCAAAAGTATGAGATGTCATTCCGCATTCTCACTGAGTGTTTCAAGTAACAAAAGGAATGGATTTATTCCCTCTATGGTTAAAATGAATACATGGGATTCAAGGAAAAATAGTAGGAATAAATTGCAAACTTAAAAAGGGTATGTGTCAAACGAGGGTAGAGGTAGGTAGAGAAAACCAAATCCCCATTCTCCTGCACCAAACAGGTTCTCATCTAAAAAAAAAAAAAACAGGCCCTGTATTCTCTTTATCACTTGATACTTCACCCACGAAACCAGAACAAAGGACACTATTAACACCGCAAAATTCTTCTGTTTGATTGCAAAGCATCAATCTATGCATCTATTGAAAGTTTAAAACTGACTCTCAAATAGACTTGATAAAAATTAAGGAAATAAAAGATAAAACAACAGTTAAAATAAAAATATAACCGTACTGACTATTAAGAACGAAAATATAATCGTAATGAATATTAAGAAAACACAATGTGCAGTGCTCAATGCCATCACGATAAGCATCAACCATAAACTATCCTACCCATGAAGAGGAAAAATGACTCCAAAGGATAAACACGCCAAAATTCATCTAGCTAGAATAGCAGATTAGTAACCCTGGCATCAATGGACAACATGTTCATCCAAAACCACAGTTCAGTAGAAAAACACTCAACAAGAATATGAGTTAAGCTTCTTTGCCCTTCAATCATATTCCTTTTACATTTTAAAAGAGGTACAACTGGAAAAACATAATTCTGCCGGTCATTGGGATCGAAAATAAGACCTAACTGTTACCATAGCAATGACATCAAAACTACTAAAAGTCCTCAAAACAGAGAGAAAAAGTAACATACATCCTTTTTCAGATCCGACGCACAATCTCTGTTGTTTGAAGCATGAAATGAACTATTTTCCCCTTGTTCTTTCAAGAGTCGGTTCTGCTTAAGTGCTTCATTCATTGCTCTAACAGCCCTGGTATCAATATGAGCCAAAAATGAAATTAAGTACAAGAACATGGTACCTAACAAGTGTTTAAACAATCTTCAGGTCAACATCCATATAGTGGCAAAGAACTTCCAGGCACAATTTCTAGGTACGGTATTCTATTTCTGCCAGTAAGTGGTCCTAGGTGATGTTCGGATAGTTCTTTGGAAATGTTTATTGCGATTCATAATTGTTTGATTTTCACCAATCCACCCACATTATTACTTTCATGACCATTATCTAAACATAATAACATTTCAATAAAGTAACATGTATTAGGCAAATGAGTTATTATGACAGCAACAATTTAAAAAAGCAAGAAAATAATATAAAAGATAATAAAAGCTTACAGCAAAACAAAATAAAGTTAGAGAAAATTTTGAAAAATTCAAGTAAAATATGGAATAAGTAATAGAATAAGAAAGGTGAATTATGGAAAAAAGCTTAGAGAAAAAACAAAGGGAGGAAATAAAATAGAAATTCTTTAGATTTCAGAAAGAATTTAAGAAAGAAGAGTCAAAGTGAAATCAATGAGCTTTGCTTTGCTTTTTTGAAAAAACAAAAACACATTTTCTTGCTTCTATATCGATTACCTCTGTTTGTGAACACGAAAAACTTTATAAACGTTTTCAAATAAAACACAGCTGAGAAACTTTTTGGTATGTGCCAGGAAGATAGGTATAATGACACAGTAGGAATCAGTACGTTCAGATTTGCACAAAGTTTATACAGGAAAAAGTGAGCCAATGTATAATAGAGGTGCAGTAAGCACTGTTGATAAGACCGTTATAGTAGAAACATTGACCTTACGATATCATCACCAATTTCTGGAGTTATACTAATGCTTCTTCTTCGTAATCTTCGTGTTTCTGATGTTGATGCACCTTCTGACCTGTGAAACACAGAAACAATAGGGAACTCAGCATTCTGGAAAGAAGAAAAAAATTCTTTTTGAAAAGGTAACATATAAATAATAATAATAATAATAATATTTGACAATCCTGATATGTTGATTCTGTTATTAACAGGAAACAGGGTGCATCTTACGAGTATAAAAGTTTAGAACCTGCACATATTTTGACTTAGATGCACACTAGCATTTTTGGTATTACCTCTCCACAAAAATATAAAAGGGTAATGTAGTTCTGTTGAGAACAGAAAAACTGAAAAAGCACATAGTTTTTCCATTTTAAAGAGGTTTTAATTTTACTCTGAGATGGTCTATAAAAAGAGGTAAGAGAAATCGAAGTGGTGGAACATGTTTAAGCTTCTAATGACTTAGGAAGTGTTCCCATAGCAAGAAAACCAACTGCAGTATCATACTGAAATTAGCAACTGGCTCATGTCGTTTTCCCATGTATTGTTCTCCTTTGCTATTAAAAGTATGTACCTCTTAATTTTAACAGCATGTTGAAAATAATTTTTGGGTTAACCAATACCTAAGCATCTCGGTGAATTGCACTAAGTTGCACTGAAACAACCAATCTCAAATCGATTGCTGAAGTGATACATGGATGGGAAAAATTTAAAAGCTTAAAACTCATTTTGAGCCCAATATGAATTTAAGTCGCTTAAATTTATCTACAAACTATGGAGAAAATGATCAAAACGGACCCTAATGTATGAGCTTTGGTTGCGCTTGGTAATGTATAAACCTGATGGAAATGATCCTTAATGTATCCTAAAAGTGATTACTTGGTCCTAATCTCTATAAGTAAGGAAATTTGCTACTTTTTCTGTCAAAATAAACGGAGTCTTCGGCATGTGCAGCTCACATGAGCTAACTACAAAACAAAGGTGCCTTCTTGGTCGATTTTGCATAAATAATACCCACGGATACACCTACATGATTGGCATTTTTATCCCCACATTTTCACTTAATAGAGTATCAAACTCAATTCCCAAAAAAAAGATTTCATTAAGAAGCCCAAAGTTTCTCCTGGAAGACTTGGATGAGAAATTGGTAGGAACAATTACGAAAGACCATCACAATTATGGTGTGAGATAGAGAATGAGAAGTCAATGGAAAACGACCTGGAGTCGAGAAACTTGAAGGGTATTCTCTGGAAGACAAATCCGGAACCCTGAGAAGACTTTGATGGGTCAGTGAGTTGCAAAAAGGAGACCCTTAGTGATGATCTTAGCATCACCAATAAGGCCAAGATTTGGATCAAAGTGGGAACTGAGTCCAATGGAGAACGACAAAATGGAGCACGGGAGCAAAGCCAAGAGGAGAAGAAGGAAAGTAGGAAGATTGCTTTGATTAACATTGGTTTGCGTGGGCTCTGTTTATTTTGACGGCAAAACGATCCGGTATCATCACAGTTTCTCTATAAGCTATTAACATAATATCAAAGACACCACATCCCTGTAAAGCTTGTGCTAGACCCAAAATCATTTTTTTATAAAGTGAGCTCCCAAAATCATTTGCTGACATCGCCCATGGGCTTAGTTCAAGTGGCAAAGGTTGAGGGACTTGTGACTTAGGTCACAAGTTCGAGCTCCACGTCATGCGAATTAAGCCTGGTATTTTTATGGAGAAGAGCAGAGGGACTGGCTCATTATACCCGAGTTCTGAATGTTATGGTTGGTCCTAAGGGTTGGCCCCAGACGGATTTCTCAATCGTCAAGAAAAAATCATTTGCTGACGCCTCATTCAGATGTTGACGAAATGTGTCCGTTGACAACACAAGGTCACCTACCCACAAAAAGATAGAAAGAACTGCCCTGCAGTTTATGCTTTTTCTTCTAAATCAAGGCACTCTTTACTCATTTATCAGCATTTCAGAAATTAAATACTCATTCACAATACTTCAAATGTTCTAACTCTATCACAATGTTGTACCTTGATGATTGATAAAGAAGTCCGAAATCCATACTAGAATTTCGGCCATGATTAACTTCAGAGTAGAATTTCATCAATTATACAATCTCACATGAGATGGCTCGTGAGAAGTCAATGATGCTCTGAAGCGACATAAAGTGATCTTAAAATATAAGATTCGGAACTAATATTTAAGCATCATTGACCTCTTTTATTACTTTCTAACCTAAGTGTATGAACCAAAGGGTGTAAACTGGGAGCCACTAAACATGAATGAGAAAAATACCTGATATAGACCAAATAATGGGAGGGCCAAAAGTTACAATATAATTGATTGTGATTTGTAAATTTTGCAGTTATAATGTCAGAGAAAACAGAAAACGGGACTGAATCAGATACCTTGAAGTAGCAACATCATCTGAATAATCCCTGAATGTTTTGTTATCACCACTAAGCATGGACCGTCCATGTGCTCTAAATGAAGGATGCTCAGGACTGAAAGAATAAAATACAATTGAAAAATGAGAAAAAAGAACACAACTACACATTAAGATATTGCACAGCGCAGTTCAAGTAAATGGAGATAATAGTCACTTTGATGTTTATTAAATACATAAACATCGAAGTCCCAGTTTATTCATCACATCCACTAGACAGATTCAGGGATTGAAAACAAAAACCATGACAAGCTCTTAAAAATATATGCATATACTTATTTCCCCTATGGATCAATAAGTTATATCTACAATCTCACATGTGAAGTTACAGTAGAAACTATTCATACAGGAGGTACCCCAAATGTAGGCTCTACCATGAGCTGTCAAAGCCGAGTAGTGACTTAAGGTATTGCAACTTGTAACCATCATTTGTCAACAAAAAAAGCCTGGAAATTCCTTTCTCAGAGTCTTCTATTACATTAATTCAGGGGGCCAGTATTTTTAGCTTAACACTTTCACGTATAGGAACAATCGCATTCTTTCATGCTTGCTCATCCAATTTCAGAATAATTCCCAGAGAACCAGATATGTGTCACCAATAAGATTCTACTTTTACACTCGGAATCAAAACTTAGCAACAGCACCAAGGATCACAACATAGCAGGATCATCCTCATCTTCTGACAAGGATCTATGGGTATAGAGTAAAGATAATCGTATAGTAGTGTCGAATATTACAATGGAATTAAATCAGATAAAAAAAAATCCAACCAATCAAATTTGACACTCCCGTGACGTCAGGCAATGTGCAATGCACAAAGAACCTTAATCTTTTTTATAAGTACAAGTACCTTAATCTCAGAACACAAAGACCTCAAACACTCTGTTTCAGAAGCATGCTATCCTTTACTTTAAAGCTACCCAACATGATAAATTTGTCTTCATTTATGCCCTACATGACCTGCTCAGCAGCGCCGTTCTGATTATCCAATCAAGGATATGTTCATGGCAACAAAGTTTGGTAACATTGACGTTGAGAAGTGATGCCGTCAGAAAACCTACTAGAAAATGAATAGATTTACCTGTGTGTTTCATAATCATTTTTAACATTCACACCCAAATTCATGTAACATACTGAGAGATGTGCAAGCACAAATAGACCCAAACATGACAGGACTGTGAATAAATATATTATCAGAAGTCCAAAATATTAAAAAATCAT
Source organism: Nicotiana tabacum (assembly GCF_000715075.1). Lineage (NCBI taxonomy): Eukaryota > Viridiplantae > Streptophyta > Magnoliopsida > Solanales > Solanaceae > Nicotiana > Nicotiana tabacum. The sequence goes on along the minus strand of NC_134080.1, from coordinate 221,845,033 downwards.
GTTAAGGAAGAAAAGAGTAGAGTCTGGGTCATGAAAAAGAAACCTTGAACTTGCAGTCCTCGGTTCTGTTATAACTTTCCTGCGACCTCTTCTCCAAACCGTTGTAGCAGTATTAGGTTCACTATGCGACAAACTGGTACAAAAATGATTTAATACGAAAGAAGCAAAATAATACCTTAGTTTCCAAAAGTAATCCAACAAATGGACGTTCAGAATGTTTTACATTCAAAGAGGTCTCAATATGAGCTAAATAATACCTCAGTTTTCTGTCAATTGAAGTGTTAGAACGCAACATCATATTCCTCAACGAATATCCAGCAGCATTTGAAGATGCTTCAAATCTCCTCTGATACTGGAGGATGTCATCTTTTTCAGAACTGTAGAATGGAAGATCAGTTTAAAATAGCAGGCTACAATATAAGTGAGCAACAATCTGTTTCTCCACCAAAGAAAAAGAAATTTCTAAGAAAAGTTACAGTATGTCTATGAAGATTCTCATCATGCAACAGAAGAAGAGTACAACAACAACAACATACCCAGTATATTCCCATAAGTGGGGTCTGGGGAGGGTAGTTTGAACAGAAGAAGAGTATGAAAACTCAATAGAAAATTCTCATCACACAACGGAAGAAGATTATAGAAACTAAATCGAAATTGAATATATTCAAAATGAAGAATAATTTCCTTCTAACCTATCAGTATCGTTTCTCTCTGAAACCCCATAGAGGGGGCTGTTTGGCTCCAGAGGTGAATCGCAGGAATCATTTTCTGCAGAATCACTCTCCCCAGCAGCTATGTGGGTTAGGAAAATAGCCTTGGTTGTTCGTGGAATAAGTTGACCAGGAAAGCGCATAAGGTCAACAAGTAGCTCCACAGAATTTAGCACAACTAGTATAGACATGTGCTTATAAGATTCTTCACACTCGGACGCTCCTTCAGCAGGTAAACCCTGATTTGTGAAACATAAAATTATAATAAGTAAAATATAAGCAGATATGGAAATTAAAGAAATGTTAGCAACGATTCATAGTAACAAGTAGCAAGACACTCTTTAGTCCTAATTTTAGAGATAAACAGAAATGTGCAAGCAAAAACAATTTTCAAGCTCACCACAACTAGCCGGCTTTCAAGACCTACAGTATCTGCAAGTAATTTGAATAATATTGCTCGAGGACGGCATGAGCCATGCTTTATTTGACCCAACATCTGGACACCTGGGTTGTCAGAAATGTGAGAGGCTTCATCATGTGAGGCTTTAGCATGACATAGTTCCAAGTTTGGTCGTTTGTAAACATCAGACACCTGTGTAGGAAGTCATACAAGCAACAAAAAGAAATCACAAATGTCAATAGACCTTAACGTCAACCCTTTTCCCTCTTCTAAGAGTAAAACTTCAAAGCATAAACCTACAGATTTCACATGCTCCCACCATTTTAACACTAAAATACTTTCAGTTTGAATTCTTATGCTTCCCCATTAGAAACTAAAAAATACATTTTTTTTTTTTGAATTGGTAACTATTGTATATATTATAAAAATCAGTACATAGGTTGCACTGAAAACCAAATTTACATAGAGAGAGTTTGAAGATATTCTAATTTAAAACCTAGCAGGATCCTAGTATGTCTATGATTGTCAATGTATCTTCTGTGTACATCTGATTGCACCAAAAACAAAATAGAAGAATACAATTGAGTTTGATCTTCTGCAGTGGATTGCTTCTGTCTTCAAAACATCTAGTGTTCCTTTCCCTCCAGACTGTCCACCAGATACATGCCGGAACAGTCCTCCATCTATCTCTACTAGTTGCTTCAGCTCCCGCTTCTTCCCAGCTATAAATGACATCTTTAATCCTGTATGGCATTGACCATGAAATACCCCTAAGACTAATAAAGATTTTCCATAGTTGGTCTGTAATCTTGCAATGTAGAAACAAATGGTTGACAGTTTCTGCATTTTCCCCACACAGAAAACATCTTGAACACAGAGATATTCCCCTTTTTATGAGATTATCCTGGGTTAAAACCGCCTCCTTTGCTAGTAGCCAAGTGAAGCAAGCTACCTTGTATGGAATCTTTGTTTTCCATATATGTTTCCAAGGCCATGTGTCTACCTGTTGATTGTCATGATTCAAAATCTTATATGCATCCTTCCCTCGGTAAACCCCTCTGTTGTGCCTCTTCCACCATATTGAATCCAACCCTTCCTGTAATCCTGTAAATGCTTCCAGCTCTTTGTAGAGGTCAGTTAATCTTGTTATCTCCCAGTCATTCAGCTGTCTTCTTAGAGCTATTTCCCATCCTTGACAACTCCTCATTTCAGCTACTGTCTTATGCTGGTTTTGTGCTAAACCGAACATATCTGGGTATCTTTCCTTTAAGCTTCCAATTCCTAACCAGTTATCATTCCAGAAAGATGTGTTCCTTCCGTTGTTCACTCTTATGGAGGAGTGATTCTTCATTATTGGCCAAAGTTCTCTGATGGATTTCCACACACTTACTCCATGTGATGTTCTGACTTTTTTTGACACCCAGTTGTTTTCTTCACCATACTTTGCTTTGATCACTTTGGACCATAAAGATTGGGGTTCTTTAGAGTACTTCCATAACCATTTAATTCTGAGAGCCTTGCTTTGGTTCTTCAAATTCCTTATCCCCATTCCACCTTGTTTTTTATCCATTGTTAGCGTCTTCCAATTGACTAAATGGAAGACCTTTTTCTCCTTATTGCCTTGCCAAAGGAATGTTCTTCGGAGTTTGTCCAATCTCTGTAAAATGCCTGCTGGAATTGGGAACAAAGACATCATGTAAGTAGGTAGAGAGTCTAATACTGAGTTGATTAGAACTAGCCTACCCCCAATAATAGGTACTGCGATTTCCATCTTGACAACTTCTTCTCACACTTTTCTATGACTGAATTCCAGATTTCTTTTGATTTGGATCTTGCACCAAGAGGCATCCCAAGGTAAACAGTTGGTAGGGACCCAACTTCTCCACCCAATATCTGAGTCAGTTGCCCCATGTTGTTAACTTCATTAATGGGAAAAATATTGCTCTTTCTCCAATTAATGTGTAATCCTGATACTCCCTCAAATAAAACCAAAATGATCCTTAAGAATCTAAGTTGGTCTTTTTTAGCATCACAGAAGACTAGAGTATCATCAGCATATTGAAGATGTGTGATCTCTAGATTGTTAGCCCCACTCCTGTTTACCTCAAAGCCTTTAACCCATCCACTGACTTTAGCTGTTTTGATCATGTTGTTCAATCCTTCCATGGCTATGATGAATAGAAATGGAGATAAAGGATCACCTTGTCTGAGACCTCTGTGTGAATGAAAATAACCTTTAGGACATCCATTTATAAGAATGGAGAATTTCACAGTAGATATGCAAAATTTCATCCATCTTATTTTACTAAAGGGATGAATAAACTTTTGATCCTTGAGTTATTGGTAAATTCTGGTTTAGGCACTCGTGATATTTGGCTAAGCATATTTAGCCTTCAATAAATTAAATTGTGTGTTTCTTTATCCCTTTATATAGGACATACAAGTCTCCAATCCTAAAAATGTTGGAACTAATGTAAGTGTAACAGCAACTTAACCTTAATCCCAACTAGTAGGAATTTCAGTATAGCATATATGGATTATTTGCTTCCTTTATATTCTATTCTTAGCTAAATCCCCATTGATTAAGATCTTTTGAGACAACATCGTGTGCTTTTCGTATATCTTCCCTTTTCAGTACCCTCAAGTATCATCTTGTCGCACCTACAATTGGTACATTCGGAAGTCTACAAGAAGCATGGTCAAACCATCTTCTACAATTGACCTCATTCTATCCTCTAAGTGTGCTTCAAGCAATTCTATTTGATGTGATCATTTCTAATCGCAACCAATCTTGTAAGAGCGCACATCCATCCGTATTTCTACAAAATCATCTTGCAGATATATTAGACCCCAAAAACCCAAAATTCCCTCGCATGTAATATCGTTGGTCTCACAGCTGTTCTATAGAAATTTATTTTCCCTTTGTTAAGTATCTTTCTATTACATAGTAGCTCCATAGAACTCCTCGATTTCAATCATCCTACTTTAATTTTATGAACTATATTTTCTTCTACTATGTCATTTTTCTGAAAACGACTAAGCTTGATATTCATATTGACTTCATTTTACGCACCATAATTCCGTCTATTCTCGCTTTATCTCTGTTCTTCCTATATATGGGCTAAACGTCGTTCTTTATACCATACATTATCTTATCCATAACTAAGATAAAAAGGTATGAACCCAAGGGACATTAGGTGATGAAATCTATCCCAAGTCTTGGTGGATAGAGTTACATGGAACCTGAGCTGGTGGGAGTCGCACGTACCCCATGGAATTAGTCGAGGTGCGCACAAGTTGGCCCGGACACCACGGTTCTTCAAGAAAATCATGAACTCATGGGACAAGTTAATACGTAAATTGGGAGAAAAGGATATATGAATACCCACCAATCCAGCTATCTTTTTTATCATTGCTGCAGGAGTTGAGTTTAAACCTTTCACCAGTGCAACAATGAGTTGCTTTAGCATTGAGAGCTTCTTGTCTTTCTTGGCGTCCACAACTATAACATCTGCTCCTAAACCCTCAGGCTCCAAAGCATGAAGCTCATCCAATGTAGGAATGTCTTCAAAAAGTTCCTTTAGCCTTTTCTCCTACAAAATAGGAAAAGAGAAAGAATTCACACATTAAAATTTTAGCCATGCAATTCCTATTGTAATTCTGTAACAGCACCCACATTAGAAGATATAAAAAGTACAAACATTAAAGTTCTAGGGCACTGAATATATAACTCCCATAGAAATGTGTCCTTGACAGAAATGTAAAGGTCCATTTCGGGTGTATTCCTTGGGCAATATAAAGGATCAGATTAATCGAACAAAATACTATTGAGGTAGTTGATGGATCTCGAGAAAACTGTAATCATATGGAAATATAAGATCTAGATTAATAATTATAATGGCGAAGTTAACAAATATTTACCATTCATGAAAGTAGCCAGTACAATAATTTCCTCAAAACGAGGAAACATATGCTGATAGCAGCGTAGGAGTAGAGTCTTTTTCAATAAGTAGCAGATTAAGAGTAAAGTTACACACTGGATCCCATTAAAAAAAAAAGAGTAGAGTTACAATATTGTCTCAGGAAAAGAGAGAGCAACAATGCTAAGTGCAACATTCAAAATAAAATAAAGTAGAGAAAGTGAAACTACATGCATCCTGAATAAGAACAAAAAATAAAAGAAGCCAGCAAAGTTTTTACCGTTATATTTATCACAAAAGAAAGAGTCATATTCACGATATCACTTCTTAATTTGTTGTTAGCTTTTCCTTAACAGAGGAGAAATTCTATGTCCTCCCTTCTTCTATATCCCTGTCCCAGAGAAACGGACATGGTCTAATTTTTTTCATGGAAGCAAAAGAAAATAATGACCACATTACGCTATCTTGGTTGTAGAAAAGAATGAAACAAATGAGGGGATCCTAGGAACGACTGGCCTTCCTCCACTGCATTCCATAGAAGAGAAAGAGGAAGTATATCACCTGAACGTGATAAGAACAGAGGAAACACGACTTGAGTCTGTGGGATAGATAAACCAGGCTTGCTTCATGTGATGGGTATAAACCTTAAGGTCTATTACAAGAAAACCAATGACATTGGCAGGATCTATTCAGTTTATTATCACACATTTCTATGTGTTTGAGGATAGTTATCCTCCTCCGATGTAATTTAATTTTTTTCCAGAAAAGAAATTGATCATTTTAATCTCACCTTTTACCTAAAAATTGACGTTGTAAGATCCTTCCTCGAACTCCCTACCCACTCTAATTCACCTCCAAAAGTAAGAAATTTTTGTAATATATGGACCAAGCAAAAATTTGTAATATATGGACCAAGCCCCACCCATATAAACTTCTGTGTCCATTTGTCCATTTACTACAAGTAAGGGACCATATATTCATTTCTCGGACTACACGAGAAAGGTTTTTTCTTTTTCTTTTTTTTGGGGTGGGTAAGGTAGAGTACATGAGAAGGTTTAATGTTATTGTTCACCTCAAACCTTCTATGATTAGAGAAACAGAGCACAGCAACTAACAGTCCCTATTCCACGATGATCAGATGTTGCCGAAGGAATAGCAGAGGAACAAACAGTTAGAATTCAGTTTTGCTAGCCACCAAAGAGGTGCCAATGCTCTTGTATTGGCAGTCCACTTCAATCACATTGCAATAAATCAAAGAATTCCTGTAAAACTGTCTTTGACCATATGATCCCTATGACCTGAAAGTTTTATTTTCCTTTGATTTCATTTTGCGCCAATTAACAATAAAGTAAGCCAGTAAGCAGATATGGAAGCAAGGATAAAAGCAACATGGCAGCTACTTAGCACTCCTCACAACCAGTGAAGACTTAACTTCTTTTCCAATTAAAAAGAAAATCCTACAATCTGAATCTCACGTTTTTCTTGCTAGTGGGATTTGACCATAATTTAAAAGATTTAAAGCTCTTAAGCATCACCAAAAATAGATTAAAAGAGTCTTATGGCATGATATTGTTCTAATTACTTTTCAGACTGCAAACTTTACATGTCCCTTCAAGCTTCCTTTATCAGTGTGATGTCCTCAAAGATACTTGATAACCGAGATCGAGTACTTGAAGAACCTCTTTCAGCTACTTGAAAAAAAATGAGGTAGATAACTTGAAGGTTTCCTATATTTCAAGAATGAATTGAAAAACTAAAATAGGAAAACCGTTAAGATAAAATATATCTTTTTTCGAGGGATTAAATAATATCGAAGTGGAAGCACAGCTGAACAATCATGTTTACTTCTCTCATTCTATCATTCATGGCATGTAACTTGCTCATTTGACAAAATCGTATCAGAAGTGCATCTATTATTAGAAGTGTATCAGTTGTATGCGGTTAATATTCAATTCCTTCAGATCCTAGAGGGCAAAAAGAATTTTTAATCAAGCAGAACGAATGCCGTGATACAAGCAACAATACAAAGAAGTTATAAGTTTCGGTGCTCACAGGAACAACAGAGTAGAAACCATTGGGAATTGGTTCAGAAAGTGTTCCAGTTTTCCAGAGAATCTGGGAAGCAGTCCGAGAGGATAGCCTATCGTATTCTCTCTCAGTTGGTTCCCGATTCCTCATAATTTCTTCTTTTCCATAAAGTGAAACGGATCCAAACTTTTCAACATAATCTGAAGGCCACCATGCAGTCTTGGGGTATCTATGCTCTGGAAGCCCAACTTCATCTGGTATCTCTTCCATGTCAACAGATAGTTGAATTGCAATACCATCTCTTAACTACTACTACCTCATAGAGGAGCTTATAAATGCCGCTTCTTTGAGACAAAATAACATAATTTAAAAGCTTCTTCTCCTATGATCGGCACAAGGCTGATGCCATGAACCTGCAAAGTGAGAATTGGTTAACTCAAATTGAAGTGTTTCTTCAACAAAAGACTGTCTATAGTTCCTTAATGCATGAACTCAAAAGAAGCAGGGCTGTTATCCGAAAAGCTGCAGAAGAACTCACTGAAGCCTTGGTCACACGCTTCCCCTCCAAAATAAGAATAGAAAATAGGAAAATAAAAATAAATAAGAAATAAATGGACCATAATCAAAGTAGAGATTTAATCACTATCTCAAGTATCAGATTACTAGAAAAGACGCTCTATTGCTTATGAAGAGTACTCCTTCAAAGAATAGAAAGAAAAACCGAAAACTCATAATCTTACATTATTAAATAGTACAACTTTTCTTGACCAGTACTATGAAAGTCCTGAAAACTGAATGCTTCTTAAGATATTTAAGATAAATGATCAAATTCGAATTATTTCTCTATCTTCAGGTCTGCATACTTTTTCTACAAGTACAAGTTTGGCAATTTACTGAGAGTAGCAAGGACATAAACCAGGTGGCGTGTATTCAATACGGTTCTCAACAAGTGTTGATAGAAGAAAAATTAATGAAGGAGAGATGGAGAGGCAATTCTAATCAGTTATTCAATTTGAACCACAAGAACAACATTTTAGATCTCCATACATCTGGACATGATAGAAACTTTACACACCACTGTTTTAAAAAGCGAAAAACGCAAAAAAGCAACAAGGCCCATGGGGCTTGAAAGCGATAAGTTAAGTGCAGCTTCACTAAAGTGAAGTGCATATTTTATGGAAAATTAAAAATACCAAATATATATGGATTGAGTACTACAATAATCAGATTGCAGTCAAATAATTAAATTTCAACATCCAATATGCAATCACGGTATTTAATCCAACTCCTTAAAGTTGAGATTCAAAGAACCGACCGCTTATTCGTCGAGAACACTTTCTTGTCATGTTTGGAGCATACACTTGTTTGAAAACATAGCTTCACCCATGAAGCGGTAAGCCCTCACTTTGCATCACTGCATTGCTTTAAGCGATGACGTCTAGCAACATTGTTACACTCGTAAAATTAGGCGGACAAAGGTAAAGGATGCCATGAGAAATATGAAGATTAGAACAGTATGGTGATCCCGTATAGGTTTAGAAGTGTCTTGGAGAGATTGGAGTAGGACGGCTTACCAAGCTATTTAGTGCCATACTAAGAAGTGGGAGGATGCCCCACAAGTGGAGCAAGAATACCATGATTCTAATTTATAAGAACAAATGAGAAAGTCAAAATTGTACAAAACTATCATGATTGAATTCATCAGTCATACTATTAAACTCCGGGAAAGAGTGATAACAAGAGTGGCAGAATCAGCTTGGATTTACACCTGGTAAATCTACAATAGAGGCTATAATCTTGTAAAGAAAATTGATGGAAATTTATCATGAGGAAGAAAGCTTTACATGGTCCATCGACTTGGAGAAATCATATGATAAAATACTATGAAAGGTCCTTTGGCGAGTGTTGGGGAAGAAAAGAATTCATCTTAAATATATAAATGCCACAAAAAATGTAAGGAGTCACTACTGTGAGAACAATAGTAGGAGATAGGAAGGAGTTTCCCATAACCATGGGTTACACCAGGGTTTGGCATTGAGCTCGTAATTGTTTATCCTAGTTATGAATGAGCTAGTCAACACAATATACGATGAGATCTCATGGTGTATGCTATTCGCTGACGATACTATGCTAATTGATGGAATCATCAAGGGTGTTAACCAAAAGCTTGAAATATGGAGAAGCACTTTGGAGGGTAATGGTTAGGATAGGTAGAAGTAAGACTGAATATATGCACTCCAAGTTTAGTCAGCTTAAAAAGAGTGAAGTTCATGTGAGATTAGATGGAATTGTGATGTATAAATGCAAACAATTTAGATATCTAGGCTTTTCAGGAGAACTGAATGGTACAAACATGGTGCCTAAATGTTAGGTATAGAATCAAAATCATATGGTTAAAATGGAGAAGAGTTATCAGAATGTTATATGATAGAAGTGTAAAGGCTAGAATTGATGACTGACGTATATGATCATTAAGCCATGCGCAGCCTTTAAATACAATGAAAAATGAACTTCCTAAAATGTGCTCGTTTGATGAAGTGCACTTATTTAACAAGACTTATCCTAATTCAACTGCTAGAGATAAGGTCTAACTCAAACAACCAAAGGCGAACCGATGTGTATTATTTAGGGGTCACCGGACCCCGTAAACTTCGGCAGAAATCTTGTATATGTATTTGTGTATACCTTAAAAAATGGGTAATTTGAATCACTTGGTACCCTGAACACTAAAACCCTTTAGGGGGGCACTGGTTGAGCAGAATATTGTGCCCACGTCGTCTTAAAATCCTGGGTCCGCCTCTGTTAACAACCTAACAACCTTTATTCAAATAAACTATCTTAATAGAATGCTAAAGAATGGGCCTAACGCTAACAAATTTATAACATTAAACATGTGCGCTGATATGACCCCTCAAGGTAGGCAGTGTGTAACAACACCTAGCTTGAATAATTAGTTGTCAAAAGCTAACTTTTGAAGAGCTTTAGAGAGAGCATCGGCGAGTTAATTTGCAATATGAATGAGAACAACCTGGACTTATTTTTCTTGCACTTGCTTCTAAACAAAGTGAAAATTTACAGCAATATGTGCCAACAAAACTCAGTATCAGTAAATCATCTTTTCTTACACTGCCCAGTGGCAGTAAATATATGGCATACGTTCCCATCATTTTTTGGAATTAGCTGGGCAACTCCACAGAACATAAAGGTAGCAGTGGAAAGTTGGAACTCTTGGAAAGTTGACAGGGCCATCAAGAAGATCTGGCAAATGATCCCAGCATGCATTTTTTGGTGTATATGGACAGAGAGAAATAGCAGATGTTTTTATGGCATTTCAACTCCCAACTGCACCCTGAAGTCTAAGTGTTTGATGAATCTGTTCAGTTGGAGTAATCTAGCCCCTGTAAATGATGTAATTTCCATGTTAGATTTTATTAGCTCTCTCAATATGGCTTAAAAGCCGGTTTTTTCCTTTTGGTTTTGGTTTTGCTCAAAGCTCTGACCTAGATTTTTGTACTTAGGAGCAAACTGAACTTCTTTCTTGTACTCTTTGCATCTTCTTGATGCCTTTAATGCAACATCTTACTTCATCAAAAAAAAAATTTACAGCAATGTCTTACATACGAATGTGAAAGACAAGATTTTCACACAATGGGGCACCAACATTGTCACAGTAAACAGTTGGTGCGTGTGGAAGTGGAACACGTAGGTCGACATTCAGCTTCAGTAGATGAGCGAGCTATTGTGTTTTGTTTTGGGATGACCAACTCACAGGATTTTGACCAAAAAACAAAATGTAACCAGCAGTCGAGGCTCAGGCACTCACATCTTTAGCCCACTACGCATCAAAGTACATATACAAATTGAATTATTTCGCATATGTAGACACCAAACTGAATTGTACCCTGTAGATACCTAAGCACTTCTTTGAGTACTTTCCGATGAAGTTCAAATACTACAACAATAATAACAAACCCAGTGTAATCCCACAAGTGGGGTCTGGAGAGAGTAGTGTGTACGCAGACCTTACCCCTACTTTATGAAGATCGAGAGAATGTTTCCGGTAGACCCTCGGCTCAAGGAACAGTGAAACTAAAGCAACAAACAATTGCAACAAGGTAACAGGGTAATGGAAACTAATAACACAACATGTACTAATAACAGACCAGGAATAAGAAAATACAACAACAGAACTAGTATTACTGACAAGCCTAAGAGAGACTCGAAACTATACGTCAACCTTCAACCCTAATACTCGTCCTCCACGCCTTCCTGGTGAATTTTAGATAGCGAGTGTATAAATTGAGACAATTTATTAACTGAGAAGTTGCTTATGTCTGGACGGGCAAATGACAAGTATTGGAGCTAATCGAGGACTTTCCTATGTTAGGTAGTATTCTGCACCATCATCGAGATTAAGTACTTCGGTGGCATTTCATTGGAGTTTTGACTGGACTGCATTCTCTCAAATTTCTGCACACGTATGTCATTGATATAATTTGATTGTGAAAAACTAATTCCATTTGCACTATGAATCACTTCGACTTCTAAAAAATAGTTAAGATTCCCAAGCTGACAATGACCTCTATTGATGATAAATATCATCTGCATAAACAAGAAAATACATGATGGCGTGCGACTCGGCAAACGAGAATACACCCTTCCTACCTACTCAGATAAACTGCATCAAAATAGTCAAACCAAACAAATGACCACATCACAATTAACACAACTCGAACAATCAACTATGCCCTCAAGCTAACGCGTGTCTAGCGTCATGGGCCGACTCCTCCTTAGTATCAGCAGTGCACAAATTAGTGGGGCACATGTAGTCTCACCTGAATCTTCTCTTATCCCAGGTTTCACGAACCTGTAACTATGGCGAAGCTTGCCTCAAAGGCCTAGCTTCAGTTGTGCCAGTTTGATATCAAGGGTTTTAACCATGACTTGTTGTCATACTCCTGTTGCACATTTCATATGATGAATCGTGTCTAGGTGCACACCTGAAAATGGCAACAGACATGTCAATCCCTCGCGTAGTACTGAGCGACCCTCTCGCACGCACAGTTCATTACACTCACGTGCACAGTCGTTCTCACGGTTAACACTTGTCTTGTGCCTGCTGATGCAGCCTGTGCTTTGCCCGAGTATGGCAACGGTTAATCTAATTGGCCTTTGTCATGCTATCTTTCATATAATGCCAACAATTGTCATAAGGCTAAGGCATTGCCAAATACTGCCCTTACGACATACTTCCATCCCGCGTAGTGTAGCGCCACCTCACAATTACATGTCTAGGGCAACGGACCCTTGCTCGCAAGGCTAGACCCAAGCCATGCTCACAAATCAGCGCACAAGGCTCTTAAGAGTGGTGCCTCAAGTGCTCAATCAGCGGAGGTTTTTATCCTTCCCAAAAAAATCCCGCAGAGCATAGTCGTTCCATATCACAATCCTCTGGCAAACGTTAGGCGCCCAACGCCAGCACATGACTAGGCGCCGCCTGTAGAGTTTCCAACTCATATGGGTACACTAGACACTCCTTTGAGTAGCCCAGGCAAGACCCTGAGAGTTCACTTGGCGCGGCTTCTTGACACGGGGAGGGCTCAAATAATTTATCATCATTAGGTTACTTCTATGTTGCTTCTAAAAGAAATTCAGAACCCAGCAAGAACATTGGTTACCTAAATCAAAAGTTATCTCCATCATCAAACTTGAGATCATCTAACTTCTAGTTTCAAATGTGGTAAATTTCAGCACAAATACAGCTGTAATTCAGGGAAAAAAATTGGTCGAAATTCAGGAATTGACTATACACTACTATTAGCACCACTATTTGATTTTAAAAAGCAAGGGATAAAGAATTGAATTAAAAAAACGAGTTAAAATATGCAGAAATTCGTGCATATGTTAATTTAAGATGAAATTGGACGATATAAACGCAATTAGACATGTATGATAGGAGAGCTAACCGGCCAGCAGATCTTAAGAAACGAATCTGAAGCTTAATACCAGGCGACAATGGCATTTGAATCTTACATAACTTTCTGAAGATTCAGAGTGATGTTATCAATCGAAAGTTACCGCCTCAGAGCGAATAGGATTTAGAACTCTTAACGGAGTTAAAAAAGATAGACGGCAAGAGAAAGATGCAAACGAGGCAAACGTGCGTGTGAGAGAGAGAGAGACTAATATTACTGTATTTTAAGACTAGCTTACGTGACTTGGGAGTGTGCCGAAATCAAATTCCGAGGTCCCAAGTCCGAGAAATGAATTTTTGTGCGAAATTGTTTTCTGAAATGAAAAATTGTCCCTAACGTGTAACTTGTCTCAAGTTTATGATAAAAGTGAAAGCACAATTATTAGTGCACCAGTCGTCGAGTTTTTACCATTTTTATGTTATATTATAATATATATTATTTATAGCATCACTTCACTATATCAATCAAAAAATATCGGAACAAGCGAGGATGTAATAAAGATGTTTGACTATATTACGGAAATAGGGACCGTGCATAAAGCATCTTGTATATATGCATGAGCTGAAAAAAGGATCACACCGTTACAGCTTGTTTGGATGATTGTTACATGTTGTATTGTATAGTATTGTTACTTTAAATACAATGCTTGCTTTGATTGTTACTTAAATTTTATTGTATCGTATCGTTAAATCTGCCGTTACGTAACGAAAAGTGTCACTTTATGGAAGGACCAATTTAGTGTGATTGCGTCGTTACCTTTTTTTTCCTCTCATCTCACCCTTCCTTATTATTAAATAATCTTATTTTATCTTTTACACTACATTTTTATATAATAATTTTACCTCGTAGCTTACTTTTTCTCTATAATATTGCAAGTTTTTTTCTTCATATTGTTGGTGCATGACATCATGAAACGAAGGCAAACAATACAATATATCCAAATATTGTATACATCAAAATGATCAATACAATATTATACGATACATTATAAAATGATACATAACAACCATCCAAACAAGTTGTTAAGGGTGTGATGTCCCTATGGTAGGGCTGTTCATTCGGATCGGATATCCGAAATCCGAACCGATCCATTCAATTTTGAATTTCGGATTTCAGATTGGATCGGATTTCGGATTATATTTATTAAAATTTTGGATTTCGGATTGGTATATTTTAATCCAATCCAATCCGAAATCCAAAATTATTAGGACATGTATAAATACTACACTTTAATTTACATCAACCTCCAAGTTATTACCTTTACAATTGCTAGATTTAGCTATATTGGCACCATAGTACTCTCATAATTGCATAAACATGAATTTTTCTTAATGTATTAACTATTTTACAAAGAAAATATACATATTAATTTAACTTTGAGGCATAATAATACGATCCAATATCTGATCCGATCCAAACTTTAAAATCCGATCCGATCCGATATAATTCGGATCGGATTCGGATTGCATTTTCTAGAATCCGAAATCCGAAATATGCTAAATCCGATCCGATCCGATCCGTGCACAGCCCTACCCTATGGTACTGAATTAGTACGCATTTAATTTTAGTTACTATGGTATGACATAACGAATACAGAGGATTTATATATTCGACTAAGCTAATTTAGAATTGGTATTTTTGATATTGAGATTTGAGACATAGGGTTAACAACATGGTTTCAAATTTGAATTTTAGATACACAATTTAATGCAACTCCTTCTAATCTAACCTTGGTTTGTAAGTTGTATGTTTACTCAGTAATTGTGCTTGTGTAATGTAACAAGATGTTTAATGAAATTAATAAAATAAGTTGGTTTGAATATCGCTATCTTTTAAATAAAAATATAGAATGAGACATAATTTATTGGTATTTCCAAGTTCGCCAATACTTTCTATTATGGGACGTCTCAAAAAAAAATTGACATCATTCTTTTAATTGTATTAATTTTACAATGTCCCCAAGTATATATTATTCAAATTCTATTTAACTAGTCAAAAATGTTTAATATGTTCTCTTTTAAAATTAATTTTCAACTAAAAATGAAATAAGTGAGGTTAGGACTAAGTTATGTTATCAATTGAGAAGGAAGAGGAGTGCAAATCATGTGACTCTATCTCCAACAAACAACTAGCAAAAGGTTTTCTTTTTCTTTAATTTTTCACATCACATAGGGAAATCGGGAAAAAGACAATGAAATTTGAACGTAACTTATTATATAGGAGCTAAAAAAAATATCTCTAAATTATAAGTTTATTAGGTGGTGCGCAGGGGCGAATTTTGTGCAATAGTTAGGAGTATACGTGAATTCAGTAATTTTTATCTAGATCCTTCATTTACGTTAACTATATAAGAATATTTAGTTTGAAAATTTTGTGTTAACCTGATTATTATTGTATATTAACTTGAGATTGCTTAATCAGCTTTTAATCGTTTTTTGTATTGAATCTAATTTAAAGAACATGCATGTAGAGTCGATGAATAGAAATTATTAGAGTACTATTTTTCCTAAAAAGTTTGTTAACTCAATCTTAACCAAATAAGGCTCAACCCAATTTTTTCTTTAGAGACCAATCCACAATCTAAAAAGTTAGGTGTCATTAGAAATTTATACATGTTTTGTTTTAAAATTAGTTTGTTTTAGAATTTTGTACTAGAAGAGTTGGTTTGTAAAAAAAAGAAGTTAAATATCTGAAAATATTTTAAAGCATCATTTGTCTGGAAACATACACTTGATAATCAAGAAATTTAAAATTGATTTAAATAAAATAAAAATGCGCTTTAAATAAATAAGTGGTTATTTTGAGATTAAACATGCCTATAAGTAATTTATTTTCACTTTCCTAGTTTAATCATTTTAAGTTAGTTTTCTAATTATAATTTCAAGGTAGAGGTAAGACTTGCATACACACAATCCTCTCCAAACTCACTCGTGAAATTGTTGACCAAATAATTATTAATACATTATTATTACGATTAAAAATAGTCTTATACTACATTTAATGCTTGTTTGGTGTTATGTTATACACATAAAAGATTATTAGTTAGAAGTCACATAAAATTTGGACAATATCACAATCATATAAGATAGGATTTGGCATTCAATGAAACTTAGCCTTTCATCCTCCGATAGGTTTAAGTTATATGCAATATTAATAGTATAAAGATTGTTTACACTTACCGTTCAAATTAATATGTAACAGCATATTAATTATTAATTTATTAGATTATTTGTATTTATCATTGAAATTACTCATAAATATTTTATTCCTTTTTTTTGGTTGTAAATAGGAATATTTTATTAAAAACTAAGTAATATTACATAGATCTTTCCCAGCCATCCCATTGGGATCGAAATATTTTATTCCATCAATACGAAGAACTTAATTAGTTCCTTAAGATTATTAGTATTTATCATTAAATCTTCTTCCCCTCCTATTTGATAAACTTAAACAGCAAATAAGCAGTTTATTTTGACTTCACTGTCTATATATTCAGTATAAAAGATGTACTCATTTTTTTCATATTTTTTTACCCGAATAAATTTCACTTACGATGAAAATAATTAATTTTTATTTAAACCTACTCATTTCTTTTTAAGTTACATTTTAAAAGTTTGTCCCTAGTCATGATTTTGATTTTTTTGGCAGGTAGAAGGTCGAGGGTCTTTCAAAAATAACATCTTTGCTATATGCACATTATTTTTCCCAAATACTGGGCCGTTGTCGTTGTCTCTGGCAAGTGGAAGATATTTTCCATTTAAAATCGAGGTACCAAACTAAAAACTTCCCTTTTTTTGGAGCCCACAAATGTTTTTATTTTTTCAGTTTTCTTTATCTGTCAACTTTTTGGTTACGAGGAAATTATTATTCCTTTCCATGAAATTGACATTCAGAACATGAAATTCTTGCAAATAATATATTTTAAGTGAGTATTTATTCAGAAAGCTAACAATGATTTGCAAAATAATTCAAAGCATAAGTTATTTTGGGGTTTTCCTTTCCTTTTTTAGGCAAATGACATGCTCAACCTATATAAAAATTAAGAATGAAACTCACTGATAAGAAGTCAGTGTTAACATATAATTGAGTAAATAAAAGTTTGTTATTTTTAACGATTTAAACTTTTAGATGAGATGATCACATTTTTTTAGGATAAATATTTTTATTTATGAATCTTTATGAGCACAATTATGTTCGTTTCCTTGATTCTTCCTCCGGATTATTTTTCATGTTTTGAGGTCTGGATGAACGTATTTCTTGAATGTTAGGATGATACGGACTTCTCTGAGATGTATTTGATCTCAATGAAAGTCGAACATTGTGTAAATTTTCTTCTTAAAAATATTTGATTATCAAGAAGCGTCTGGTCGCATTTTAAGTTAATGATGAGGTATAACGTCTCTTGATCATTTCGGCTTTGAGAAAGACATTATTATTTTGATTTCTTTGTGAATCTCAAGAGTTTATGAAATTTTTGAGATGACCACATAATTCAAGAAACTTTCGCTATCCGTTGTGTTAATGAATTTAAGTTAAATAATAAAATTATTCAAAGAATGGATAGTTAATTATTATGCCTAATCATATGCTTTAATCACGACAACCCCCACCATAATCACATAAAACGTGTGAAGGTATCATTGTGCTAAATCTCTGATAAATTGCTTCAATCATTCCAATTCAGAAAAAAAAAATCAAAGAGATGTTGAAATTAAAGTGGGATAAGCTAATCATTCAATTCTTTTACCCTTTTAAGGCCAAAAGATTAAAGTTGCTTCCATGTCATCGTAAGGTTACGAGTTCGAGCCGTGGAAATAGACTGTTGCAAAAATACAGGATAAAGCTACGTACGATAGATTCTTGTAATCCGATCCTTACTCAAATCTCACGTATAACGAGAGCTTAATGCATCGAGCTGCTTTTTTTATAGAGTCCAAAAGATGGACTTTTTGCCAAAAAGGGTAGTGTCCAAAAACCAAGAATAACACATTTATAATTAGACGTCAATGATTCAATGGGCAAATTGATGAATTAAAAAATAAAATATCTTCACTCAAATGTAAATTTTAAATGAACAAAAATGATGCATATCTATTACTTGTTGACTACTAATGACGTTGATGACACTTGGGAGGGCCCTTCTCCCCCACCCCACCCTCTTTTAAAAAGGAAAAAGCGAAATGCATAAATGTCCATTTAAGTTGTCCACAACGATTAAACGTACATTTCAACGGACTTATTTATCAAGTAAACACCTCAAGTTATTTTTCAGTGTATTTCTTAAACTCTCATGCTCGACAGATCTTATAGGTGATTACACTCGCGGATAATGTGGCAAATTAACAAATCAAAAGATGACACCTATAATTTCTTTAAAAAAAATTTATCTACAGTTAATAAAAACCAAATCGGATTCCCTCCTCACCAGTTAAATTAAAACAAAATGAAATAAACACAATTTTGAAAGGCTTCACTCGCTGCAACGAGTAGTACACACATTTGCCATGTCACTCACTTTGAAGGGTTTAAGAGATAACTTGAGTTGTCTACTTAATAAATATATCTGTTAGGTGTCCATTTGATCGTTGTGGACAACTTAAAGGGGTCATTATGTATTTCGTCAAAGAAAAATAATAAAATTTGCTCTTATACTATTTGAAATTGATAAATTCAATACAATAATAAATTCAGTGCAATTCTACACGTAAGGTTTGACAAATTGATCAATTTTATTCTTAATTAAATAGTATTACTTCATCGTTGCGTAATATTATTTTTTTTTCACTCTTAACCCCGAATGGAGCTCCAGCTTGAGGGTTTTTTCAAACAAAGTTAAGGGTTGAAATTAGACCCTTTTAATTTACCCATTTTACGTTGAAACTTAGTTAATAATAAGAATAAATACGAAACTTACTTGCTAGTGAAGGATAGTTGAGTAATTCCATATAATATGTGAAGTAAATTTAAATCTTTTCACTTAAGGGATCATTTGGTTAAGAAGCAAGTTAAACTAGAATTATAATAGGCGAGTTAAATAAAATATGATTAGTTAGTAGATATATATTTTTAAATAGAAATTTGGTTATAGATTAAAATGAGATATACATGATACAATATAAAATATGGGTTCAATTTCACAATAGATAAACTAGAATAACTATTAATATTATAAATTTTAATGTTGACTTTCTTAAAAGGACTATGCAAAAAGAGTTACGGAGAACAATATTTATGTCATTTGATTATTTTGGGGTAATTGAAAAATAGCCAGCATTTGCAAAGTCATTTAAAAATAGCCATTATTTTGCTGCAACACAAAAAGTTCCAGCATAATAAACTGGAGATTATAACACCTGTGTATGAACTTCCAACATATTATACTAGACCAATATATTATACTGGAACTCCAATATATTATGCTGAAAGCCAAGTATATTATACTGGAACTCCAATATATTATGCTGGAATATTTTTCGAATTTTGAACAGTGTTTTCGTTCAGATTTATCTTTACATGAAAAGTGACTAAAATTCGATTACTTTTGAAACTGTGGCTATTTTTCAATTACCACTTGTAAATCTGGCTATTTTTGAATTTCTCCCCATTCTAACCCGGAATATTTTTCTTTATTCAGAAAAGGGTTATATATGCCATGCGGATTAGGATAGATATGCCCGTCGTTAATAGTTTGGCACAGATATGCCCAATCCGTCCAATACTTATTCATTTATGCCCTTAGTTTAACGGAACCACTATTTTGTCTTTCTTAAATAATTAATAACCGGACCTAACTAAAATCTGCTGACCCGATCCGTTAGGACCCGACCCACCCTTATTTTAAAGATATTTTTTGATATATTATTTTTATTTGATTGAGAAATTTGTGATAATCATATTTATTTATTTGAGTAATGTGATAATTGATTTTTTTTATATATCATTTTGGGAAGTAATCCTACTAAAAGTAGTACTAACTAATATTTATTTATTATTTAAATAATATAATATTCGAATTAGTTTGTGCTTTCTTCAATTATTTTACCTTCTATTTTTATTTTTCTTAGTGGTGCTTGTTATGAAGTAGTTAATTAATAAAAATGAAAAAGAAGCACCACTGTTTTTAACAATTTATTAATTGTTTCATATTAAATTTGTAATGCAGAAAATAATTCAATAAACTAATAATCAATAATATAATGATCACTTAGCTAAACCAAAAAAAACGGACCCATTAGGTTAAGTTATAATGAATAGGGAGTTATTTGTATTTGTGTTGGTGAAAAGTACAAATAGATTATGAGAAACATAAAAATAGATGGTAAAATGATTGAAGAAAGCACAAACTAATTCGAATATTATTAAAATAATAAATAAATATCAATTACTATTTTTAGTAGGATTACTTCTCAAAATGATGTATAACAAAAAAAAATCGATTATTGTTATGATAAAAATCAAAATATGGTGGATGTCTACTCTTCCTCCATAATCTTTCTCTCAAATGGTTAATGACATATTCAATGACATATTTTCTATGTTCAATGACATATTCCATGACATATTTTCTTCACTTTTCATGCCTATATAAAGGCCTTGTAATAGATAGGAAAATACACACAATTGAAGAAGAAAATTTCTTCCTTTCTCTCTATCTCTTTCTTGTTCATGTTTTACTAAATTGTCTTTATTTCTTGTTCATGTTTTACTAAATTGCTTTTATTTCATAACATGTTATCAGCACGAGTCTCTAACCAATTGTATATATATCTACAAAAATTTTCCTACATCCGGAAAGATTACAATTAGAAGCTATACATATCATCATATGGTTAAATGTAAAGAGAAACTACATATGGCAAGTAATGAAATGTTAGAAGGTATGATTATCTTATACTTGTCATTCCTCTAAAATCTCATATGCACACAACTTCGTACTACACCTATATTACATAAGCACATATTAATATTACATCTTTTATATCGCATGAATGAAATAAAATTTTCGAAGTTCTATATGTGAAAATCATAGTAGCAGTTAATTGTTGATATGATGCATGTCATGGTAACCAAGGATATTTTATATAAATTGTCTTATGCATATTTGTGTGTTAACTATCTTCAATCTGTCCTGCCGCTTTTAACATTTTCTTTTACTTGGATGAATATTTTTTTTTCCTTTTGGATTTTTACACTTGCATATAGTACAAAAAAAAAAGAATAAAAAAATGGTCATACTGATTAAAAGCATAAATCACCTTGAAGAAAACAAAAAATACTTCACATCTTTATTTAGGTTGATTAATTACTTCTTTGAAATTTGGAAAACAAACCAGCTATTGAGAAAGTATACTTCATAATTTATGGTCGTATCATTTGAAAGCAAACAATGATTAGTATGACTACTAGAAGAGGTATTTTTGAGTATCCATGACCTACTTGATGTTTGCTACTGACTTACCATTTTTAAGTATTTTATATGAATGATGCACAAGCTACAACTGGTAAGTTGTTACCTTATAATGTCACTTTTCAGGTAATATAAATACTAAATTTATGTATTAGTATTATATGTGTGTTGTTACCTATATGGTGTACTTTTGATAAATTTATTCACTAATTGCTTGGTTGAATTGAGTGAAGGAAAGTCATGGCGTTAAATCAAATCCAATAGGTAGGATATACCCCGAAAACAATAATATTTTTGAGAGAGACTCAATAAATATTATGACAATGATTTTATGATCCTTTTAAACTCTAATAGAATTTAGAAGAAATATTCTGACTACAAACGGTTGTATTTCATATAGATGCTACAAATAATTAATAAAGCTTTACGCTGATTTGAGATTTGAACACTTATTTAAGAAAGCAAATTTGATTTGCTAAGTTGCAAATTAGTTGTGTATAACTTTTTTTGGCATGTGATTGAAATTAAGGCTTGAGAATGAATCTTAATATTGTTTAGCCTATTATGCCATTAATTGAGGAATAGACATCGGGATCAAGTCCTGATGCTCCATAATGATAAGAGTTGGGTTTGAGTCCCAATTTATTATGGCCTACCATGCCTTTATATTGGTAAGACATTGGGTTTGAGTCCCAATGTACCATATTGATGATATAATGATGACTAAAGAAAAATAATATATTTTTCATGAAAATGCATGAAAATTGTCCCACTTGATTTGCTCCATTCTTGAAGTGAATGTGATAACAATGCATAATAAGTTTCAATGAAGACAAGTGGTTAAACAATGAACGTGGGCGTTCCAAATATCAAAATAATAATAATCATCACTATGATTATAAAAGGAGAACAATAAGGGTTCTCAAAATAGTTCTTCAAAATGTGAAAGCAATGCTTACCATCAAATTGGTATGAAAATAATAAAGCACGTCGCTGATTATGATCCATTCCTTGAAGAGAATGTGACTTATGATAAGCATTGAGAATGCAAACCCATTCCTAAAGTTGAATGTGGCAATATGTGATAAAAGCAATGAATAAAGACATGCAATTCATGATTATATGAATACCACACAACTCACCTCTAAGGGAGGTTTGAGTAAAATAAAGAGAATAAATATTATTGTGTGGTTACATGAATATGTCATTGGTCGCGTACATGTGATATGCCAAATATTATTTTGTCATGCCTTATAAAAGTTATTAAAGACAAAATTAAAGCAAGAAATGATTTTGCTTATGATGATTTTGACCATGATAATTTATTATGATATAATTTTCTCTGTGAAGGAATCATTTACCATATGAATGGTATGATAAAAGATTTTGCAGTACAAAAGTTGTTAAGAACTCCGGAAAAACTAATTTGTCACTATCCCGATGAATAAACTTATTCATGACATTGATATTGTAAAGTCTCAAAAGAAACTTTTTGAGTTTCAAATATATAAGTCAAAGTGATTGGCATATTGGGACTATAAATGAAAGGAAGATTGAATATCTTCATATTTCTATAATCATACCGGGTAAATATGAAAGGTTACCCGATCTTCTTTCTATTTGTACTACACAAATATAAGCATGATGCTGGAATCATATGCCACAAGTAAACTAGAGATTTACTAAAATAAATATTAATTGGCATGACCGGTTGACCATATCGGTTCAATTATGATGCGAAAAATTAATTAAGAATTACATTGACACATATTGAAGAATAGAAGATTCTTCAAGAATTCTCTTGTGCTGCTTATTCTCATGATATACCAGTTAAAGGTTGGGATTGAATCCTTTGATTTCTGGAAGGAATAAAAGGTGATATATATATATGGGCCCAGTCACCTGCCATGTGGACTGTTTACTATAATATGATTTGGGCGCAATCACCTGCCATGTGGATTGTTTACTATAATATGATTTTAATAGATTCATCTATTTTATGGTCACATGTGCATTTGTTATCAACTTGCAGTTTGGTTTTTGCAACATTGCTTGCTCAAATTATTAGAGCACAATTCCATAATATAAATTATGATGATTTATCTTAATAATACTGGTTTAAATCCAAGTTGGTTTAGCAGAAATTGTATGCCTCCAATTATAGCTAAATCATTGGTTATGAGAACAAAACTCCCAAAAACGAAATTTGGTATGAGATTTATTATTTAATATACAGCAGCACTTGTACGCATCTAGCCAAGTTATAAAAAAATTTCCCTATCACAATCGGTTCAGGGTCAGGAACCAAATAATTTCTATATAGAAATATGGATGTGTTATATGATTTAATTATGCCACCAAAATGCACAAAGATGAGTTCCCAAAGATGGTTGGGAAATGTGTTGGTGATTCCAACATTAGGGGGAGAAAATGGGCAGCTGAGAAAGTGATACGTGAAATGAATTATTATGAATACATATAGATCCTCGTACAAGAAAATATAAACTTGAAGTTCAAGTGATAATTCATTTACAAATTATTGCCAGACGCATTTGCTGACCCAAAGCTAAATGTCATAGTTCAGCTGCTAATGCTCCAAATAGAATAAAGTCCATGAGGGACAGAGTCTATGGCACGCATGAAGTGTAACAGACCAATCGGTTCCAAAGATAAAACTCCTTGAAGAAGGAGAGGGGCAAATATTCAAAATGGTCATAATAAGGAGGCAAGTGCCCTAGAAGAGCACCACGACATAACACTTCATAAGACCTCATGGGAGAGGCTCAGGTACCTGAAAATAATGAAATAAAGAGATCTCAATAAGTTATGTCTTTATTGGGTAATAATGGAACCGACATAAAATGATTGTCGACGATATTGTTAATATAATGTAGCGCTCAATATGATTAATATTGACGAGGATCTTGAGATCAAATCTGTCATGAAATTTGGACGGATAAAAGATTGGCCAAATAAAAAATACGCAATGAAATTTACTTCACTTGAAAAATGTGAAGTTGGACGGATAGTCCAACACCTAAAAGTATAAAGTCAATTGAGGTATAAATGTGTTCTTGTGCGAAAGGTTCAAGTCGATAGACATAAAGACGACTTGTGGCACAAGAAAATTAGTAAATATCCTCACATTGATTATATGGAGACATGTTCTCTTATAGTGGATATAGTCACTTCAGGTTTTAATCTGGCAATATATGAAAAACTTGATATGCGTATAGTGGATATCATTGAAAGATTTAAATTGTCTTGGATCATATTAAGGTTTCCAAGAAATTTATTAAATAATGCTTCAAAAATCCTTATACAGATTGAAACAATCAGGGCCCATGTGGTATAATCGCCCGGGAGAATACTTGTTGAAAGAAGGGTATAAGAATAATTTAATTTGTCCTTGTGTCCTTATAAAAGGATATGGATTTGAATTTGTTATAATCGCCATGTATGTTGATGATTCAAATATCATTAGAACTCCCGGATAGCTTCCTAAAGCAGTAGACTGTTTAAAGAAAGAATTTGAAATGAAAGATCTTGGAAAGACAAAATTTTGTCTTGATCTACAAATTGAATATATGAAAGATAGAATTTTTGTCCTTCAATCAGCATACACTAAAAAGATTTTAAAGAGCTTCTATGTGGATAAAGCACATCCATTAAGTACCCCGATGGTTGTGAGATTACTCGATATAAATAAAGATCCACTCCGACCTCATGAAAATAATGAAGAACTTCTTGGTCCTAAAGTACCATATCGTAACGCAATTGGTGCGCTAATATATCTTGCTAACACTACAAGGCATGACATAACTTTTTCAGTTAATATCTTAACAAGATATAGCTCCGCTCAAGGAGAAATTGGAAAAAAAAATCAAGCACATATTGCGTTATCTAAGGGGGATTACCGATGTGGGCTTATTTTATGGCAATGATTGCAATACCGATCTTGTTGGTTATGTCGATGTGGAGTATTTATCTGACACACACAAGGCTTGATCTCAAACATGTTATGTGTTTACATGCGTGGCACTGTCATATCTTGGCGATCGACTAAGCAATCAATCGTGGCTACTTCTTCTAATCATGCTGAGATAATTGCTATTCATGAAGCAAGTCGAGAATGTGTATGGTTGAGGTCTACTATACATCTTATTCGAGACAAATGTGGTTTGAAGTGTGATAAACTACCCACAGTTTTGTATGAAGAAAATACAACATGCATAGCCCAATTAAAGGGAGGATTCATAAAGGAGTTAGGACAAAGCACATTTCACCTAAATTATTGTTCACACATGATCTTCAAAAGAATTGTGATATTAATGTGCAACGGATCCGTTCAAGTAATAATATGGCTGATTTGTTCACCAAATATCTACCGGCGTCAACCTTAAAGAAACTAGTGTACAAGATTGGGATACGAAGGCTCAACGATGTGAACTGATGATCTCATCAGGGGGAGTTAATACGCGTTGTACTCTTTTTCCCTTACAAGGTTTTGTCCCATTGAGTTTTCCTTGCAAGGTTTTTAACGAGGCAACCAAAAGGCGTATTTCTAAATATGTGTACTCTTTTTCCTTCACTAGGATTTTTTTCCCATAGGGTTTTTTCCTATTAAGGTTTTAACGAGGCACATTATTTATGGACATCCAAGGGGGAGTGTTATGATAAAAATCAAAATATGGTGGATGTCTACTCTTCCTCCATAATCTTTCTCTCAAATGGTTAATGACATATTCAATGCCATATTTTCTATGTTCAATGACATATTCCATGACATATTTTCTTCACTTTTCATGCCTATATAAAGGCCTTGTAATAGATAGGAAAATACACACAATTGAAGAAGAAAATTTCTTCCTTTCTCTCTATCTCTTTCTTGTTCATGTTTTACTAAATTGTCTTTATTTCTTGTTCATGTTTTACTAAATTGCTTTTATTTCATAACAATTATCAAATTACTCAAATAAATAAATATGATTATCACACAATTTCTCAATCAAACATAAATAATATATCAAAAAATATCTTTTAAATAAGGTTGGGTCGGGTCCTAACGGATCGGGTCAGCAGATTAAAGTTGGGTCCGATTATTAATTATTTAAAAAAAACAAAATAATGGTTTCATTAAACTAAGGGCATGAATGAGCAAGTATTGGACGAATTGGATATATTTGTGCCAAACTGTTTACCACCGTCATATCTATCCTAGTTCGCATAGTTCAATGGCATATATGGCCCTTTACCGTTCTTTATTTCATGAACCAAACGACCTCTAAATGAATGCTATCACATGATATATAACATGTGATCAGAAGACAAAGTCAAATGTATATAACTGAAGTAAATGCATGTCAAGAGTTTAACAAAACAAATTGGATTTTTCCATTGATACAAACCTCGTTAACTTGTTCTATTTGAGAATCTAAAAACTTTATGTAAGAGGGGTGTTTTACTCTGGTATATTCTTAGCTCATCTCTCTTGTCTTTCTCTGCTTCTCTCTCTCTCTCTCTTAGCTCATCTCTCTTGTCTTTCTCTGCTTCTCTCTCTCTCTCTCTTAGCTCATTTCTCACGTTTTGATGTTCTTTCTTCTTGTTTTTTTTCCCTCTAATAGATATGTATACATGACACTTTTGTTCAATTATTCAGCAGGAAGAAGCATTTTCAAGAAAAAAATCATCATCCAATTGTTAGAGGTAATTCTCAATTTTTTATTTTTTATTTTATAATTTTGGTCCTTGCATGTGTTGTTTTTTATGTGCAGTTATCAGTCTTTTCCTTGTTTTGATATCTTGGGGTTCAGTTTTTTTAAGAGGATTTCCTACTGGATTGATATGCATATTACTGTTCCCAATAGATGCCAAAAATTTCATTTTTTTCCTGGGCTTAAGTAGCTGAATTTTCAAGAATTCTTCAGGTTTCAACAATCATGTTTTTTTTTTTGGGGGGTGGTGGGGGGTGGGGGTGGGGGGTCTTTTATATCTTATTTTTAAAATTTTGAGCTCCTCTGTTTGTTTGAAAAGTCCCAAAAATGAAGTTTGCAAAAATAAGCTGTAAGTCTGTTTGAGTTGTTTTTGCAGAAAAAGTTAGGAGTAACTTTATTTGACCAACAAGGTTGTAGTGGAGTGATAAATAATACTTTATTCTTAATAAGAGGTTTCGGGTTCGAGTTCCGGGTATGGAGTCGCCAGGGAGCGCTTTACCCCCAATGTGGGACTGCCGTTGTGGGACTTCTCGGCGCAAATCCAGATTTAATCGGGTCCCAATATGGGTACCGGATACCTGGTGGGAAACCAAAAAAAAAAAGGACTTCATTTGAAAATGTGCAAACTCAATTCTTGAGTTTTTGAAAGATTTGACAATCTTCGTCGAAAGGCAAAAAAAAGTTCAAAAAAATCCAACTCCGACCTACTTGGGATTGAGGCGTAATAGTTGTTGTTGCAACACAAACAAACATATTTTGGAAAAACGCAAAAGGTGAGTTAGCAAAATCACTTTTTGCAACAGAAAAAAAAAAACTCCCATGTTTCATTCTTTTATGTTCTTTTTTTGTGGTATGTTGTGCTTAGAAATTGATTGGAGTTTGGAGAGGTTGGTTAGCCATTAAATGAAAATATATTGGTTGTTCAAAATGTAAATTCCAAAGGGCTATTTGAATTATTAAGTTTCTTGATTCTGTGATTACGAATTATGAATTTCTTTCCCGTACGGTAGTTTTAGTGTTAGTATGGTATCATCTTATTCCTAGATTATTGTCACTACCTACGGTTTGATTGCTATCTTTTGCTTCGGTCGTCTTAATATCTTCTTTTTGTTATTGCTTGTTGTCACTGCTTCTTTTCATCTTTTTTTTTAAGCCGAGGGTCTAACGGGAATATCCTCTCTGCCCTCTCAGGTTAGGGGTAAGGTCTGCGGACACCCTACCCTCCCCAGATTCCACCAAGTGGAATCCACTAGGTTTGTCGTTGTTGTTGTTGTTGTTGATTTATTCTGGTCTGTATGCTAGCGTAGTGATATGCTAACATGAAATAAGAGAAAAATTATGTAGTATTAGAATGAAATGGACATGAATAGAGTGAAAAGAATACACTGGATTCATATAGTTAATCCTAACTAATTTGGAATTTAGGCGACAAGTAGAGCACTACTTCCAACCAAGAGATTGAAAGAGTTTTTGAGTCAGAAAGGAACCAATTTGGGTAAAGGCCATTGCAACACTATTGGTACGGGTTTTCAAGGAAAGGTGTTTACAAATTAGAAGTTTTTTAGATTGAGGCATAGTTTATTGATTGAAGGAATTAGGTCCTCAAGATTGTATAGTTAGGCCTTTGTAAAATGTATTTGTTAGTAAGAGCAGCCGGGTGCACGAAGCTCCCGCTATGCGCGGGTCCAAGGAAGGGGCGGACCATAAGAGTCTATTGTACGCAGTCTTACTCTGCATTTCTGCAAAAGACTGTTTCCACGGCTCGAACGCGTGACCTCCTGATCACATGATAGCAACTTTACTAGTTACGCCAAGGCTCCCCTTCAAGATGTATCTGTCAGTGACCAATGAATTGCTCTGAATATACCTCTATGAATCTACAGTGTGTTTTAGTTTGAACCATTTATGTGATCCTGTATGCATTTACAACGATTGCTTTCAAGACATGTAACCAATTTAACTAATTGTCAGTTCTTGAGAAGAAATGGAAGTGTTAGAAAATTAGTTCTACTATTTCATTATGTACAGCTCTGAGGACTAACATCAATTTGAAAGCGAGTAACTGGTGCATGTTACATTATTACTCTGTCATCATTCTTTTTATTGTCATGCATAAAAAAAATTGTTACAGTTTGATGGTTGTACATGCAGAAATAAGGCGGTCTTAAGTTGATAATGAATCACATGGAGGACAAGCAATTGAAGTTTAATCAACCTCTTCTCTCAGTTAGACGAATCTCTCCAGCAATGATTTCCCAGAGAGATGAGAAAAAGACAATTGACAATTCTTTTCGCGCTATCACACATCCTCCTCATTTCAAATCAGAACTGAAGTCGGGCCTAGTGGGGAAGCCAGGAACTGTACCTTTCCTCTGGGAAGATAGCCCCGGAAGACCTAAGGATGAGCGCGGACCACAAATTCATTTCACCGAAAATCCTCCTACTTTCCCAAAGCTTCCCCCTGGGTGGAAGTTAAGAGAGAACCAGGATTTTGAAAAAGATTTCGAAAGTACAAAGATTCAAACAGGAAATATTCTAAATGCAAAGCCGAGTTGCGACTATCTGGATGAAAATATAAAGAAGATCGAGAGTTTTGACAGCTCAAAAGAAATGACGGGGGATAAGGAAAATATTGAATCAGAAGATGGTGATGAAACATATTTGGATGCCCGGGATACACTTTCAAGAACTGAATCATCCTTCCTAAATTGTAATGTAAGTGGCTTAAGTGGATATGATGAGCCGAATGCAAAACCATTTAGAACGTCTTTAACGGATCCACGGGCTAAGGATTTGATGATGGGCCGGTTTCTACCAGCAGCTAAGGCCATGGCTTCAGACAAGACTTCGGAGACACCTTACTATGTTCGCAAGAAGCAACCACCTGTTCAGGATCAATCAAGACAGATAAAGAAGGTATTAAATGGGGATAGACGACCTCAATTGCGCTACGGACCTAGTTTTACACTTTATCATTCCCAAGCTCATGATAATGAAGAAGAAGAAAGTGATGATGACTGTTATGATAATGGAGATTTAGCAACTAAAGTTTGTGGATTGTTGCCTCATTTTTGCTTGAAAAGTTCGTTTCGTCTTCTCAATCTTGTACCTGGAATGAGTGTTAGAACTCGAGTACCTGTGTCTCCTGTCAGTAGAACCCAAACTGGATCCTTGTCTACTGCTTCTTGTAGCGGAACAGAGAATGAGGTCAATTCAACTTATGCTAATGATCCTTATGAGCATAAATCAATCCTTGGAAGTACTGCAGAAGCAAATGATGGCGAGGTCGAGTGCTTGGGCTTGCAGAAAAATACCTTCCAAAGTTTTCAAGAATTATTGTCTGATCAGAACAATAGCAGGGAAGTAGATCTGTCAACTCCTGTTGTAGAGAAAACTCTGTACATAGATATTGTGCATAAAATGGAATCTGTAGCTAAGATATCATGTTCTCCGGATAGAAAACCATCTAACTTACAACACGAGGACGTTGAGATACTTGAAAGGATAATAAAACAAAAACCATTTGTAGATTCTTCACTTGATTCGTCCGAGAAGTCTTCATTAAAGTCATATCTTCAAAGGAGAGTTGACTTCAGTCCACCACATTCAGCGGAAAATTTGAGCAATGGAAGGGAGACAAAAGCATTGACAGCTACCGGTCAAGCTCAAGACTGTTGCCAAGATGCAATGACCTTAACAAAGCCTGAGATTGACGTTAGAGAAACAACCAGAAAGCCAATTTTAAGAAGAGAGAAGGTGGAAAATTCATGCAAAGTGCACCCGGAGTTTCTTGTTCCACCACCTTTACCAAAATCTCCATCAGATTCATGGCTTTGCCGCACTTTGCCTTCATTATCCACAAAGAATGCACCTTCACGGTCCTATATCGGGACAGGAATAAATAATAATAACCAGTTTTCTAAGCCAGTATCTAGTGATCCCAAGTGGGAAGCAATTGTTAAAATGACAAAGAAGCAACAGCCCTTGTGAAATTCTGAGGTAAATTCTCTATTTCTTCCGGTGTATAAAGGGCAGCCTGGTGCACTAAACTCCCGCTATGCGCGGGGTTCGGGGAAGGACCGGATTACAAGGGTCTATCTATGCAGCCTTATCATGCATTTCTGCAAGAGGCTGTTTCCACGGCTCAAACTAATGATCTCCTAGTCATATGGCAACAATTTTACCAGTTACGCCAAGGCTCCTCTTCTATTTCTTCCCATGTATAAGTTTATGTATTCTTTTCTTTGTCTGATATATTATCTAAGCGCGTTCTCTTTTTCTTAATTTCTCTTCTTGGAATTTCACCATTCTATCAGGAACTCGGAGCCTTGATACATATACAAGAAGCTCACTGGAAGATGTTAATGCATTACCGTGGTCCTCTGATTGTTTCATAATGCTTTCTTGTGCAAATCAAATAGTACAATGGGTGTGAAGGTGAACAATAATGTATAGTTTGCTCTATAGATTTTACACTTCATTTCTTAAGGTATAAAGGGCTTGTAACTGCCAACTCATATCCTGTAATTACATGATGGAATAACAGTTCTGTTGTACAGGTAATCTTGAGATTCAAGTTCAACTTAATCCCTTGCATTGGTTGAGAGATTTTGTACAGTAATCATAACCTATAATTGTAGTTTCTTGTTTATGCGATGGAGCATAATTGAAGGAAATTTCTTGTTTCCGAATGAGAGGTAAATGTATCGATATGGGACAAAAACCTATCATTTAAGTGGAGAAGGAATAGATAGTCAGTGAGTTTCAAACCGTGTGTCAACTGGCTCTAGATATTGGGAGGAATTCAAAAATAGACAGATTTACCAGTTGTCATTCAAAAATAGTCTCAGCTTCAAAAGTACTCGAAATCTAGCCACTTTTCATGTAAAGATAAATCTGAACGAATACTGTTCAAAATCCGAAAAATACTCCAGCATAATATATTGGAATTCTAGCATAAGTATACTAGAACTCCAACATATTATAATAGAGTTCCAGCATAAGCATACTGGAACTCCAGCATAATATACCGGAGTACTGGAAGTTCATACACAGGTGCTCCAATTTCCAGTATATTATGCTAGAATTTTTTGCATGTTGGAGTTCCAGCATAATATGCTGGAAGTTCATATACAGGTGCACCGATCTCCAGTATATTATGCTGGACCGGTCCCTGTTGCAGCAAAATAGTAGCTATTTTTTAATGACTTTGCAAACGCTGGCTATTTTTGAATGACCAGTCCGAAAAGTGGCTAGCGCGTGCTATTTTAACCTAGATATTTGCTTGCATTAACCCCGAAGAGCTAGCTTTGTAATGTGTTCCTTTGATGTATTTTAGTATTTATAACGTGTTCCTTTGATGCCTCTTGTAAAAATATAGGTTAAGATTGCGTACAATAGACCCATGTGGTCCAACCCTTTCCCGAACCCCGCACATAGCGAGAGCTTAGTGCACCGGGTTGCCCTTAATGTGTTCCTTTGATATACAGACACGTAATGCAAAAATTAATAACGCAAAAAAATGTTAAAATGTTTGGTTCTGATGTATTTTAGTATTTAAAATGTGTTCACGTTATAAGTTTTAATTTTGTCAATTTAATTGTATAAATCCATGTATTACTAATATCCATGCGCCAAATGCTGGGAGGGAGCAATAAAACGACTTCATACTTACGAACTAAATTTCAGAGTATTTGCTCGGCATCACTAAAACAAGGACAACATAACAAACTCTTTCACCAGAATTCAAACTAAGCAAACTTTGCTGTGCTGAAAAGTGAGGTCTCCCAATTGTCTGATTATCAGTTTAAAAGCAATAATTTAAGGTGAGATCAGTAAATTAATGTACGGTATATTGATATGTACATAAGAAATGTCCTATTCTATAGAGAACACCAGTCATTATTTTCACATTGTTGAGACATACTATAAATTCACCTCATCCCAAATTAACTACTCACTGCATTAAAAAAAATGAATGATAAAACCAAAAATTGAACCATCCTAAGGTTTGATAACACGACCTTTGTATTGCCCTCGACGAATAACAAAGTCATCAGGAGGTTGAAACTCTTCCAACCAAGTAACCTCTGAGAATATCTTCCCATCCACCTCGAGCTCGCCTTAACGATGTAAAGCATTTAAAGTAAGATTTGTAATACAGTTGCATGTTCATATTCATAAAAAAGTTGGCACCAGAGTTATTACCAGGTAGATCTCCTCGAGGAGACCTTCGGAAATAAGTGCAATGACGTCCATCATTGGAAGAGTAAGGTGGAGAAAGGATATCAAAAATAGCACAAGGGGTTATAGCTTTGAAACAATGAATATTGCCTCCATTCGTTGGATACAGAGTAGTTGTCCCGCATGGAGCAGTCATCTCACAATCTTTAAAAAGCTTAGCTGGTCTTGTACCTGAAAACCATTTAAAACAGGTACCGAACATAGTAAATGCCAGCATAACCTAAGATCAAGATTTTGCATGACAATTGATCCCAATCAAAACAGTTCCAAAGAAGCAACTCCTTCCAGCCAAATGACACAATGGCCAGCTCTCTCCAGTAATACATTATAGTTCCAAGACTCTAGACTTGAGTACTGAGTCTTAAGGAAATTCAATGTCTTTGTTTTTCCTTTCTGTGAGACAGATATTAACAGTTACCATTTGTATAGGAACAATGCAACCATACAGTTCACCTTTGTGCAAAAGTATTGAGATACAAAATTCTGCAAGATATGCGAAGTAAACCCTTGGCCTTGCTAGTCTACTGAACTTAACTGTGATCATTTGTGCAATGAAATGCAAATTCCGCATAGGATGTGAATTAAACCTCGAATACGATTTACTATAAAAAGGACCAATAACTCTTGTTAAAGAACCATTACTATACTAGTCTTTTTACAAGGACCTTTTGTTATCGAATTCATGATATAGAGCATCACCAGGCCAAAACGAAACCAGCAAAAACAAAATGTTTTTTAAGTATCTTAATCACACTGAAACACAAACTATTGCCAATTGTAGTAGTAAGAAAAGAAAGGTCAGTCAAAGAACACCAAGTCCAAGTGAAATAGAGAAAAGAATGCCTGCCAACTAATCAAATTCCAGAGAATAAATCAAGCACTGATGTAACTTCAAAGTAACTGAACATCAGAACATCACATAAGACAACTCCACGTTCTGCAATGAAATGATATTTCAAAAAAGAGCATATTATCTCCATTAAGAAAGTCCTAAAAAACTTTCGTGCAAAACATCCGCTTCAAATAAGTACATACCTTCGGGTGGAACTGAAGGCCCCGGACTGTCGATCCAATCATAGGCTTTCACATGTAAGGAACCATATATAAGCTTACTTAAAACGGTCATCCCCGGGTGGTTATGTAGAGGAATGATTGAAGAAGGTGGCATGCAGAATATTCCCATCTGTAAGAACATTCAACAGGTTAGCGGATCTCACTTATGCAGTTTTCACATCACTCCTTATAGCACAACATCATCAATCTAATGGAATAAATAAAAAAAATCTAACAGTACGGCAACACTTACAGTGAAGCTCTCACATTCATGTATGTGCAGGTATTTGATTGGCAGGATCGATCGTATACCCCCATTATGCTCGCGCATGGTACCTTTCCAACTCCTGACAAGTTGTGCCTCCTGCTCAAGACCTACATCAGAAGGCTTGATTTTGTCTGAAACAAAATGAACAGCCGACGTACTAATTACATGAGAATTTCAAGAATAAAGCAATATAAATCTTAGGGTATCAGGCAAAGGATTCAACAAATATCTGACACTGCACCTCATAGTCTCAACGGATACTAGTCATACACATGAGAATATAGAAACTAAGGAATAAAGTCTCCAAAAAAATTACTTAAAACTGTGAATTTTGCAATTCTATGCAATATCTGACAAAAGAATGATATACATTAAAATGCTTCAGGAATGAACGGATTCTTCATGAAACCTGCATCAAACCAAATTGACTTGGATCAGATAGCAGATTGGAGAAGGAGAACATTTACTTCCCGAATTTAGCATCCTTACGGAAAAGGAAAAGTTTTATAGAGCATCATGGACCTTAATCCCCTTCATTTCTTAATACTGCTCCCCAATCCCAACTTCCTTATTTTCTCTATATAACTTAACTAATAGAGCCAGAAAAAAGCTTTGTTCCTTCAATCACCCTCCAACTAGCATAGCAGCTTCATATGGAGAGCTGAGATTTCACTTTTTTCCATAGACTTCTCATCCTCATTCAGTCCAAAAAGATGCTGCTGCTCTCTTCACCCCTGTAACGAACAAGTAAGGTAAATCCTTAATACACGTCGTTAGATTAAATAGTACCAACCTCAAACCTTTTCATCTCTACCTTCTCAGCACCAATCTAACACCCACCCAACACCATCACAGAAAAGAAAAAGGAGCTCCTATACAACCTCCCAGGAGTTGCATGACATCAATGACAGCTTACAAAATCAGTAACTTCATGATAATAAGAGATGGAATACATTTATAGACTAATTTAAGTTTTAAAATTGTTACTTTTCCTTCTTTCACACAAAGGAGAAATAAAATAGGGCTACTGGACTTTTTGGTGTCGGCCGCAAGTATTTGGTTCTTCATTTGTGCTTCAGTTGATAAAAATGTATGTGTTGATTTTCCTATCTCACTTGTGCTATAACATCCATGAGTTCTTTGCAGTAAGAGACTGTTGACATCGAAGAGAGTTAAAGGGATGTTATCCACCTGACATTGTTGCTAAGCAGGATATCTGATAAACAATCTGATCAATACTTATCCATAAAACAAACTATATGATTCAATTGTAAGAGCTGGACATTCATCTTCGGAAGTTTCTTCAGATTATCCTAATCAACCAGATCCTTCATTGGCCTCATTGTACCAGTGTTAAATGAGTTGGAACAGAGTTTTAAAAAAACTTGCTAAAACTAGATATCACACACATATCAGACTTGATAAACATACATGATTCCACATAGGTTTAATCTGATTGTGTATCATTTTAGCCAACTCCACCATTCTGATACAGGAACACACCAATCCTCTCCAACAACATTTTGGAGTCCCTATGATCAATCGATCATATCATGATGCATCCACCTCATTAGTTTCCTTAAGAATCTCAGCTCCATTTCCCACCCACCCGACATACCTCGTGTAATTTTGGTGAACCAAATTCAATTTCTTTAATAACATTGTCGTACTCAAGTTACTTTTTGCCTTTCTTCCACATTGCGCTAACAATAATTAGAAGTCCTCCCTATACTCACAAATCTTATAATTCCAACCATAGAACTATATGTAGTTTGTTCTCTGACCAACTAAGAGCCCACAAATTGTAAGGTGACTTGGAGATGCACAAGCAATCCATATGAAATCCTACAGCAATCATGTATGCCTATTGCTACCAAAATACTTTCTTGCCTCTTATGAAAGAAAATCTGTCAGAAAATATTTGACAAGCAAGCGTCACACTAGTCATTCTGATAGCAACTATCTAGTAGTTTCTCAGATAAAGCCTAGAGGATCATCAGGATTTTGTTTCAATGATCTTTAGTATAATCATTTTTAGCTTTAACCTTTCCGCTTTCATTGAACATCCTCCTCTCAGGCTCTCAATAGTCCAAACCTCATAGCGGATCCCACATACATACTTCCACATCTTAGTGCTATAAAATCTAGAGACATTGGTGACATTTTCTTGAACAGAAAAGCGATTTGAAACAAATCTGCAGAGACTTGTAAGCATTTGTAGAAATGCAACCTTATCCCTAAATCTGATGCATAATGAGTTCGGTGGGAGAAATTTTCCGCTGTTTTAATTATCTAAACTATCATTCAAAAAGTTTTGCAACTTTAATTTTAGTGTATAACGAGAGTAACTTGGCTCTATAGTTATTTGTAAGCACCTCCATTCTAGAATAATCATAAACTTGGAGAATGGATTTCAAAAGGCCACCAGGGCTTTGGTCTAGTAGTTAGAGCATGGGATGTGTGGATTAGGCACATGTCATGTTCGAACCTTGCCACAAACAAAAGCCTTGTACTTGAGTAAAGAAGGGTAGAGGGGCGAGTCAACTATCCACCGAGTTTCAAACCGTGCGCCATTGGAACTCGGGGATTTCTCGAATATGAAAGAAAAAAGAGAGTATAAATTTTAGAAGGACCTGCTCATACTCATCATATTTCAGTGCCCAAATAGCCCTCTGTTTCTTTCTTTTCTCTAAATCATCAATCATCAATCATCAACCAGCCCAGTCCACACAAAAATCCTTTGAACCCAATTAATTTCCCGTTTTAAGACACAAATCTCCAAAAAGTAGAGCCTCAAAGACGCCCGTGCAAATTCATATAAGAATCAAAATTACATTTAATCTCCACAGTTTCCTAATCAAGTCGTAAAGAATCAGACTTCCATTTAAATCTCCGTGTTTAACTAATCAACAATAAGGAAGTTGGAATGACATTGAAATATCATGCGCTAAACTAAATGCACACTTAAGGTATAAAATTGAAAGGCATAATTGACCATGAAATATACGTAGTACAATCACAGAAACTGGAAGAGATTTAGAAAGAGTTTGAAGGGGGTGGGAGATTTTTCATATACTTCTTGTATACGAGGTTTCTCCCCAGTCCCCACAACTTCAATAAAATTATTCTCTTATCCAATAAAAGGGGGTGGGAGAGCAAAAAACTTTCAAGAGGCAGGGAGCAAACATTATTTTCAACAGACAAGAACATTCAAGCTCAGATAGTGCTAAAGTGAACACCATACCACTCTCTAGCTCAAAAGGCACAGAGGCAGTTGGAAAGGTTTTTTAGGAAGAAGGCCCCTCACCCTCCTATGTTGAAAAAGGGAAGTGTAGATCTTAAATATGAAAATGATAATATCAAAGTTATTAGTCTCGGGATAAAGATATTTCCTTCACAATATTGGCAGCAACAGAGAGCTCAAGCATGAAAAGCGTTTTGAGTACTCATCGGATTCAAGAGGTCATGTTAGTTTGCTCGAAAAGAAAAAAGATAGATAAACCCATTATTAATGAAAGAGGGCTAAACATATGCGGCTCATTTGCTCGGCAATGCTGCACTCATCTTCTGTTGGCATAGTACAACTAGTATAATATTTTCATTTTCTTTGAAGAGATGAATTTAATGTTCTCCAACTAGTTTTGTTAGAGGGGACTAGTTTATACAAGCATATTTACACCCTGAGCGCAACAAGACAATAATTTTTTGTCCTTTGCCTAATACTATATTTCCCCATTTGCCCAGGCTGCAGACAGCAGGGGCCGATTTAGGGGGGCGGAAGGGGATTCACACGAAC
Organism: Nicotiana tabacum; assembly: GCF_000715075.1. Taxonomy (NCBI): domain Eukaryota; kingdom Viridiplantae; phylum Streptophyta; class Magnoliopsida; order Solanales; family Solanaceae; genus Nicotiana; species Nicotiana tabacum. The sequence continues at coordinate 221,806,519 of NC_134080.1, read as the reverse complement.
CCATAAAAAGCAAAATCTGTTTTTTACCTCTATATATTATGTTTTGAATCCCTTTGACACAGCCCAAAAACACAGCTTAGTGGTCAAGAGGGTTCCAAACTTTTGTAAGGTCATTGGTTCAATTCCCACTAGCTACAATCTTTTTTAACTTTTTTCATTTTTGAACCCCCTTGGCGAAATTCTTACCTCCGCCACTGGCAGACAGTAGCTAAAACCCCATATTTTCTAATGTATTACTACCAACAAACACCGCATTTATCAATTTGAGGAAGACCAACAAAAAATTAGTGTCCATGCCCAACCTCAAAATGGCATAAGAATAATCATGTACATAGGTTTTCAAAGAGAAGCGTGCTACAACTATACAGTGCAAAAGTAAGAGATTCTACTCAAATATAGAAATGATACATAATTGTACTCCAACTCCTAAACAAAAGAATTATACTACAGAACCCCCAAACAGCCTTCACCAACATGTAGAAATAAATAGAGTAAACAGAAGAAAACACAAATGAATCAACTAAACCATGTGGCTTATTGAAATCTATACATGTGGCCAACATTCAAGTAAAATTAAAAAAGAGACTAAAATTCAGAACACCTACCTAAGAGAGAACGAACTTTCTCAAGAGCATCTTCTGATATGGGTCCATCAGGAGAAAGTGATGCTATACAGGCATTATAAAGCTTTTGTACAGCTGGCATGTTTATCGAACCGACCACCTTTACCCTGACCGCCTATGCACCGAACTTATCTTATAGCTAACAACTTGAAGCTAACCCAAAAAATCCTGTCTGAAGGGTCCTCTATTTCTCAGAAGACCCTTCAAGTAAACAATCAGGCACAGGCTGGACTTCAAATGCAAACAAAGCCGATGATCATGTATCCACGTGGTGCTTAACAGATCCAGCTATCTATTATCATTGCCACCTACTAAACAGACAAAAAAACAACCGTTAAACTCAGCGTTGCAGAAAACCACAAAAATTTCAACATTGTATTTTGAACTTGAGAAGAAACTATTAAATACCAAACTAAATTACCAAAAATAGGACTTGAAGCCCTATTAATAGCAAAATATTTTTGACAAACCCAGCATTCCATTTCCAATAAAAAACAAGTTCATGTAAAGCTGATATTCCATGCTAACTTCACTAGTTAAAAATCCATACTTGTAAATGGATTAAAATTATATAGCCTAACAATGTTAAACTATTTGCAGTATCAATGTAGTTTATATGGTAAGAGGTTACTTACCTTATTTTTCTAGTTACCAATAATACTTACTATAGACGCTTAGCACTAATTAGCTTTTAAGTAACCTAACTTTTAAAACCGTCAAATGCCCCAAGGGGCCGTTTGGTTGTGAACAGGTTACACTGTGATTATAATGTGGGGGTTATATAATACGGGAATTAAATTATGATGGGATTATTTTGTAATATACTTTTATTAGCAAATTATCAAACAACTGAAAACTAGAAAAGAAGAAAAAGAAATTGAAGTAGCTTGGAAATTGAGTACTATAGGAACTAGGAAGAAATTCCCAAGCAAAAGTGAAACTCCATGTCAATTGAAGAACTCAATGGAAGAAAAAAAAAATACTCATTCAGTGATTAATGAACCGGAAACGAAACAAGCATATCATTAAATAGCTGCAAAAGAAAACGAAACACATAAATATAACCTTATCAGTTCACCTAAAGGATATTTACAGTTAAGTCTCCATAAAAAGTGTGATTTGTAATCCTGAAAAATAAGACAGATTACCTGCTACAACATGTAAAAGTGACCTGAATGACGATGTATATATAACTTAAACTCTACATACAATTAATTACGCCTCATTTTCAGAAGATTGATCTAAGACTATTTTCACTATAGACGTCTAACTTACCATAACCCTACTTATTTACCTTATGCTTGGAAAAATCTATTTATGCGGAGCTTATACACACACACACACACACACATATATAAATATATATATATATATAATATATAATATATATGTGTGTATGTGTATATGTATATCGCGTGAAAAAAATGAAATTGCTGTAACGATTGTTAATGGAAACAGGGAATCAAAAGCGGAGAAAATCATACCTTTTGAAGATGAAATACAGAGAGATCGCGGGGAGGTAAGAGGAGAAAGGGAGAGAGAACGATTGCGTTTTCTCTGAGCCTTTTTGGAGGGGTTGGAGATTTGGATTTTATTGGAGTTATAGACTATGGCGCTCGCTCTCATTGACCACCTGGAATTATTGCCCTAAATTCTGCTTGTAAGTCACATGAATATCATTTTTGTCTTTTTATTTCTCTTTCTATATATTTATTAGTATAATATTACGACGCAGCAACAACAGCTGATGCTCGTCCGGCTGGGTTATGGTGGTTTGGACAGTAGGGTGGTGGTGTTTGGACGACGAGGGAGTGAAGGACGCTTGGTTCGATTCACTGCTGGGGAGCGAGGGGTCGTTTGGACAGTAGGGTGGTCGTTTGGGTGGTGGTTATGGTGTTTTGAAGGGACGGACTGTTTGGTCGTTGATGGTGGTGATGGTTGTGCGACTGGTTCGGACGTGAGGGAAGCTGGGGGAAGGTGATGGTTTGTAGGTGGTCGTCCTTGCTGCGATAGTAGGGGTCGTTAAAATATATTAGAATTCATTAAATGATTTGTAAAAGAATAATATAAATACATTTAACAATTTAGATATGAATGTTACAATTCATTCAAATGCTAAAAAAATAAATACATGTAATGGCCAAAATAGAAACAATTCAAATTTAAAGCTTCATTAAATGCAGACATTTAAAGCCTTAGCCTACTAAGCTAACACGTGATGTAATTTAAATCTTAACCCTCGAAAAGATCATACGTGAAAATATCCCTCGAAGAGTGAATGAACAAATAGCAGGGCCACAAGAGCATTCTGAAAAAAAATAGTTAGTTTAGCCATTCTTGGGCTTGCTATTAGAGTTTAGTTCTATATGCATTAGCAAAGTAGTCACTAGTCCGACTAAATTAACGTTTTAATAGTTCAGAATTTAATAATAATTCCTGGTTTTTGAGCTCATATAAGTGCAAATCCATGAATGATTCATGGTTTTAAAATTTGCATTGTACTTCAATAATTTTGAATATCTACTATCCGTTCATGACCATCGAGTATTACACAATGGCCAAACCTAGCATAACCGAATTCTTTTACGGTGTATTTTTTCATTGGGTTCCCTTTTCTCAATTCATGAGACAGGGGTTGAGGCAAATTGGAAATAATTACCGTAATATAGTAAGTAAAATTTGAGGACTTTTTTTTCACTTTTAGCTCGCGTTATAAATTGTTTTTATTTAAAAAGCAGATAAGTGTATAAAATTTATAGTATAATTTTATATATAACATACTGATAGAATATATGAGTCCACCAAACTATATAGAGACCAGGTCTTATATAAGTTCCACATAGAAGGCTAATGTAGCATTAAATAAATGGAACAGGGAGTTTTTACGTGGAAAAATCCTTGCTCAAGAGGATAAAAAACCACGGCCTACACTGGTAGGATTTCAACTTCAATATGAGCAACTTTAGATTACAATCTAGGAATTAAACTCTTAATCTCTCACTAACTTGTAATACGCCTATTACAAGCCACTTTGCAATACACATATTGGAAAGACTTCAACTCATGACTAACTCTAGTCACGACACAAACACTAAGGGTTTATGGTTTTATAAGGGGTTCCTAAGCAACGCTTCTAGATAAGCAAGGTAGGAATTACAATGAAGAAAAATTACAAAGTTACAACTCAACTAAGGACATACAAGATACTTGTTGTAGGAACTGGTCCGTAGTAGTGTTGTTCTTTGTCCTTGATGCACTTGAGAATTGAATGCTTGATTGTCAGATGCTTGAGTGAATTCTCTAAGTGTTCAAGTGATGTTTTGTTGTAATGTTTTAATGTTAATACAACATGGATGACATCACTTGAATGATGTAATCACTTGGTAGGTCAATGAGAAGTGACTGCTGAACTGTGTTGCACTGTTTCTGTGTACAATGCAGGCAGTCACTTTCCAATTGTAGACAATTGACTTCGTACTGTTTTCAGGGAAACTCAAGGGTATGAGGTCCCTGTGTTAGAGTCCATTGATTTGAGTTGTGTACCAAGTGTGTCAGGTTCCTTATCTGGTTCTTTGACAGTAAGCTTGTTAGATCATAAAAACATAAAGCTAAGGTACTGTAAACCCATCAATTTCTCCCTTTTTGGTGATGACAAACTTAAAAATTAATAACACATGTTTAGAGCAGAATTAACCAGATGAAGTAACATGAACTTCACAAATTCCCCCTCACTTTATGCTTTACCCTTAATCAGATCCATGTTTCAATTATACTTTCCCTTTTTGGCATCAGTAAAAATACACAAGCAAGCAATTAACATAAAGAAGTCTAGCCTAGCTAACTCATGTCACAGATGTGCACACAGCATGATAGAAAAGAGAAGCAGAAAAACATAAGCAATAAACAGCAAAAGAGGATAGTTTTTTATAAAACATAAGCCTTTGCCATTACAGCAAAAGGCAAATTTGAATTGTTATCATCAGGAGCAGTATAAGGAAATTTCATCCACACCATAAAAGAAAAAACAAAAACAACTGCCATAGAGTCATAAAAAACAAAAGAGATAATCCATAAACTGGTCACTAGAGGGTTAGCCTAGGGGACACTAGAAGGAGAGGGTTTAGAAGCTGCAGCAAGAGTGTTGAGAATGAGATCAATTCGGGCATTGACCGACATTTGCTCTGCGAGCAGTTTCTCCTTCAGGTTTTCCATTTGTTGCCTGAGATCAACATTTTCTTTGGTCAGACGAGCGATCTCCTCATTTGACCCTGGTGCCCCTTGGGCCTGCTGACTCTCCAGAATGGCATTCCTTGCCTTCAACTTCCTAATCTCCTCAGTAGCACTATTTGGGCATTTATAAGCTGAGAGATTGTTGAAGTACTTCCTATTCCTCCGCCTTTTTCAACACATTCACATTCCTCCAAAGTAGTTTGAGAGAAGATTCGCTTCTTGATCCCTATCTTGGGTTGTCCCAAAGGCACATCAAAGAACTTGAAGACATGCGTGAGAAGAAATCCATAAGGAAGACCATGGGTTCTATCTTTAAAAGTTGCCACCTTTTGCATGTTCTCAATCATGATGGCTGGCAAGTTTACAGCGCGGAACCCATCCAATACGGGGAAGAACCTTGTTTACCAACTCAAACAATAGCTGATAAACAAGAAGCAAAGCTTTCTTGTGTACTCGTTCTCCCCGCTGGACTGCTCCCTCATTTACAATAGCATTTCTAAAATTTGAACTGCATACATTCTTTACAGAGGACATACCATCAGCATGGACCTTAGGTATGTCCCCAAGCAGAGCAACATCCAAAACAATATCAATTCAATTGACCAGAGCACAAATATGATCAGTTTCAACAGGAAAGAGGTCTGCATAAAAACTTTGGACCTCATCCTCATAGACTTTGGGCACATCCACCTTGAACAAATGTCCCCACTGTTGAAATTCGACCATGTCTAGTATTTGCCAGAGCTGTCACACCTCCTTTTTCCGCCCCCACGGGGGTGCAAGGAGTTCTCTCCAATTAAAGGACAGTCGAAACGGGATTTGTTTATTTGTTTCAGAGTCGCCACCTGGGAATTTTATGGCGTCCCAAGTCACCGGTTTTAATCCCGAATCGAGGAGAATATGACTCTGTTTGTCATTCTGTGAACCAAAAATCCGGATAAGGAATTCTGTTAACCCGGGAGAAAGTGTTAGGCATTCCCGAATTCCGTGGTTCTAGCACGGTCGCTTAACCATTTTTATACTTGGCTTAATTATCTCGATTTACTAAATATATTTTTTATTGTTGCCTGATTTCGTTACCGCCTTATATTGTTTATGATTATAGACCCTTCTTTGAAACGAATCACGCGCACGTATATTCGTATTATATATTTTTTATAAACGTAGAGAATCGTGTCATGCATACGTGTACACAATAAGATTGATAATATTTTTATATTTTTGTTATAAAAAAAATATGTTCGAAATAAAATTAAGAATATCATCACCCTTGTATTATTAAATAGTGAACTGCACATCTCGGGTTATATGAAATTATTTTAACATCCTCCGAGGAACCCCTTTTATTAAAAATTTGCTCGAAGTTGCGCGAACGCATAATCCGAATTGCCTTTAGAAGTATAATCAAGTCGCGCGAACGCATCCCTAATTATGCAAATATTCTTGATGGTAATATAAATTCTCTACAAATGTTTATTGCATCCATCTATTTTTAAATGTGAGAGTCATGGAGAATCACCGATTGGGATGCCACCAAATTTCTTGAAAAAAGAATTCAAAATTTATTAGGCGTTGACCGCGAGTTATATTTTACACGTATGGGTTATGTCTCTCAAAGATTATTCAAATTTAAGAAATTAATGATAAAGAATAAATAATGTGCGGCTACACTTACCATTTTATTAGTTAATATGGTATTAGTATAAAAAGTGAATTACACGCAAAATTCGGAAAGATTTAAACGGATAAACAAACTAATATTTTTTCGAAGAATTTGCATTATTCTATTTGTAGCAAATGCTATTTACACATTCTTAAAATGTTGCAATTTATAAATCCAATCTTCTTCTACACCACTTGTTTTTAATCCAAATGTATGATTATTTGGTTAATTTGCTCACGATGATTGAATTTTAGGATAAATATAATCAAACCAATTCTTATTCTCGGCCTATGCGAATATTTGCAAACACTAACTCTATATTTTGTAAAATTAATTGACATTATTTTTATACTTTGTTTTTTTTAGAATTGAGTTGATCGCACTCTCAAAATAACTATGGTCATTTGTTATTAAGAAAGAGAACTAATCTACCAATTGATTTAATAAGACGACATCACATATAACGCAAACATACATCATGAACTGTTCACAATATTCCAACATTGTAATCGTAAAGGATTATATCAATTCACCTTTCAACTATTGATTATACACATAACCATTATTGCACCATATATGATCAAAATACAACTAACAATCATCTAGCTTTGAACAAAATCAAATATTGGACGAGATATGCCAGTAATGTAGTTTCTTGGTATTTCCATACTATCATACGCTTAACCAACAGTATCACAAAATGTAATTAATGGCCAGCTTTCTGCCATGTTCCCTATCTCAACAATTCAAACAGTAAATGTCATCACTAGTCCTTAAAACATATAAGATTATCGTGGAATTTACTACTCCAGAATGTTAATTAGTTAACAGTTTATCATGTCAAGTATAATACTATATTAACCAACTAAAACAAAACTGAAACTTAAACTAATAAAATTTAAATGAGTAGAAGACATCCTTATAATTCCAAACTTCATTTACTTGTCATGTTGAAGCTTTTCATGACATGAGTTTACAGATATGTACCTGATATTGGAAGCAAAAGAAAATGAAGATGAGAATCAGCAGCAGTAATAACAGTACAACACAGCAACAACAGCCCAGCAACAGTAACAACCCAGGAAAAGAGTTTGCAAACCAGTAGAGCAGTAATCCCAAAAAAGTTTCAAGCTTTGAATCAAACAACAACAATTAATACTGATTTCAAACAATAAAGAAAGCAGAAGATTTTTTTTTGTAGTTCTTTTTTATTTGAAAGCTTTAATATTATTCGGAATTTTTCTTTCTCCTAAATGTTCAACCCTTTTTTCTCTCTTTCCTATTCTCGTTTTTTTCTGTTATGTTCTCTCTCATATCTTCAGATTCGTTCCTCTATCTGTGTGTGTTTGTTTTGTGTTCAAGACTTCCTATATATAATCCCAAGCCTTTAATCAATTAAAATCAATCTCTTTCCCTACCAAACCCATTATCTTCTCACTCATCCCCATTACATTAAATAAATATATCATCACCACCCCATTATATTTTGTCCCCCATGCTTCACTAAACAAATACAAGATTCCTCCCCACTAAATTTTGTCTTGTCCCGTTTTATATTAAACATCTATATCACAACCCACCCCATTACATTTTGTCCCCCATACTTCATATAAAAAATTACAAAATGTACAATTCCTAAACTACCCCTCTGACCTTATTGCAATTACTATTTTACCCCCAAACGTACTGCGATTTACCAAATTACCCCATCAGCTATAACAAATCAATTAATCAAACTCAACCAAAATATAGTCAATATGACCAATTTCTACATAAATTCAAACAACGAATCTCATGAACATGATTTCTTCAACATTTCAACAACAAATCTCATGAACATGATTGAACAACAAAGAACAACTAAAATTTGATTGAACAATATTTTAGCAACAAACAAACCTATTTTCGGATTCAACAACAACAATAACAACAAACAAGTATATTCAGATTACTAAATTCAATAATATTGAACTTAAAATCAACTCTAACAACATTACAACAAACAATTCCTATATTAAACTTAAACAAGATTATGAGACAAATTCAAGAAATAATCATAAATGATAAACAAGAAATCAAACTATACAAATTTCGGATTCAAGATCAACCAAACAAAGTATGAACATGAATGAAAATATTCAATAACAATAACAAACAAACTTTGTTCAAACTTCGAATTAAACTTAAACAAAATAAATAAACATATTCAAATCATTAATCTTCAAATAATCAATTTAACTTCAACTTAAAACAAACATTATAACAAAAATGAACGATTCACACTAAAATAAACACTCGAGATTAAATTACTTGATGAAGAACTAACAAACTTCAAACATAACAAACATGAATCTGTCATCTTCATGAATTTATCAACAAATCCAAACAAATCGGGGGTGCAACAAGGCTGTCATTTCTATGTAAAGCATTTACAAATTAACAACAGGTATTAATAATGGAGAAACGGAACCTTTCGTTGAACGACCAACTCGAGTCGACGTACAAAAGACTCGACGGACCAAAGCTCGATGTTGAGGCGTCGTAATGGCAGCCATGGTTGCCTATATCGATGAGGCAGAAGCTGGACGAGGCAGCTGAAGCAGAAACGTGACCAGCAGCAATAATGGTGAAGCTGAAAATGCAGCGACGCAGCAGCACGACAGAGCAACGGTAGAGCTCGTTTTTGGGTTGGTTTCGAGCAGCTCTCATTGCTGTGTTTTGGAGAACGGAGCAGCTTGGTCGTTTGGACTTGATGTTGAGAAGATGGAAGCAGAAGGGCCTCCATGGATGACGAAGGAACAGCAGTAGCAGCTGCAACGACCAGAAGAAAGCGCAGCAACAGTGGTGGACGTGAGGCTACTCCAATGGTCGTTTGGTTTTGACAACGGGAAACGGGGGGAAAGCAGCCATGGTTGCTCGTGTTGGGGGTTGATGGGACGATGGAGAATGTCGTGTGTGTGTGTGTATGTGTGTGTTGAGGCGTGAGGAAGGGCAGCCATTGATGCTAGGGAGGGGAGCTTGAGGAAGAAGAAGAAGATAGGAGGTGGGGCGGATGACTTAGCCTTTTTTAGGGTTTTCTTCTCCTTTTTTTTGTTTTGTGTTGTTTGTAAGATAATAGGGGTGTTGGGTTATGGACTGGGTCGACCCAGTTCGAAATGGACTGGGTCGTTTTGGAAGATTGGGTATTTTTTGGGCTTGTGGCTTGAATTTGAAGAAGAGGCCCAATTCCGATTTTTGTATTTTTGTTTTCTTTTTTTCTTCTTTTATATTTCTAAAACTAAATTATAAAAATACTTAAATTATTATTAAGAACTAAATTAAGTTATAAAAGCGCAAATTAACTCCCAATAACAATTAACGCACAATTAAGTAATAATTAAGCATAAAATTGTATATTTGGACATTAAATGCTAAAAATGCAAACGATGCCTATTTTTGTAATTTTTATTTTTTGTAAACCAAACTTAATTACTAACAATTATAGTATTAAATCCTACATGCAAAATGCGATATTTTTTGTATTTTTATTAATTTACCAAATAAACATGCACAGACAAATACAAATAATTATTCAAAAATATCACAAAATATCACAAAATTGCACACCAAGGAAAATTATTTTATTTTTTGAATTTTTTGGGAGTAATTCTCATATAGGGCAAAAATCACGTGCTTACAGCTGCCCCTCTTTGCCCGAAGACACGAAGGGTTTTCGTGCAAAGATAAAGCGAGCGATTTTTGCCCATCCGAGTACTCCGTGTGAAGCATTTTTTTTTTGAAAAAGATTTGACCGAACCTTTGCTTCAAAGGTTTCCTACATATCCTGGGCTAAACAGGAATCAGGTCAATGTGGTTCGAGAAGTTTTGGTAGCTAGGACTACCGTGGGACTGCAATGTTACTGTTGTTGCATGCTATTACCACTGCTTTCCGATCTCCTTGTTACACCGTGCTTAAAAGAAAACAAGAAGCTAGGCTAGACTGCAATTTGTTCTTCTTGCCTTGCTTTCTTGTCTGCTTATATTTTTTCCGGTGCTTTTCTTCTTTTTGACACATGCACTTGAGTTTGTGTTGTGACCTCTTGTTGCAACCTTCTGCTTCCCGGTGCTGGGGATTTTTATTGTTTCCTGCTGGGGATTCCTATTGTAACCCTTTGTTTTATTGTCATCTGACTTGATCTTAAAATGTATGCCTCTGTTGTATGGGCGGGCTCCCAACTTCAATACTTGAAAATTAATGCTGAATGTATTCCTCTGTTATATGGGCGGGCTCCCAACTTCAACACTTGAAATGAAAAGACTGAATGTATGCCTCTGTTATCTGGGCGGGCTCCCAACTTCAACGCTTGAAATATAAAGACTGAAATGTATGCCTCTGTTATCTGGGTGGGCTCCCAACTTCAACGCTTGAAATGTAAAGACTGAAATGTATGCCTCTGTTATCTGGGCGGGCTCCCAACTTCAATGCTTGAAATGTAAAGACTGAAATGTATGCCTCTGTTATCTGGGCGGGCTCCCAACTTCAACGCTTGAAATATAAAGACTGAAATGTATGCCTCTGTTATCTGGGCGGGCTCCCAACTTCAACGCTTGAAATGTAAAGACTGAAATGTATGCCTCTGTTATCTGGGCGGGCTCCCAACTTCAATGCTTGAAATGTAAAGACTGAAATGTATGCCTCTGTTATCTGGGCGGGCTCCCAACTTCAACCAATAATTCGCCATTCTGTTCTTCAGGGGGGCTCCTGACTTCAACCAATAAATCGACATTCTGTTCTTCAAGGGGGCTCCTGACTTCAACCAATAAATCGTCATTCTGTTCTTCAGGGGGGCTCCTGACTTTAACCAATAAATCGTCATTCTGTTCTTCAGGGGGGCTCCTGACTTCAACCAATCAATCGCCATTCTGTTCTTCAGGGGGGGCTCCTGACTTCAACAACTTTTCAAAAATGCCATTCCTTTCTTTGGCTGGCACGATTTTAACAACCTTTTTTTTAAAAAAATGCCTTTCCTTTCTTCAGGCGGGCTCCTGATTTCAACCAATAAATCGCCATTCTGTTCTTCAGGGGGGCTCCTGACTTCAACCAATAAATCGCCATTCTATTCTTCAGGGGGCCTCCTGACTTCAACTTTAAAATAAAATGTCATTCCTTTCTTTAGGTTGGCGAGATTTCAACAACTTTTTTTTTCAAATTCAAACTTCTTCTTTTTTTCAAATTATCCTAGGAGAAAATTCATCAGACTAGATTTTGATCCTAGGAGAAGATTCATCCGACTAAGATTTTATTATACTATCTTGGGAGAAAAATTTCATCGGACCAAGATTTTGACTCTAGGAGATAAATCGTCAAACTAGGTCCATTTTGTTGTGATCTTAGGAGAAAGATTCATCGGACTAAGATTTGGTATCTTAGGAGAAAATTTCATCGGACTAAGATTTCTGTCTTAGGAGAAAGATTCATCGGACTAAGATTTGGTATCTTAGGAGAAAATTTCATCGGACTAAGATTTGATATCTTATCTCGGGAGAAAAATTTCATCGGACCAAGATTGTGACTCTAGGAGATAAATCGTCAAACTAGGTCCATTTTGTTATGATCTTAGGAGAAATATTCATCGGACTAAGATTTGTTATCTTAGGAGAAAATTTCATCGGACTAAGATTTCTATCTTAGGAGAAAGATTCATCGGACTAAGATTTGATATCTTATCTTGGGAGAAAAATTTCATCGGACCAAGATTGTATCGGGAAAGAAATTCATCAGATTAGGACTTTTATCCTAGGAGGAAAATGTAAAGATCAATTATTTGAGAAACTTACCTTCGTAATTTCTTCTTTTCTTTTCTCCTTCCTTCGCTCTGCTTTGCTCTTGCTTGCTGGGGATAATACCACTGTGGGAGTCTCCTTTCTTCCCCTCCTTCAAATTCAAAATTTTTTTTGGTTTTTTTTTTTCAGAATTTATTTTCTCTCAACATTGCTGGGGATAAAAGTGTTATCTTCTTGGGATAACGTTGTTGAGGATAACGCTGCTGGGGAATTTTATCCTTTCAAATTGATGCTTCATTCTTCTGGAAGCTGCTGGGGATGATAATGGCTCTTTGCTTTTCTGAGCACAAATGTGATCCCTTTGTTCTGTCTGCTGGGGATCAACTTCCTTCATTGGAAACTTATTATGTCGGGGGCAACACTGGTTCAAAGACCACTTCCCTTGAGACTGGTGTTATTTTTATTCTTCCTCGAATGGGTACCTGACTTCCAGAAAATTTTCCAAATGGAAGGAAAATTTTCTGCCCCAGTTTTACAGTCTCCCTTATGGCATGCATTTTCCGACATCAATGCCATTTCTTTTACCTGTTTCAAATTAAACAAAATTTGTTAGTTTAAAAAAAACGGTGGTTAGTTGTGATACTCCTACTGGGGATGGATTTCCCTTTCTCCTTCCTTGCTCTGCGTTCCACAACTTGTTGGGGATGATATTATTTGCTGGGGATAATCCCTTTCCGCTGGGGATATCCCTCTTCTTTTGTGGCACAGCTCGGAAATTGGCTTTTCCCCGACTTTTTAGTCTCGCATGAATTTCCCAAATCATGCTCATTGCTCTCCTTGCTGTGTTCATGGGCCTTGGCTTTGAGGTTTATAACCTTTGGTTTTGCAAGGATATCCCTCTTGACACTCGTCAATCCTTTTGTTAATTCCCTTTTGCTGGGGATATCTTTCTTGACACTGGCCTCGCGCTTGTTCCTTGCTGACTATACCACTTGGATGTACTAGTCAGATCTCCTCTTGCATGATTGGAGAGTTGATGGCCTATTTTGAAGTCATTTCCCACTGGTATTGACCAAACAGACTCTACTGGGGAATTTTCTATGAAAGGAGAAAGATAAAAAGGAACATAATAAAAGACAAAGGAAAAAGATGACTCTTTAACAAAAGAAACTATAAAAAAAAAACCTATCACACGCAGACACCGACTCTAATGGTCATGACATGCATATGTGGTCTATCCTCTGCTGTCAATCATCTTTCAAGATCTTCAATTGGCAATTCCCCATCTGATTCTTAATCTTATTCGACTTGTAGTGCCCGAAGGGTTTTCACTATCAAGTCTCTCTCATTTTGGGTTTTTCTCTCAGCTTTCATCGCCTTATGGTGTCCGTGAAGATTTTCACCGATAAGACTCTCTCATTTATATCACTCTCCAGCTAGGGATTTTGAGTGTTGCCGGTATGACTCTCTCTGCTGGAGATTAGAGTCCTTTCTGCTGTGGAACAAAATGTTATGTTCGCCGGTAAGACTCTCATTTGTCTGACTTGGCATCTTTTGCAGACTGGTCAGAGGTCTTTCTTTGGACCGTAATGTGGGTTTTTTGGATAGGTTTAGAAAGAAAGGGTATTAAAGGCTCAAAAACAAATCAAATTTGGGGTTCAAAATTACAACCTTCGAAATCATATTTGTTTACAACAAGCGCAACCTTTGCCCCAGTTTCTTGCTTGGGGATTATTTATTATTATATATTTTTTTTAAATTTTTTGTTACACTATGCACACCATGCACACTATGCACACTATGCACCCTATGACCGAGCCGTGAGGCGCCTACGTATCCTCTTTGAGGAATCAGGTCAAACGTAGTTCCCAATTCCTCTGTTTTCTTCTGACTTTCTTTTGTTTTTTGTTATCATTTTTCTCTCATTTTTCATTTTTTTGTTTGTTTATTTTTTCCTTTACCTTCCAGGCTCGTATTTCCTAGTCGTTGCTATTGATTCCGAACAAGGGGTATGAAACAAAATAAATAAGGCTCAAAAGGAATAACGAAGGATAAAGTGTTTAGGTAGCAGAACAAAATGCCTTCGTCATTCCAGTCTTCAAAACATGCCAAGTGCAAACAACACGATTGAACATAGATTTATAGTCTCTTCCGATGGTGCTGGACTTGACAATTATGTTAAACACTTGCTTTTTCATTTGTCATTTCTAAAGCACTGCTGGGCGACACTCTCACTCTCATTCTCATGAACGACCCTCATGCCAATTTGGCAAACCCTGCATTTAACGGTTTTCTTTATGTTTAACTTGCCCCAGTTCCACATGACTCGAGCTTCAAATAATCTCAAACCGTTCTTATTTCCTTTAAATGCTTTAATCACCTTCCGAGGGTTTTATGATTAACTTTTAAGATTAGGCCCAATATGTGCGCATGTCATATCACGAGAATCGGCGCTGAACAAAAAATGATAAAAGGACTAAACAAAAGATGACTGGAAACAATAAAAGACCGAATTTTGTATTAAACTATCGGCGAAATGATTTGAATAATAAAACAAACAAAACAACCAGAATAAAATCCTAACACAGCCTCGACAAAACTTAAACAAACTGATATGACAAACTGGAAAGATAAGAAGGTTTGACACAAGACAATATTCAGATTACAATCCTAAGAATAATCCGGACAACAGAAATGACAACAAAATAAGCCACCACAAGCTTCTCTCTTGCTAACCAAGGAACGGAGCGTCCTCCCACTTTATCAAAATTGGCATCTTAGCCACTGAGCGTTCGCATCAATACTGCCAAGACCATTATCAGCTTTAATATCATCAACCTCCGTCAACAAGTCCCCAATAGGATTCAAGTGCTACTGTTATCAGACCCGATTCCCGCAGAGTGTGTATCATGAGGTGCAAGTAAAGGATTCTGCGCGATATTCTGGGTGTCATTGTCCGGATTACCACAAACCAACCACCTTCTTTCTTTGTGATTCGAAACAACAGGTTAAAATGGACTCAGTCGGTCCCCATTATTAACAACATTTTTTTTCATTTTTTTTTCTTTCGATTTTTTTTCTTCATTTTTTTCTCATTTTTTGTTGTGGTCGAATATTATGGAGATTGCCTACGTATCATGACCCCGCATGAATCAGACCTTGCGTAGTTCGGACCAATAAAAGATAAACAATACTAATCATTTTTTCGATTTTCATATTAAAATAAACTGAGTTTCAAAGGTTTGAAGATGACCTACAAACTCGAAAATCAAACAACCCACATATTCTAATTAAAAATTTATAACCTCGAAACAAAAAGGCTAGCTTCCTTTCCCCGTTTTGACAAATGCAACCAAACGGCTATTTTTGCAAATGTGGCCCCTTCCAAATCTCACATGAATTTTGAGGCCGGGGAGGATTATTTTGACACTTTACAAACTTGTCCGTTCTTTTACGAAAATAGTCTTTCGACAACTGAAAGATACTCTAAGGCTATTTCGGTAAGAACGGTTTAAGACGCGGCCGAAGCTGGCTCGGCTTATTTTTGACTAAAACGGTATTCACCTGACCGTTGACTCTTTGTTTTTTTTTCAAATTACAATAAAAACCAGGTGTTGCAAACACGGCCCTTCAGCGCCTCGGGGACGAAGATTTTTACGGCTGTGTGGGTCAACTGGACCAAAATCCTAAACATGACCCAAAAGGTGGCTGTTTATGCAAAGTCAGCCTTCTGGCGTCCCATTTGGGAACATTCGACTATTTTTGACAAAACAGCATCACCCGACTTATTTATAACTCTTTTTTATCGTTTTTTTTTCAAAATAGAAAACTCAATATTGCAAACACGGCCTTTCAACATCTCGGGGACGAAGATTTTTAAGGCTGTGTGGGTCAACTGGACCAAATCTTAAAAAATGACCCAAAGGTGGCTGTTTATGCAAAGTCAGCCTTCCGGCGTCCCTTTCGGGAACATTCAGCTATGTCTTGATAAAACAGCGTCACCCGACTTCTTTATGACTAAATTAAAATTTGACATATTTTTTTCGGCTATTTTTAGCAAAAGGGGAGGTTAGACACCACCCGACTTATTTATGACAAAATTAAAATTTTGACACGTTTTTATTTATTTATTGGTTTTTGGCTATTTTAGCAAAAAGGTGGGGTTGGACCCGATGAGGGTTGCCTACGTATCTCACATCCGGTGAGAATCAAACCCGCGTAGTTCGGGCCAATTAACCGAACTATTTTAAAACATGATTTTTTTTCTTTTTCAGCAACAAATAACAAAACCACTCTCAAAGCACGACTCTTTTCATTTTCATTTTGGCATTTTCAGAAACGAAAAAAAAAACTATTTTAAAAGTAAGACTCTTTTTCATTGTCATTTTCAGGGGAAGACAAACTATTTTCCTTTTTTATATTTTTTATATTTTTTTTTAAAATAAAAAATAAGACAAAACAACGACTTTTTTTTTATTATTATTTTTCCTTTGCTTTTAGTAAAACAAACTAATAAGACATTTTTTTTTTCATTTTCTCAAATTTTCTGCAAGAGTTTTGACGGTATTCGGGCATTGGGGGGTTTTTTCTTTCAAAATAAACAATCAATTCCCTAACCGCTTATTTTTTTTCCATTTCAAAATATTGTTCTTGATATTCAAAAGTCAGTCAACACACAAGTCCGAATCAAATAAATGCGCAAGTAGGAGCAAGTAAGATGCATCAGGATGGTCATTTTCATTTTTGGTACACCTGTCCTAGACAGACCCAACCCCTGTGTTGAGCCTCCAAAGTCAAATGCACGTGATGCAAACAAACGTTCCTACTAGGGATCCGACATGAAGCTGAGTTATTCTAAGTGAAAAACCTGAGGCATATTGTTCTAGCCCTGGCTTACCCAAGTGGACAGCTTGAGCCGAAGTGGGGGCAACGTACCGGGAGCACGAAAGTCTACCCGACCTAGTTACTTGTCCCAACTTCGTTTTATTTGGTATGACTTCTAACAGAAAGGTGGGCCACGCGCACGTGTACACCATAAATTCGGAAGACTCAGAAAGAAGAAGGGTTTCGTAGCAGTTTTATATACACAATTCAGATAATATTAAAGCGGTAAAAGCATCATTTAGCACATTAGGCATATATCATGTAAAAATCAGATAAAAAATAAAGCCAACTATAACAGTTATTTTAAGCTCGAATTCTTGAACCCTGAACCAGTGGTTCTGGAACTCTTATCCCCAGTAGAGTCGCCAGAGTTGTCGCACCTCCTTTTTCCGCCCCTGCGAGGGTGCAGGGAGTTTTCTCCAATTAAAGGACAGTCGAAACGGGATTTGTTTATTTGTTTCAGAGTCTATAAGCACGTGATTTTTGCTCCACGGACAATCTCTCCAAAATACAATCATTGATTCCTCGTTGTACAATTTTTGATTTTACGTGATATATGCTGGTAGTCGCTCGTTGGTTCTGTCCATTTTTCATTTTTATCTTATCAAGTAAAATACAAAATATGTATGTCATGTTAATTAAGCCATAGTTCAGTCATTAAAAGAAAATTCACAAAATATGCGTCTTTTATTTTAGGCTGTGATTTAATCATTTAAAGAATTTGTAATACGTGTGTGATGATTGTGTTAAGTGTTGATTAGTGTGTGTTTTAAACTCATTTTAATTTAGTTGAATTTTAAAATTAGAAAACAAAAAAAAAGAGTGCAAATTATTTAGAAAACCGGATTGGGCCTATTTGTTTCAAAATTTTAAGGCCCAAAAACAGCCCAAACACAGGCTGCCCGGACACGGTCCAAACGGCGTCGTTCTGTCCCGTCTAAGCTGGGCCGTTGATCTCGAGTGGATCGACGACCAGGATTACACCCCCTGATCCATTTAACATAACCCGACCCAATAACCAGTTCAGCCCAGCCCCTCACTTAAACCAAACGACCCTGTTTAAATATCAAACGACCCCGTCTTATTTCTCACCATCAGATCCAAGCCGTTGAGATCATCTGATCTAACGGCTCAGGTCCAATCCCCCACTCCGTATATAAGCTTTCCCTCACACCCCACGCCCCCTATCCGAACCCCACCCTTCACTCGTCTCCTTCCCCAAGCCCTGAAACCCCAAACTCTAGCAGCCGCCCTAGGTTCCCTTTCACCAGAACCCGGCGACATGAACGCCGGTGACCACCTCCTGAACACCCTAAGACCCCCTCGCTCTCCTAAACATGGATCCGTTACTCCCTAGCCTCAAATCACCTCCCATCGTCTCGAATCTGGATTTGAAGATTCGAGACAAAACTCGATCTATGCCAAACCACCCCATCTTCATACCAGACACTCCCCTGACCCTCCTCGTGACCAAACCAAGCTTGGTTTGGTCCAAATCTACCCACAACTTCTAAAAAATCAAATCTGAGAATCTGAACCTTAGAACACAAGAGCCTGAGGAATCCGACCTGCTTCATAGAGGGTTTGAGGTCTAATAGACCTTAACCAAGGTGTTCTCGGTTGAGAACACCCTGGTTAGAGTTTGTTTGGCCTCAAATGGTCAAATCTAATTCGGACTGGGGTCGGCCTATTTTGAACATTTTCTAGTAAGTTTTCCTTTTCTGTTTTTGTGTGGATAAGTCTGTTAGCATGTTCTGTTGCGTTTGTTCGGTATTTTCTAATACTTTTCTTAATTCTTCCGTCCTTGTAAAGACCTTTTATTTGGTCGATTGTCTTCTGTGTATGTTTTGAACGTATTCTGTGATATACATGTTCGATTAGATGAGTCGTCGCATAAATAATTCATATAGGTTCCCAATAAGTGAACAAAAGTTGTTTGATGCCTTTAGGTCCCTGTATGTGTTTGTTAATTTGAACGACTGATTATTACCTGTTATAATTAGTATAGTCGACTCGATAAACGTCGTCGATTAGTTTTCTATAACTAATGGATCGAATAAGCTAATAATTTCACATGACTAATTGAACCTTGTCACTGACTGAATGCCCAGCATTGTCTGAAATGAGTTTGTTTGCATTGCAAAAATGACTGAAAAGGTTCAGTCCAGGGCAGTCCTGAATTTGAACTTTCATGAGTTCAGAATGCCCTGATGTTGCAAGGGGCAGGGCAGTAATAAGCAGGGTTTAACAGGGGTAGTCTGGGGTTTGAAAAGAACAGAAAAGGCTTAGTTTAAATAAGCTGACAAGTAGGGTACTAATTTGGGATTAAACTAATACCAATGGGGAACAAGACACAAGAGTATGGGGTTTAAAATGAATACTTAAATGAACCCATAACTCTTGATTAAAGAAAAGCCAGGCGTGGGGAACAAAAAGGGCTGGCATCAAAAGATGCTTAAGCATGAGTTTAATATGGGCAGTCTGCAAGTGGGAGGATCCAGGCAGCTTAGCTGCACTGGTCGTTTGGCTTATAAATAGGCCATTTCAGAACTTAAAAAGGGCTGGAATTTTTAGTCTGGAGAGAGGTCTTGTGAGTTTAAAGAAAACTGAAAACATAAGGAAATTTCCAGTAAACACTGTAACCAAATACTGTCTGAAAGCTATATAAGAGTTCATATTGGTCAAGCTGTCTGGGCCAAGTTCTGTTGTTTGCACTGACTGAGCTGCTTGTGATTGTTGAACTGCTGGTGTTGCTGCATTGAACACTCTGTTACTTCTGTTGTTTCATTACTCTTTCCTGGGATTACTTGTTTGGTGCTCGACCATCTGCTGGTTTTCTTTGTTCTGGGAATTATTGCTGGTTGTCTGTGGACTGTGGAAAACACTTGTGATTGTTGGTTTGTTGCTGTGTTGTTGCTGTGTATCTACTGTTGCTGTGTTTACTGCATACTGCCCAGCTGATCAGTCCTTTCTTCTTTGTCCTCTATACCAGGTACACAACCAATGCACTATCAAATGTAATTGGAACATTGAGCATGAATGCAAAAAGAAAAGACCTGAAGTTGATCTTCATACATAGATTGTTATATTAGATATCATGTACTGTATGATAATTTTCATTCCTGTGTTGACAATAGAAGCAGCCTGTATGCCCAGTGTATATCAATATAGATTAGCTAAATGGTAGTTTACATATGTATGCTGATAGGTGAAAATATTCTCAATGAAATAGGTTGCATCTCAGACTTAGTTTACTTTGTAATATGTGCTGTAATGTAAGCCAAGCATGAAAACTGTACATCATTGGCTAAGTTCTTCCTTTTCTGATTAATGGTCTCATATAACTAGCAAACCACCTGTTAAGGCCAAGAACATAAAACTTGCAATCTCAACCTCATGAAGGTCGAGCCCAGGTCAAAACAGACCAAGCAGGCCCGCATCGAACAAGCAGTGGCCCAGGTCTGGACCATCACGCATGGGCTGGATTTGGGCCCGTGATTATTTGTTCGGCTGACTGCGCACGCAGCCTCGTTTCTGATTTTTAAGCCTTTCTGAATGTTGTTATAGATAACTTGCAAGCACGTAATTAATTAGGACTACCTACTGTTTTCAATTAGTAGAGACAAACGCGACAAGAAACGTAGTTGCTATAGGATATCCTTTTAAAATAAGAACGAGATGAGCCTCGACAAAAATAAATAAAAACGCACGAGCTGCGGGGCCCTCGTTAAATGTATATTATCGAAGCATTCAGTTTCCAGGATGGGTCGTTTAGCAAATCTCACGGCCCTCCCAGAATAATACGCGATAGTCTCTTTAAGCGCGTACTTAATAATGTTATCTCCTTAAACTCGGGTGCACATTCATGTGACCCAAATCCCAATCTCAACGGAATCGAAATGTGTCTCTAACCACGGGTACATTGATTGTGGCGTGGTCTGAGATGCATTTCCATGACGTTGCAAATTCTTTTCATAAGGAATGAGACGAGCCTCGACAAACAAAAATGTACAAAGTGCGGGGCCCTCTAAATGTATATATATAAAATACTTAGAATTCGGGACATGTCGTTTAAGCGAATTTCACGGCTTTCCCCAAAATAACAACACGCTAGTTGCTTTAAGCGCGCCTTTAATAATTTATTTTCCTTAACTCGGGTGCACATTTATGTGACCCAAATAAAAATCTCAACCGAGTCGAGATATGTCAATAATCACGTGTACATTGATGTAACGTGATTCGAGGTATGTTTTCGCGACGTTGCAATTCCTTTGTAAAAATAATAATAATGATAAAAGCGGTTAAAAGATAAAATTGGCACATAAGTTCGTATTTGTATAAAATCAGATAATCAAGCCGAATATAATAGTTGAGCGACCGTGCTAGAACCACGGAACTCGGGAATGCCTAACACCTTCTCCCGGGTTAACAGAATTCCTTACCCGGATTTCTGGTACGCAGACTGTAATATGGAGTCATTCATGTCCTCGATTTGGGATCAAAATTGGTGACTTGGGACACCCTAAACCTCCCAAGTGGCGACTCTGAAATAAATAAACAAATCCCATTTCGATTGTCCTTTAATTGGAAAAACTCCCTTGCACCCTCTCGGGTGCGGAAAAAGGAGGTGTGACAGCTCTGGCGACTCTGCTGGGGATAAACCCAGAACCACTGGTTCAGGGTTAAGAATTCGAGCTTAGAATAATTGTTATTATTTGGCTTTATTTATTATCTGATTTTTATTACATGTTTGAGCCTAATGTGCTAAATGCTGCTTTTACCGCTTTGATATTATTTGAACTGTATATAAATTATGCCGAAACCTTTCTCTTCTTACCTCCGGGGATGTGCTTACTGGTTGAGACTCCCTATTCTGTTAGTGTCATACCCTGAATAAAAGAGGCTCGGAAAGTTTCTAAGCCGGCTGGCCTTCTGGTTCCCGGAAAAGAGCTCCTTCCTCAGCTCGAGTTGTCCGCTCGGGTACACTGTCTAGAACACCGACCCAGGTTTTGAACATAGAATAATGTGACTACATGCCGGATCCCTAGTAGAAATGCTTATTTGCATCACTTTGCATTTGACTTAGGGGGCTCAACACAGGGGTTGGGTCCGTCTAGGATTAGCAACCCGATATAAAAAGGCCATCCTGATGCATCCTATTTGTTTTCCGTGCATTTATTTGTCTCGTGCACGCATGCTGACCGGTGTTTTGAATAGTACGAATGTTGTGAAATTGAAAAAAAAAAAGGGAAATAGCGGTTAAGGAATGGATTGGTTATCTTTGAAAAAACCAATACCCAAATACTGTCAAAACTCTGCCAAAATTTTGAAAAAAAAAGAAAAAAAAACGTCTTATTAGTTTGTTTTATTAAAGGTAAAGAAAAAAAAGAGAATAGTGGTTCTCTTTTTGTTTTTCGGAAAATATAGAAATATATAGTTTGTCTTGTTATAAAAATAAAAATCAAAAAGAGTCTTATTTCTAAAATGGGTTTTATAATAATAAAGATTTCTAATTTTTGTCATAAATAAGTCTAGTGATGTAACTTCCCCCTTTTACAAAAAATAGCAAAAACGAATATGTCAAATTTTAAAGAGTCATAAACAAGTCCGGGTGATGCCGCTCATGTCAAAAATAGCCAAATGTTCCCGAAAGGAACTCCGGAAGGCTGCCTTGGTACAAACGACCACCTCGTTTTTTTTCACACAACCCTAAAATCTTCGTTCATGAAGTGCTGAGAGGTCGTGTTCAGAAATCCTTTCGAGAAAAATTGCATATATTTTTGTTGTTATCAGAATAAGTTTCGCTTGTTCAAATCTTATTAATAAATGTGCAGAATGAGCACGACTCCAAATGAACCCTTTTCAATCATGAATAAAATCCCCCTCCAATTGCGGCTCTGGTGGAATGATTTAGGCAAAGAAGGGCATGACGAAATCAAGAAGTATCTGAAAGGCCTCCCGGGTTTATTGGATATCAGGCCACGAGGAGATATCATAAGGGCACTAGTCCCCCACTGGGATCCTGCGCACAATGTCTTCCATTTCTCGGACTTTGAACTTACTCCAACTTTAGAAGAAATAGCAGGGTATATCGGCAGCGCTGAGACTCCTTTGAGACACAAATATCTGATTGCTCCAAGAGCTGTAGCAATACACCGGTTTCTGGACTCCTTAAAAATAGTCAGAACAATTCATAACCCTGACTTGGCGAAAGGTTTTTGCAGCATGAGTTTCATATATCAAAGATATGGTCACATAGGAGGATTCGACAAGCCAGAAAACCAGTTATGCAACAAAAGTAATCGTCAAAAGTGGGAAGAACATAGACGGATTGCTTTCATGATAACTTTCTTAGGGCTCTTAGTGTTCCCAAGAAAAGACGGGAATATTGACATAAATATAGCAGGGGTCGTCAGTACGTTGCTCACACAAAGAGATAGTACGTTGGCGCCTATTATAGTATTGGATATGTTCCGGGCTCTCACGTCTTGCAAAGCCGGAGGAAGTTTTTTCGAAGGTTGCAATTTGTTGTTGCAAATGTGGATGACCGAACACCTGTGTCACCGAGCCCAGTTTCTGAACCATGGATCCGCTGAAAGGACCTGCATAGAGGAGTTCTACACCAGAGTGAATGAGACCTACCTACCTGAAGGAGTCACAGCATAGACCTCATATTTTCGTACCCTCGACGCCAGTCAAATACAGTGGGCGCTAGGATGGTTACCAACCGACGAAGTCATATACATGCTAGCAGCCAGGCCCCATTTTCTCTTAATGGGACTTAAGAGCATTCAACCATATGCGTCGCATCGGATTTTAAGGCAACTTGGGAGGTGTCAGATAGTGCCGAAAGACGAGGATTTAAGCACCCAGGTGATTGAGATCAGTCCCAACGGCCAATTTCCTGAAGCGAGGGTTCGCCAAATTTGGAGCCAGTGTCAATACTTAGAAGCAAATACTTGTGTAATGAATCAGGCAAAAGGGGAGGTTTCGCCCGGGTATCAGGCCTGGTACAAAGGAGAGCCATCATCTGGAAGACTGACCAAAAGACCTCACCTGCAGGAGTTTGCCAGATCTTCACAAGAGCAGTGGGGCTGGTTGGCCAAAGAGCGGGAATATCTCGCCGAAACAGGCAAACTCAAACAGCAAGTTCGAGACATGAAGTTTGAATACCAATTACAGTCCGCCGCCCACAAAGGAGAGAAGAACATATTAACCAAAGAATGCGAAGTCCTCAAAGCTCAGATCCGGAAGATGGGAAAGGAGGCCGACAACCAGCCAAGGAGCCGGGCGGATAAAAGACTAATAGCAGGGTTAAAGGATCAGGTTGCGGAATGCCAGGAAGATTTGGAAAGATCCGAGGCTAGCACAGCAAGACTGCGGACCAAGTGGGAAAAAGGTACAATGGCCCGGAGGAAGCGCCTACAGCAAGTCATGAGGGGTTGTGAACTGAGTGTCAAAGCGGTAAAGGAAATGAATTTCGCTCTGCGAGAGCAGATCTTCAAGCAAACACAAGATGCCCAAGCCGACAGAAGACTCTATTACAATGCAATAACCAGGATGGAAAGGCAAATGGAGATGTTCCAGGATCAGCTCGCCACCAATGCACAAACGCTAGGGTTAAAGAGCCGGCAGATAAGGCAGTTGTTCGCAGAAAGGGACGACATTCGAGGAAGGATCGACGAAATCGGGCATTACATCTACATGAAATGCCTGGCATGTGAGCAAATGCCTCGGAAGACCCTTCTTGCTTCTGTCATGGGCGGCGTCCACCGGATCATGAATGAATTAAAAAGCTTGCAGAAAGACCTCACACCTAGAGCCGCGAAAAGGCCGAATGATGCCTCGTGGATCCCTAAGTTGGAAATTTAATCCGTGGTCGAAATCTTGTCACTTGGCCTTGTTGCATTCCCATATGTTGTTTTCTATTTTTCCTTTAATTAAATAGGGTCAAAGGACCGTGGAGTCTGTATTGTTGCTATTCTTTGTTTGAAGTAATTTGTAATAGCAAAATTTTGAGAATGAATTCAATGATTTCACAAGAATTTTGTATGTCTTTACTTTAAGGCAGAACTACGCCTGGTCTGATTCACGCGGGGACGTGATACGTAGGCAATCCCCATAAGATTCGACCGCTTTTAATAAAATAAAGAAAAGAAAATACAAATAAAATAAAACGCAGGGTTTCCCAAAATACTTTAAAGGGACGAATGAGCAAACCGGGATGACGCATGTTGTTTGAAGCAAAGCATGTAGAAACGGTTAACTGCCTAGGTGCATTGCATCCTCTATGTGTTATGATCAAATCTGTTAAAATCTAACGCAAACAAAGTTTGTTGTTGTCTGATCCAGACAAGTTAGTTGTTAAAGAACTCTGGCAACACACTCATACCAAACCAGATCCAAAGGACCGGTAGCAACAAGCATGACTACTTCAGAGAATAGTAATGAGGAATAAAGGCCGATGAGCCAGTTGCTAAAAGAGGCGATGGAAAAGATTGAAAGGATGGGAATAGAGATGAATGCAATGCAACTAGCCATAGCCAAAACACAAAAGAGCCCTGAAACACTGGGACACATGCCAGAATACCCTCACTCTGGCCCTTCCACAAGCCGCCCAAATCCCTTTTATCATTAAGAAAGAAGCCCTCATGATTCCCAAGCTCCACCACCCCATCAACCTCTCCCAACACCCAATATTCCCATTTTTATGGGACCAACATCAGCCCCTTTACAAAGGACGACCAGTGAGCCATTGTTTCAGGCTCACGATACACAATACTATCCCCCCGAGCCTACGTTTCATGCCCCCGAACCACAGGCTTACAATCCACATTTGGAAGCGCCGACAGAGGTTGAGAAGCCGGTTGAGGCTCCTGAACAGGATGAAGTATTGAGAAAGTTCAAAAGCCTGGAGCAGTCCTTCAGGAACTTGCACGGGCTGGGCAATCAAGTCAGCGTAGCATACAAAGATCTGTGCCCTTTCCCAGACGTCCAACTCCCGGCTGGGTTCAAGATGCCTAAGTTTGATTTATATGAAGGGCACGGTGATCCCATGGCACATTTGCGGGGATTCTGTAGCAAAATGAGAGGGGCAGGCGGCAAGGATGAGCTGTTGATAGCTTATTTCGGCCAAAGTCTGAGTGGATCTGCACTAGAATGGTATACCAGGCAGGATGCCAGCAGGTGGTACACGTGGGATGATCTGGCGCAGGCTTTTGCAGGTCATTTCCAATACAATCTCGAGATAGTCCCTGACCGTCTCACATTATTGAGAATTGGGAAGAAACCCGGGGAAAGTTTTCGCGAGCTCGGGTTCTGCTGGAGAGAACAAGCAGCTAGAGTCGATCCTCCCATGAGAGAGAGAGAGATGGTGGACTATTTCTTGCAGACACTAGATCCAACCTACTTTGGTCACTTGGTGACAACAGTTGGAAAATCTTTCAACGAGGTGGTCAAGATAGGGGTCATGATAGAAGAGGGTCTAAGATCTGACAAGATCTTGAACTATTCGGCACTCAAAGCCACAACCCAGGCTATTCAAAGCGGCACGGGAGGTGCGCTGAGAAGAAAGAAAGAAGAGGTTTCCACGATCGAGGCAGGCAGTTGGTCCAGGGCTGGCAGGCCGCACTACAACCAACCCAGACCTCACAGGTCAGAATACCCATACAACCCACCACAAAATTTCTATCCACCTCGAGAACCACATTGTTCCGTACACCAAGCCCAGGCATACACTCAGCCTCCGGTTCGCCCACAATGGCGCGCACCGGCTCCCCAGAATATATATGCACCACCACAAAACACCTACCCTCCACCAAGGGCGTATAGAAACCCTTCAGGGGCAGGTTTTCGGGGAAATCCAGATGCTAGGAATGACAGGTTGCGGAAGCAGAGAACTTTCACGGAACTGGGAGAAACCTACACCGCTTTGTTCCACAAGCTGAGGCAATTGGGTTTGGTTAGTCCTGTCGAGACTCGAGAACCAAATCCTCCACCTCAGAATTTGGATCGATCAATCAGTTGTGAATACTGTTCAGGGATGCTCGGGCATGATACCGAGAAATGCTGGAAATTAAGGCATGCCATACAGGATCTTATTGACACCAATAAGATCGAGGTCCAGACACCGGAGGCTCCTAACATCAACCAAAACCCACTGCCAGCGCACCACGAAACTCACATGATTGAGTTGGTGTGTGAGGGAGGAGAATTGAGAAAACCCTCACAAACAGTGATGATGATCCAAGCCGCCCCGAAAGAAGTCTTAACCAGTGGAGGAACGAGTGTACAGTCGCAGGGAGAAGGCGTCAAGCCGGTAGTGATATTGGGAAAGAGCCCGTCCGCCATAACAAGCAAACCCGAGCCAAGCAAGTTGGTAATATCAGGGATCCCGCCCACACCGGCAGTCGTGTTAAAAGGGGTATGTAGAGAACTGGTGACCATAAGGCCTGTGGTCCAGCTGCCGATGATTGACAGCAGGGTTGTGCCTTGGAAATATGAAAAGGCGGTGGTGATGTACAAAGGAAAACAGGTGGAAGAAGTCAGTTGTGAAGCGCAAGGGTTGACTCGATCAGGTCGATGTTTTGCCCCGGTAGAGCTAAGAAGAACCAACCCAGTTGCAACCAAGAAACCTGTGTCCGAAGAAGAGGCTGAAGAGTTCCTGAGGAAAATGAAAGTACAAGACTATTCTGTGGTCGAGCAGCTGAGAAAAACACCGGCCCAGATCTCACTGTTGTCATTACTGATCCATTCTGAGGAGCATCGTCGGGCCCTGTTGAAGATATTGAACGAAGCTCATGTACCCAGTGAGATTTCTATAAACCACCTGGAAACCATTGCCAGCAAGGTTTTCGAGGTGAACAGGGTAACATTCTCAGATGATGACCTGCTGGTGGAGGGTACGGAGCATAATAAAGCTCTATACCTAGCTGTCAAATGTGAAGACTCGGTGGTAACTCGAGTATTGGTGGATAATGGCTCAAGCGCCAATATTTGCCCACTATCTACCTTGAACCAGTTAAAGATCGACCACAGAAGGATCCACAAGAACAGTATCTGTGTCCGAGGGTTTGACGGAAACGGAACAGCTACCGTAGGGGATGTTGTACTTGAACTGACCATTGGTCCAGTCCTGTTTACCATGGAATTCCAGGTATTAGACGCCACAGTATCTTACAACCTGCTGTTAGGACGACCATGGATTCATGCAGCCAAGGCGGTGCCCTCCACCCTACATCAGATAGTGAAGTTCGAGTGGGAAAGACAAGAGGTCGTGTTACACGGCGAGGATACAACGTGCACCATGGGCGGAGCCATCGTACCTTTCATAGAGACCGCTGATGACAAAGGTCCTTGGGTCTACTAGATTTTCGATACAGGATCGCCCAATAAACTTTCTGAAGGAGAAATCATCCCGCACCCTAGGGTAGCTGCCGCAACAGTCATGATGGTCTCAGAAATGCTGGGTAATGGATTTGTGCCGGGAAAAGGCCTGGGAGTCGAGCTTCAAGGGATTGTCCAACCTGTCTCCCTTCCTAAAAATCTGGAAACTTTCGGATTGGGGTTCAAACCAACCGCAGCAGATAGGAAACAAGCGCGAAAAATGAAGAAGAGGGTTTGGTTTCTGCCTAAACCAGTGCCACGCCTCTCAAGGTCTTTTGTCAAAGCAAGTGTCAAGGGGTCGCCGGTCCCAAAGATCCTAGGACCTTTGATCGGTATAAATGAAGACCTGAATCAGAGTTTTGAGAGGCTGTTTGCGGATGTCAGTATGGTGGAAGTTAGAGAAGGTTCCAGCGGAACAGAGATACAGTTTGTGGGGCCTGAGGCCAAAACCAGCAATTGGACTGTTACTCCTCTTCCTGTTCGAGGGGAGTCTTGGTAGTAGGCTTTGATTTATGTTTTGTTTGTTTGTTTGTTCAGATTATTCAAGGGTGTAATCCAAATTTTACTTTCGTTTTGTAAAAGTGTGAACCCTTTTATCCCGCAAGTTTAATTAAGTTCTTTTCTTTTGTCCCATTTTAATTTTGTTTTGTTCCTTTTCTTTCTGAATAGTTCTCTTTTTACTGGTTCTAATGACATGGCATGCACAGCGGATCTTCAACCTAGTCTAATAAATCAATCTGAATCCGACTCAATGATGCAAGAGGTCGTTTGTGACGATGAATCTGAATGTGACGAAGGTGAAGCCTTCGAAGAGATAAACCGAGAGTTGTGCCAATTTGAAGAGAAACCCAAGCCTAACCTAAATGACACTGAGGCTGTGAATCTAGGAGATGCTGATAACGTCCAAGAGACCAAAATTAGCATCCACATTGATCCGAATGTCAGGGAAGAATTGGTCAAAACCCTCGTGGAATTCAAAGATGTTTTTGCATGGTCATATGATGATATGCCTGGTTTGAGCACCAATTTAGTGGTTCACAAATTGCCCACTGACCCGGCATACCCTCCGGTCAAGCAAAAGCTAAGGAAATTTAAAACAGAAATGAGTGTAAAGATCAAAGAAGAAGTAATTAAGCAGTTGCAAGTGAAGGTCATTCGGGTCACTCGATATCCCGAGTGGTTGGCCAATGTGGTACCAGTCCCAAAGAAGGATGGAAAAATCAGGGTGTGCGTCGACTACCGCAACCTCAACAAAGCAAGTCCCAAGGACAATTTTCCAATGCCCAACATCCATATCTTGATCGATAATTGTGCGGGGCGCGAGATCGGATCCTTTGTAGATTGCTATGCGGGTTATCATCAGATCCTAATGGATGAGGAAGATGCGGAAAAAACAGCGTTTATTACGCCATGGGGAACTTACTGCTATCGGGTAATGCCGTTCGGATTGAAGAACGCCGGGGCAACATACATGCGAGCAATGACTGCTGTGTTTCATGACATGATACACAAAGAAATCGAGGTGTACGTCGATGATGTGATCATCAAATCTTGGCGTCAGGAGGACCATGTAGCAGACCTAAGGAGATTTTCCCAAAGACTCCGGAGGTATGATATCAAGCTTAACCCGGCCAAATGCGCATTCGGGGTTCCATCAGGAAAGCTGCTAGGATTCATCGTCAGTCGACGGGGGATTGAGTTAGACCCATCCAAAATTGAATCCATCCGAGATTTGCCACCACCAAAGAACAAAACAGAGGTAATGAGTTTGCTGGGTAGACTCAATTACATCAGCAGGTTCATCGCTCAACTTACAGCGACTTGTGAGCCCATATTTCGGCTGCTGAGAAAGGATGCTGCGGTAGGTTGGACGGCAGAGTGTCAGGAGGCTTTCGACCAAATCAAAGGGTATCTGTCTAATCCACCCGTATTGGTCCCGCCTAAGCCCGGGAAGCCCCTAATTCTTTACCTGACGGTCTTGGAAAATTCATTTGGTTGTGTATTGGGGCAACATGATGACACAGGAAGGAAGGAGCAAGCCATCTACTATCTTAGCAAGAAATTCACAGTACATGAGGTCAAGTACACTCAACTCGAGAAAACATGTTGCGCCCTAACTTGGGTAGCTCAGAAGTTGAAGCACTACCTGTCTTCATATACTACTTATCTCATATCTCGTTTGGACCCATTGAAGTATATCTTTCAGAAACCTATGCCCACGGGAAGGTTAGCAAAATGGCAAATTCTGCTCACAGAGTTTGATATCGTCTATGAGACGATGACAGCCGTGAAAGCCCAGGCGCTGGCCGATCATTTGGCGGAGAATCCCGTTGATGAAAAATACGAGCCCTTAAGAACGTATTTTCCTGACGAAGAGGTAATGCATACAAACGAGTTGGAATTACCCGAGGAACCAGGTTGGAAGCTTTTCTTCGATGGAGCTGCAAACGCGAAAGGGGTTGGAATAGGAGCAGTACTCATTTCTGAAACAGGACGGCATTATCCTGTTACGGCTCAACTACGCTTCTATTGCACCAACAATATGGCCGAGTATGAGGCTTGCATTCTGGGTCTGCGCTTGGTTGCCGACATGGATGTCCAAGACGTCTTGGTCTTGGGAGACTCGGACCTCTTGGTACACCAAATTCAAGGAGAATGGGAAATACGAGATCTAAAACTCATACCATACCGACAATGCTTGCATGACCTGAGCAAGCAATTTTGATCGGTGAAGTTCAAACACATCCCGAGAGTTCACAATGAGGTTGCGGATGCCTTGGCCACCTTAGCATCAATGCTGCACCACCCTGACAAAATGTATGTTGATCCTCTGCACATCCAGGTCCGTGATCAGCACGCCTACTGCAACGCCATAGAAGAAGAAGCAGATGGCGAACCCTGGTTTCATGATATCAAGGAATACCTCAGAATGGGGATATATCCAGAAAATGCCGCTGGAGACCAAAAAAGAGCCCTTCGGCGTTTGTCGAATGGTTTCTTCCTCAGCGGAGGAGTATTGTACAAAAGAACCCCGGATTTGGGATTATTGAGATGCATAGATGCCAGTCAAGCAACGACGGTTATGGCAGAGGTACATGCTGGAGTTTGTGGGCCACACATGAGCGGATATGTATTGGCAAGAAAGATCCTTCGAACAGGATGTTACTGGCTCACCATGGAACACGACTGTATCACTTTCGTGAGGAAATGCCATCAGTGCCAGATACATGGAGATTTGATTCATTCTCCGCCAACGGAGTTACATACGATGTCAGCACCCTGGCCGTTTGTGGCATGGGGCATGGATGTCATTGGGCCCATTGAGCCGGCAGCATCCAACGGTCATAGGTTCATTCTAGTGACCATTAATTACTTCACCAAATGGGTTGAGGCTAAAACCTTCAAATCAGTAACCAAAAAGGCGGTGGTGGACTTTGTCCATTCCCATATCATCTGCAGATTTGGGATCCCAAAAGTGATCATCACGGATAACGGTGCGAATCTTAATAGCAGCCTGATGAGAGAGGTATGCCAACAATTCAAGATTACACACCGCAATTCCACCCCATATCGTCCCAAAGCGAATGGGGCGGTCGAAGCAGCCAATAAGAATATCAAAAAGATACTGCGAAAGATGGTGGAAGGATCTAGACAATGGCACGAGAGATTACCCTTTGCTTTGTTGGGTTACCGCACTACCGTCCGAACTTCCATAGGCACAACTCCTTATTTGTTGGTGTACAGAACTGAGGCCGTAATACCAGCGGAAGTCGAAATTCTGTCTCTCCGAATTGTCGCTGAGGCCGGGATTAATGATGATGAATGGGTCAAAGCTCGATTGGAACAGTTGAGCCTGATAGATGAGAAAAGATTGGCAGCAGTGTGCCATGGTCAGCTGTACCAGAAGAGAATGGCAAGAACATATAATAAGAAGGTGCGCCCCAGGAAGTTTGAAGTAGGGCAGCAGGTATTGAAGAAGATCCTCCCACATCAGGTCGAGGCAAAAGGTAAATTCGCCCCAAATTGGCAAGGGCCTTATATCGTGACCAGAGTATTGCCCAACGGTGCTTTGTGTTTGACAGATGTCGAAGGTAGATGTGTCGACATGGCTATCAATTCAGATGCGGTCAAGAGATATTATGCGTAATTTCTTTAATTATGGCAATTTTTGGTTTATTTGTTTGTATTCGGCATTTATTGGATAATGAGATGACGGAGGCAGTTCTTTCTTCTATCCAAACACTTTTAACCCTTGCTTCCCCCTTTAAGCCTTAAGTTATTCTTTCATACCCCTCTTTTGGAATCACTAATGGAAAAGACATGAAAAAAAGAAGAAAAAGAAAAGAAAAAGAAAATGAAAAGAAGGAAAAGAAAAAAGGAAGATAAAATCATAAGAAGTACAAAACCGTGGGAACTACGTTTGACCTGATTCCTCGAAGAGGATACGTAGGCGCCTCACGGCTCGGTCATAGTATGCATCATAGTAAATATAGGATGCATAATGTACATAGTGTGCACAATATAGCACACTGTGCGTAACGCACGTAACTCAACATAAGTAAAAAAATAAAATTTCCCAAGCAAGAAAACTGGGGCAGAGGTTATGTTTTAAGTTCCAACAAAGGTTTGATTCCAAAAGTTGTAGCACATCACCCATCAAATTATTTTCATTTTTATAGCCATTCGTTAGCCCCACACCAAAACCAACATCGACGTCCAAAAGACCTCCCGATCAATATCCAACAGATGCAAAGTCAGGCAAATAAAGCCGAGAATAATACACTGATCCCCAGCAAAGAAGAGATCATAAGACTAGGATTGAATTGATGGTCAAAGGAATCTCCAGAAGAGAGGGTCGTATCTACAACACCCCGATTCCTCGAAAGAAATAAAATGAGAGAGTCTTATCGGTGAAAACCTTCGCAGGCACCGAGAGGCGATGTAAGATGAGGGATATGAAATGAGAGAGTCTTATTGGTGAAAACCTTCACAGGCACCATAAGGCGCCGGGAGATGAGAGAAAAGAGAGTCTCATTAGTGAAAACCCCTCGAAGGGCACTATGAGGCGACAAGACAGATCAGCAAAAGCTACCACATTCGAAACGAAATGGACACTCCTTTATCATACCCAGCAAATCAGACCATCGGGCAAATCGATTGATACAAATAGACTGGGTCGAGAATCTGTGGTGCACGTCATGATCACGGGGACCAGTCGTGTCCTCCAGATAAGTTCTTTTGAGTTTCTTCTCCCACCAAATATTCGTTCAGAAAGACTTTCTCCTTTATCTATCTTTTATTTATTTTCCTAAAATTTGTCTTGAAAGGATTTTTCAAAGCTTACTACCAGAAACCGGAGGGGAATTCATCCAATGCAGGATAATACAAACAGTCTTAAAAGCCGATCCCAGGCAATGCAGTGATCGTGCCCGGCAATTTTGGAGGAAGTAAGCTCCTAAAGGGAGTGGTTTCGGGAGTTAAAAGCAGACTCCCCCAGCATGTGCTTAAAGAGAAAGCAGAAAAGGGGATTAATTGAAAGCCAATCCCCAGCAGGCTAGAGACCCCCAGCAGGCAACTCTGCCCACTAATCAATTATGGGGACATAGAGCAAGGAAAAGAGAAGAAAGGAAAAATCATCCGCCAGAAAGGCACCCTCTACCACCACAATGAAAACTAATTAAATCCTTTTGTCTGCTGCAGGGAAACAAAGGATTGATGATGGCAGCAAGATGCAACGCCAGGGAAGTCACCAAAAACCAGGGCAGAAAATTTTCTGCCGATTGTCAAAATTTTCTCGGAAGAACGGGGAAACAATTGGGAATACTTTTAAGTTCTAGGTCGCCCACCAGTATAATGCGGGAATACATTTAAGTTCTAGGTCGCCCACTAGTATAATGCGGGAATACTTTTAAGTTCTAGGTCGCCCACCAGTATAATGCGGGAATACTTTTAAGTTCTAGGTCGCCCACCAGTATAATGCGGGAATACATTTAAGTTCTAGGTCGCCCACCAGTATAATGCGGAATACATTTAAGTTCTAGGTCGCCCACCAGTATAATGCGGGAATACATTTAAGTTCTAGGTCGCCCACCAGTATAATGCGGGAATACATTTAAGTTCTAGGTCGCCCACCAGTATAATGCAGGAATACATTTAAGTTCTAGGTCGCCCACCAGTATAATGCGGGAATACTTTTAAGTTCTAGGTCGCCCACCAGTATAATGCGGGAATACATTTAAGTTCTAGGTCGTCCACCAGTATAATGCGGGAATACTTTTAAGTTCTAGGTCGCCCACCAGTATAATGCGGGAATACATTTAAGTTCTAGGTCGCCCACCAGTATAATGCGGGAATACTTTTAAGTTCTAGGTCGCCCACCAGTATAATGCGGGAATACATTTAAGTTCTAGGTCGCCCACCAGTATAATGCGGGAATACTTTTAAGTTCTAGGTTGCCCACCAGTATAATGCGGGAATACATTTAAGTTCTAGGTCGCCCACCAGTATAATGCGGGAATACTTTTAAGTTCTAGGTCGCCCACCAGTATAATGCGGGAATACATTTAAGTTCTAGGTCACCCACCAGTATAATGCGGGAATACATTTAAAGTTCTAGGTCGCCCACCAGTATAATGCGGGAATACATTTAAGTTCTAGGTCGCCCACCAGTATAATGCGGGAATACATTTAAAGTTCTAGGTCGCCCACCAGTATAATGCGGGAATACATTTAAGTTCTAGGTCGCCCACCAGTATAATGCGGGAATACTTTTAAGTTCTAGGTCGCCCACCATTATAATGCGGGAATACATTTAAGTTCTAGGTCGCCCACCAGTATAATGCGGGAATACTTTTTAGCTCTAGATTTTGGAATCAGTAACCCCACCTGAAGACGGAAGGTTACAACGGAGATCCCCAAGCAGGAAACAATAAAATCCCCAGCGCCAAGAAGCAGAAGGCTGCAAAAGCAAGCACACATTCAAAAGGAAGAAGGAACGCGTCTCAGAAGAAGCAGTTTGGAAACGTTATAGCCTGCCCAATATAACAATTTTGATGAAAAAGCCATACCACTGAAGAAACCATGGAAAGATTTAAAGAATAAAGCCATGTTCCCAGCAAATCAAGCAAAGTGATGAAAGCTGGCATTCAGAAAAGGCGAAGGACTAGCATCATCTCCCAAGTTCACAAAATAAGGGCATCAGAGGAAAGCGTTAGCCGACAAGAAAGCAAGGCAACAAGAACAAGTTGAAGATGGATGAGATCTCATGATCCATAGTCTAGCTTAGCTTCTTGTTTTTCCTTTCAAGAACAATGTAACAAGGGGATCAGTGAGCGGTAGCATCCTACAGCAGCATGCAACAACGCACAACAGCAGCGAGCACTACAGTCACACGGTAGTCCCAGCTACCAAAATTTCCCGAACTACATTGACCTGATTCCTGTTCAGCCCAGGATATGTAGGAAACCTCTGAAGCAAAGGTTCGGTCAAATCTTTTTCAAAAATGCTTCACACGGAGTACTCAGACGAGCAAAAATCACCCGCTTTATCTTTGCGCGAAAACCCTTCGTGTCTTCGGGCAAAGAGGGGCAGCTGTAAGCACGTGATTTTTGCTCCACGGACAATCACTCCAAAATACAATCATTGATTCCTCGTTGTACAATTTTTGATTTTACGTGATATATGCTGGTAGTCGCTCGTTGGTTCTGTCCATTTTTCATTTTTATCTTATCAAGTAAAATACAAAATATGTATGTCATGTTAATTAAGCCATAGTTCAGTCATTAAAAGAAAATTCACAAAATATGCGTCTTTTATTTTAGGCTGTGATTTAATCATTTAAAGAATTTGTAATACGTGTGTGATGATTGTGTTAAGTGTTGATTAGTGTGTGTTTTAAACTCATTTTAATTTAGTTGAATTTTAAAATTAGAAAACAAAGAAAAAGAGTGCAAATTATTTAGAAAATCGGATTGGGCCTATTTGTTTCAAAATTTTAAGGCCCAAAAACAGCCCAAACACAGGCTGCCTGGACACGGTCCAAACGGCGTCGTTCTGTCCCGTCTAAGCTGGGCCGTTGATCTCGAGTGGATCGACGGCCAGGATTACACCCCCAGATCCA
Source organism: Nicotiana tabacum (assembly GCF_000715075.1). Lineage (NCBI taxonomy): Eukaryota > Viridiplantae > Streptophyta > Magnoliopsida > Solanales > Solanaceae > Nicotiana > Nicotiana tabacum. The sequence goes on along the minus strand of NC_134080.1, from coordinate 221,769,852 downwards.
TTTAACATAACCCGACCCAATAATCGGTTCAGCCCAGCCCCTCACTTAAACCAAACGACCCCGTTTAAATATCAAACGACCCCGTCTCATTTCTCACCATCAGATCCAAGCCGTTGAGATCATCTGATCTAACGGCTCAGGTCCAATCCCTCACTCCGTATATAAGCTTTCCCTCACACCCCACGCCCCCCTATCCGAACCCCACCCTTCACTCGTCTCCTTCCCCAAGCCCTGAAACCCCAAACCCTAGCAGCCGCCCTAGGTTCCCTTTCACCAGAACCCGGCGGCATGAACGCCGGTGACCACCTCCTGAACACCCTAAGACCCCCTCGCTCTCCTGAACATGGATCCGTTACTCCCTAGCCTCAAATCACCTCCCATCGTCTCGAATCTGGATTTGAAGATTCGAGACAAAACTCGATCTATGCCAAACCACCCCATCTTCATACCAGACACTCCCCTGACCCTCCTCGTGACCAAACCAAGCTTGGTTTGGTCCAAATCTACCCACAACTTCTAAAAAATCAAATCTGAGAATCTGAACCTTAGAACACAAGAGCCTGAGGAATCCGACCTGCTTCATAGAGGGTTTGAGGTCTAATAGACCTTAACCAAGGTGTTCTCGGTTGAGAACACCCTGGTTAGAGTTTGTTTGGCCTCAAATGGTCAAATCTAATTCGGACTGGGGTCGGCCTGTTTTGAACATTTTCTAGTAAGTTTTCCTTTTCTGTTTTTGTGTGGATAAGTCTGTTAGCATGTTCTGTTGCGTTTGTTCGGTATTTTCTGATACTTTTCTTAATTTCTTCCGTCCTTGTAAAGACCTTTTATTTGGTCGATTGTCTTCTGTGTATGTTTTGAACGTATTCTGTGATATACATGTTCGATTAGATGAGTCGTCGCATAAATAATTCATATAGGTTCCCAATAAGTGAACAAAAGTTGTTTGATGCCTTTAGGTCCCTGTATGTGTTTGTTTATTTGAACGACTGATTATTACCTGTTATAATTAGTATAGTCGACTCGATAAACGTCGTCGATTAGTTTTCTATAACTAATGGATCGAATAAGCTAATAATTTCACATGACTAATTGAACCTTGTCACTGACTAAATGCCCAGCATTGTCTGAAATGAGTTTGTTTGCATTGCAAAAATGACTGAAAAGGTTCAGTCCAGGGCAGTCCTGAATTTGAACTTTCATGAGTTCAGAATGCCCTGATGCTGAAGGGGCAGGGCAGTAATAAGCAGGGTTTAACAGGGGTAGTCTGGGGTTTGAAAAGAACAGAAAAGGCTTAGTTTAAATAAGCTGACAAGTAGGGTACTAATTTGGGATTAAACTAATACCAATGGGGAACAAGACACAAGAGTATGGGGTTTAAAATGAATACTTAAATGAACCCATAACTCCTGATTAAAGAAAAGCCAGGCGTGGGGAACAAAAAGGGCTGGCATCAAAAGATGCTTAAGCATGAGTTTAAAGAGTATGGGCAGTCTGCAAGTGGGAGGATCCAGGCAGCTTAGCTGCACTGGTCGTTTGGCTTATAAATAGGCCATTTCAGAACTTAAAAAGGGCTGGAATTTTTAGTCTTGAGAGAGGTCTTGTGAGTTTAAAGAAAACTGAAAACATAAGGAAATTTCCAGTAAACACTGTAACCAAACACTGTCTGAAAGCTATATAAGAGTTCATATTGGTCAAGCTGTCTGGGCCAAGTTCTGTTGTTTGCACTGACTGAGCTGCTTGTGATTGTTGAACTGCTGGTGTTGCTGCATTGAACACTCTGTTACTTCTGTTGTTTCATTACTCTTTCCTGGGATTACTTGTTTGGTGCTCGACCATCTGCTGGTTTTCTTTGTTCTGGGAATTATTGCTGGTTGTCTGTGGACTGTGGAAAACACTTGTGATTGTTGGTTTGTTGCTGTGTTGTTGCTGTGTATCTACTGTTGCTGTGTTTACTGCATACTGCCCAGCTGATCAGTCCTTTCTTCTTTGTCCTCTATACCAGGTACACAACCAATGCACTATCAAATGTAATTGGAACATTGAGCATGAATGCAAAAAGAAAAGACCTGAAGTTGATCTTCATACATAGATTGTTATATTAGATATCATGTACTGTATGATAATTTTCATTCCTGTGTTGACAATAGAAGCAGCCTGTATGCCCAGTGTATATCAATATAGATTAGCTAAATGGTAGTTTACATATGTATGCTGATAGGTGAAAATATTCTCAATGAAATAGGTTGCATCTCAGACTTAGTTTACTTTGTAATATGTGCTGTAATGTATGCCAAGCATGAAAACTGTACATCATTGGCTAAGTTCTTCCTTTTCTGATTAATGGTCTCATATAACTAGCAAACCACCTGTTAAGGCCAAGAACACAAAACTTGCAATCTCAACCTCATGAAGGTCGAGCCCAGGTCAAAACAGACCAAGCAGGCCCGCATCGAACAAACAGTGGCCCAGGTCTGGCCCATCACGCATGGGCTGGATTTGGGCCCGTGATTATTTGTTCGGCTGACTGCGCACGCAGCCTCGTTTCTGATTTTTAAGCCTTTCTGAATGTTGTTATAGATAACTTGCAAGCACGTAATTAATTAGGACTACCTACTGTTTTCAATTAGTAGAGACAAACGCGACAAGAAACGTAGTTGCTATAGGATATCCTTTTAAAATAAGAACGAGATGAGCCTCGACAAAAATAAATAAAAACGCACGAGCTGCGGGGCCCTCGTTAAATGTATATTATCGAAGCATTCAGTTTCCAGGATGGGTCGTTTAGCAAATCTCACGGCCCTCCCAGAATAATACGCGATAGTCTCTTTAAGCGCGTACTTAATAATGTTATCTCCTTAAACTCGGGTGCACATTCATGTGACCCAAATCCCAATCTCAACAGAATCGAAATGTGTCTCTAACCACGGGTACATTGATTGTGGCGTGGTCTGAGATGCATTTCCATGACGTTGCAAATTCTTTTCATAAGGAATGAGATGAGCCTCGACAAACAAAAATGTACAAAGTGCGGGGCCTTCTAAATGTATATATATAAAATACTTAGAATTCGGGACATGCCGTTTAAGCGAATTTCACGGCTTTCCCCAAAATAACAACACGCTAGTTGCTTTAAGCGCGCCTTTAATAATTTATTTTCCTTAACTCGGGTGCACATTTATGTGACCCAAATCCAAATCTCAACCGAGTCGAGATATGTCAATAATCACGTGTACATTGATGTAACGTGATTCGAGGTATGTTTTCGCGACGTTGCAATTCCTTTGTAAAAATAATAATAATGATAAAAGCGGTTAAAAGATAAAATTGGCACATAAGTTCGTATTTGTATAAAATCAGATAATCAAGCCGAATATAACAGTTGAGCGACCGTGCTAGAACCACGGAACTCGGGAATGCCTAACACCTTCTCCCGGGTTAACAGAATTCCTTACCCGGATTTCTAGTACGCAGACTGTAATATGGAGTCATTCATGTCCTCGATTTGGGATCAAAATTGGTGACTTGGGACACCCTAAACCTCCCAAGTGGCGACTCTGAAATAAATAAACAAATCCCATTTCGATTGTCCTTTAATTGGAAAAACTCCATTGCACCCTCTCGGGTGCGGAAAAAAGAGGTGTGACAGAGTCGTCACCTGGGAATTTTATGGCGTCCCAAGTCACCGGTTTTAATCTCGAATCGAGGAGAATATAACTCTGTTTGTCATTCTGCGAACTAGAAATCCGGATAAGGAATTCTGTTAACCCAGGAGAAAGTGTAGGCATTCCGAATTCCGTGGTTCTAGCACGGTCGCTTAACCATTTTAATACTTGGCTTAATTATCTCGATTTACTAAATATATTTTTTATTGTTGCCTGATTTCGTTACCGCCTTAGATTGTTTATGATTATAGACCCTTCTTTGAAACGAATCACGAGCACGTATATTCGTATTATATATTTTTTATAAACGTAGAGAATCGTGTCACGCATACGTGTACACAATAAGATTGATAATATTTTTATATTTTTGTTATAAAAAAAATATGTTCGAAATAAAATTAAGAATATCATCACCCTTGTATTATTAAATGGTGAACTGCACATCTCGGGTTATATGAAATTATTTTAACATCCTCGAGGAACCCCTTTTATTAAAAATTTGCTCGAAGTTGCGCGAACGCATAATCCGAATTGCCTTTAGAAGTATAATCAAGTCGCGCGAACGCATCCCTAATTATGCAAATAACTTGATGGTAATATAAATTCTCTACAAATGTTTATTGCATCCATCTATTTTTAAATGTGAGAGTCATGGAGAATCACCGATTGGGATGCCACCAAATTTCTTGAAAAAAGAATTCAAAATTTATTAGGCGTTGACCGCGAGTTATATTTTACACGTATGGGTTATGTCTCTCAAAGATTATTCAAATTTAAGAAATTAATGATAAAGAATAAATAACGTGCGGCTACACTTACCATTTTATTAGTTAATATGGTATTAGTATAAAAAGTGAATTACACGCAAAATTCGGAAAGATTTAAACGGATAAACAAACTAATATTTTTTCGAAGAATTTGCATTATTCTATTTGTAGCAAATGCTATTTACACATTCTTAAAATGTTGCAATTTATAAATCCAATCTTCTTCTACACCACTTGTTTTTAATCCAAATGTATGATTATTTGGTTAATTTGCTCACGATGATTGAATTTTAGGATAAATATAATCAAACCAATTCTTATTCTCGGCCTATGCGAATATTTGCAAACATTAACTCTATATTTTGTAAAATTATTGACATTATTTTTATACTTTGTTTTTTTTTAGAATTGAGTTGATCGCACTCTCAAAATAACTATGGTCATTTGTTATTAAGAAAGAGAACTAATCTACCAATTGATTTAATAAGACGACATCACATATAACGCAAACATACATCATGAACTGTTCACAATATTCCAACATTGTAATCGTAACAGATTATATCAATTCACCTTTCAACTATTGATTATACACATAACCATTATTGCACCATATATGATCAAAATACAACTAACAATCATCTAGCTTTGAACAAAATCAAATATTGGACGAGATATGCCAGTAATGTAGTTTCTTGGTATTTCCATACTATCATACGCTTAACCAACAGTATCACAAAATGTAATTAATGGCCAACTTTCTGCCATGTTCCCTATCTCAACAATTCAAACAGTAAATGTCATCACTAGTCCTTAAAACATATAAGATTATCGTGGAATTTACTACTCCAGAATGTTAATTAGTTAACAGTTTATCATGTCAAGTATAATACTATATTAACCAACTAAAACAAAACTGAAACTTAAACTAATAAAATTTAAATGAGTAGAAGACATCCTTATAATTCCAAACTTCATTTACTTGTCATGTTGAAGCTTTTCTTGTACTTCACTAAACAAATACAAGATTCCTCCCCACTAAATTTTGTCTTGTCCCCCTTTTATATTAAACAACTATATCACAACCCACCCCATTATATTTTGTCCCCCATACTTCATATAAAAAATTACAAAATGTACAATTCCTAAACTACCCCTCCGACCTTATTGCAATTACTATTTTACCCCCCAAACGTACTGCGATTTACCAAATTACCCCATCAGCTATAACAAATCAATTAATCAAACTCAACCAAAATATAGTCAATATGACCAATTTCTACATAAATTCAAACAACAAATCTCATGAACATGGTTTCTTCAACATTTCAACAACAAATCTCATGAACATGATTGAACAACAAAGAACAACTAAAATTTGATTGAACAATATTTTAGCAACAAACAAACCTATTTTCGGATTCAACAACAACAACAACAAACAAGTATATTCAGATTTCTAAATTCAATAATATTGAACTTAAAATCAACTCTAACAACATTACAACAAACAATTCCTATATTAAACTTAAACAAGATTATGAGACAAATTCAAGAAATAATCATAAATGATAAACAAGAAATCAAACTATACAAATTTCGGATTCAAGATCAACCAAACAAAGTATGAACATGAATGAAAATATTCAATAACAATAACAAACAAACTTTGTTCAAACTTTGAATTAAACTTAAACAAAATAAATAAACATATTCAAATCACTAATCTTCAAATAATCAATTTAACTTCAACTTAAAACAAACATCATAACAAAAATGAACGATTCACACTAAAATAAACACTCGAGATTAAATTACTTGATGAAGAACTAACAAACTTCAAACATAACAAACATGAATCTGTCACCTTCATGAATTTATCAACAAATCCAAACAAATCGGGGGTGCAACAAGGCTGTCATTTCTATGTAAAGCATTTACAAATTAACAACAGGTATTAAGAATGGAGAAACAGAACCTTTCGTTGAACGACCAACTCGAGTCGACGTACAAAAGACTCGACGGACCAAAGCTCGATGTTGAGGCGCCGTAATGGCAGCCATGGCTGCCTATATCGATAAGGCAGAAGCTGGACGAGGCAGCTGAAGCAGAAACGTGACCAGCAGCAACAATGGTGAAGCTAAAAACGCAGCGACGCAGCAGCACGACAGAGCAACGGTGGAGCTCGTTTTTGGGCTGGTTTCGAGCAACTCTCATTGCTGCGTTTTGGAGAACGTAGCAGCTTGGTCGTTTGGACTTGAAGTTGAGAAGATGGAAGCAGAAGGGCCTCCATGGATGATGAAGGAACAACAGTAGCAGCTGCAACGACCGGAAGAAAACGCAGCAACAGTGGTGGACGTGAGGCTACTCCAATGGTCGTTTGGTTTTGACAACGGGAAACGGGGGGAAAGCAGCCATGGCTGCTCGTGTTGGGGGTCGATGGGACGATGGAGAATGTCGTGTGTGTGTGTGTGTGTGTTGAGGCGTGAGGAAGGGCAGCCATTGATGCTAGGGAGGGGAGCTTGAGGAAGAAGAAGAAGATAGGAGGGGGGCGGATGACTTAGCCTTTTTTAGGGTTTTCTTCTCCTTTTTTTTTGTTTTGTGTTGTTTGTAAGATAATAGGGGTGTTGGGTTATGGACTGGGTCGACCCAGTTCGAAATGGACTGGGTCGTTTTGGAAGATTGGGTATTTTTTGGGCTTGTGGCTTGAATTTGAAGAAGAAGCCCAATTCCGATTTTTGTATTTTTGTTTTCTTTTTTTCTTCTTTTATTTTTCTAAAACTAAATTATAAAAATACTTAAATTATTATTAAGAACTAAATTAAGTTATAAAAGCGCAAATTAACTCCCAATAACAACTAACGCACAATTAAGTAATAATTAAGCAAAAAATTGTATATTTGGACATTAAATGCTAAAAATGCAAACGATGCCTATTTTTGTAATTTTTATTTTTTGTAAACCAAACTTAATTACTAACAATTATAGGATTAAATCCTACATGCAAAATGCGACATTTTTTGTATTTTTATTAATTTACCAAATAAACATGCACAGACAAATACAAATAATTATTCAAAAATATCACAAAATATCACAAAATTGTACACCAAAGAAAATTATTTTATTTTTTTGAATTTTTTGGGAGTAATTCTCATATAGGGCAAAAATCACGTGCTTACACCTCATACCAGCCATTTCAAAGATTTTTAGGTCAAAAGTGCGACCCCACAGAACCTTTTGGTACCTCAGCCATTCCTTAACAGACATACTTTCTCGTTTCACTCTCTTTGCAGAATCAGGTTCCCTCACAGTTTCCAACTTTATTTTCTAGACTTCACACTCGATTTACCCTTTCCACTTGATTTCACTAAGATATCCTCATCAGACAATGACTGTTCACCAACTACTTATTTCAACTTGTCACCACTTTTCACTGACTTTGAACTTGGCGTAGCAACACCTTCCTCTGAAGCATTTTCAGCAAATCACTTCTTTTTCTGAGACCTTTTAACCAAGGAACTTGGTTCCTCTGCTGCTTCCCCATCCACTTCCACTACAGAAATGTCTTTGTCACACACAACCTCTCCATTTTTCACCAGCCTCTTTTTATTTTTCTTGGTACTCCTTTTGCTCTTCTGTAGGGCAAACTCAAAAGCCTCCTTTGCCTGCAACCTAGTAGTAGGTCGCTTAGGAGAGGGCTCCGGAGTGGCTACTGCCCTCCTTTTGGCAATGAATTCATCAAGAGCAACATTATCCTGATCTTCTTCATCACTATACCTCATAACAGGAACCAAAATTTCCAAAGGATCAACATCAAAGTGAGGGGAAGGAACAGGGTCAAAACTAACCTAGGAAGAAGATCCTTGACCTGTTTCCTCAAGAGAGGGGTCAGGTCCTTCAATAAGGGTCCTAGTAGTTTCTTCTGGTGCAGAATTTTCAAGGAGCACCACAGTTCCTTCTCTCACTAATGACTGAGTCTCTTCCCCACTGAGACACAGGCATACTAGAGATGACCCCATACATTATTCCTTCAGCAAATATGGCCAATATGTTTTCTACGGCCTCTTTCTCTTGAGATTTCATGGGTGCAACAAACTCCGAGATGGGAACAACTGTAGACTAATCAATACTAACCATTGAAACCTTTTCTACCTGCGAAGTCTCACTCTGTTCTCCATCTTTGCTTTGTGCTGTGAGAATATCAGGCGATAGAGATGAAAAGCTATCGAGTTTGGGGTTTTTTGAGTTCTCAACACTTAGAGGGAAAGAGAGGTCTGAGGAGGTGACAGGAGAAATAGAGGGTGAAGGGGAGTCAAGTTTAGGAGTATCATCTGTAGTGGTGGTGGAAAAGGGAATGGTGAGAGGTGTTTCACTAAAAACGGAAGAATCAAGGGTTTTCTTTGGGATTTTCTCAGCTATGGAGGGGATTATCAGTCGATCTTCAACCATGGTGGATACGAAGTTTAAAAGTTCTGAAGAGGGGCTAAAGAGAAGAAGAGAGAGAGAAAAAGAGAGAGATGATCGTACAAAGCGATGAGAGGGTTTTAATGAGAGAAAAAACAATTATGAGGGAGAGAGAAACCGGTTCTGAAATGGCGGTAGTTTTGTGGGGAGATGCAATGTTTCAGAAGGAGGTGAAAGGATTTGAATAAAAAGACATGACATATAAGGTCTAACATATAAGACGTGACTATATATATATATAGTATAGTATATATAACATATATAAGCTATATAATTTACAAGAAATTACCTTATATATATATATGGGCCTATTTATTTGTTTGAATTTCTTATCTAAGTCATTTTCTTGTAAATTATATTATATAATTGTGACTTAAAAAAATTTAATTCAAATTTAAAACACAAAATATTGTAAAAAGATATTCAAAGGAATGCGTTATAATTTTTATTATTATAACATTAAGAAAATATGGCCCAATCTTTCTTAGCTTCCACCCCCCCCCCCCAGTGGAATGAACACAACCAAGGTGCTAATACCACCATTGAAAAGAAAGAGAAACTAATCAAGATGTGCCAAAATACAAGTTACATATTAATTTTACATAGTATCTCTTATAAATTTCATAAATCCATCAAGGTTCGGAGGAATTTCCGTTGGTGGTGGCGGAAAAGAAGCTTGTTCATCACTGATTCCAGGCAAAACTGCATCCTCTGCAAGTTCAGCTAACATTTCTTCGTAAGCTTCGTCTACCTCTGGATTCAGCAAGTCCAAAATTTCTTCGTTCCGAACGGATCCAATATCTGAAAAGTATTGATTTTTTCAAGCTCTCCCTCATAGACGCTCTATAATTACCAAGTTGCAGTCTTGCTTGACTGAAAGCGCTCTCCGGTGCCACTGTTGAAGCTTGAATGGTTAAAATGTCTCGGACCACCCTTGAAAGGATTGGAAAGTGTTTTTCTTTGTCCTTCCACCATTCCAAAGGATTAAATGAGCTGTTGGGATTCACTTCCTCAAATCCCTGTGACAAATAAATTTCAAGCTCATTTAGTTGTGAACAATCACTAATGGTACAATCTTGAGAACCCCTGAACTCGGTCCAAGCAGTAAGTGTTCTTACTCCTGCAGTTCTTTTAGATAAGTGAGAACTAGAAGAAGAAGGAGTTGGAATATCTGGTCTAATATTATCTAATGCAATTTGATAAGCATTATAAAAAGCTAGACCATTTATTTTAATTGAGGCTTGCGCATCTGAAAGTGTAGACAACTCCTCAGGTGCAAGTGCTAAAGCATTATAAATAGATCGATACCAATATTGAGGACCACCTAATTTCATAGTAGGATTTAACAATGCAGCAATACCATAAATAGGGGGAATAAAAAAATATTTTTTAAATTTCTTTCTCATGGAATCAATAGCTACTTCATAAATTTCCCAACCTTCTGAAAATAAGCAAACAAAATTGCAAGATCTGCAAGATAAACTAAACAGTTCGAAATAGTAGGATAATATTGCGCAGAAAATTCATTTGTAGCAACATGAAATCTTTCTAAAAAATCTACAAGCATTTTAACATTAGCCCAATCCGCATTTGCAATGTGCTTATCATCATCACTTACATGAGCATTAAACGTTGAATGTATAGGGTTTCTATATTCATATGCAACAACTAAACTTTCATACATGCAATTCCATCTAGTTGGACAAGGTTTAGGAACCTTTCTTTCTCTTAGGCCAAATTCATCGCATCTTTTAAAATATTCTCTAAGTCTACTTCTATGGTTTGAATAAAAAAACCAATTAAGAGCCATTTTAACCTTTTTAATTTCAACATTTAAAATTCTCATACCATTACCCACAATTAAATGGTAAATATGACAAATACAACTAACATAAAAGATGTTATTAAATGCAGGATTTAGTGTAGTGGTAAGTAAGGCTACAACATTAGTGTTATAGCATTATCCATTGAAATTGACATTATTTTATCACTAATGCAAAAATATCTACAAATATCCATAACCGTGCTAGAAATAAACTGCCACGTGTGACGTGAATTAATTATTCTATAAGCAATAATGCGCTTTTGCATTATCCACTCCTCATCAATCCAATGACTTGTAACAGTAAGATAATCGCAGTCGTTACCACTTCTACCAATATCAATAGTAATAGCAATACGATAATTAATATGAGTAAATAAATAGCGCAAATATTATTTATATTCATGTTTATATTTATAAATATCGCTCTTTACGGTTGTTCGAGGCCATCCTTTATAAGTAGGATTAAAAATTCTTCTAATATAAAACACAAAGTGAGGGTTAGAAGAAAAACTATAAGGTAGGCACATAACAGTAACCATTTTTGCTAATTCTTCCCTATCTTTTCTTGGGTCATAATATAAAATACCACCGGTAACAATGTTAATTTCCGGTTGAAATTGATTTGACTCGGTACTAGGGTCAGACTGACTAGGAAGACTTGTCCCCCCGGCCGCAGCTTTCATTTGATAATATTTAACTTTATCTTGAGGGTGTATATGTGTCTCCTCAAACTTCCCGCCCCCCCGAGTAACATAGTTAAAAGTTAACTCTTTGTCACAAGTTTTATACTTAGCTTTATTTTTTTCTCTTAATTGAATAGAAATGGTCAAACAAGAGATGTTTCAGCCCGTTTAGAAGGTTGTCTAGAAAAAATGGCAGTAACAGGGGGTCAACCGGGGCATCATTTGGATTAGTTGGATTAATTTGAGCAACAAGACTAGTGGGTGTATCATCATCCGGATGCGTTTCATCTAAATCTATTTCCTGCTCTTCTTCTTTATCAATAGTTGGATTACCATAAAGAGAATTCATGTATTCATAATTTAAGTTTTCACCACCTCCAACATTATGCATATATTGGCTCTCCGTAAATTGTAATAAAGTATTATCACTATCAAGAATAGGAGCAGGTGGAGGGCGGGTATGGGGTTTGGGTAGGGGAGGTCGGGGAATTAGAGGAGGAATAGATTGACCACTAGATTCACCACTCTTGGATTTTTCCTTATTTTTACTAAATATTTTTTTAAGGAATAGGCCATCTTAATTATAATTATACAAAGTAATTAAATAAAACAAACAAAACTATAATGTTAAAACTAAAGAGTTGGAACGAGTTTACCGAATTGACGAACAACTTGTTGAAATTAATTATCGTTGAAGACTTGAATACTTCAATTCACCAACTTCACAAATTTTCACACAAGTTGCAACAACAAAGTAACCAATTTTAGAAGAAAATTAGAGAGAGATTGATGATTTGGTGAAGAAAAATGAAAGAATGAGGGGGTATTTATAGTTGAAAATAGGGAAAAGTGTAATTAGAAAAAGTTTGGGGTTCAAACAAAGCTGGGGAGGTTAAATGGCTATTTTATAAATAGCCAACGGCTATTTTGGCAGCAATAATGGCTACATTTTAAAGGTGCAACGGTCAGAAATTGAATTGAAATTTTTTTTAAAAAAAATTAGTCGTTGGGCCCGTTTAGGATTGTTTGGGACCGGTTGAACCGGCCCACTTAGGAGTTGGTCCCGGACCTAACCGACCCACTTGCCACCCTTACATAAATGTGACTTTCTAGCCATATAGAAGGAATCAGATTCTTAATTAGGCTTTATTAGCCCCAACTCCAACCTATTTCTCTCAAAATATTCTCTACTTAGTGTTTTGGTGAAGATATCTGCAATTTGGTCTTTTGTACTACAGAACTTCATGCAGATGAGCCCTTTCTCCATGTTGTCTCTGAGAAAATGATGTCTCACATCAATGTGCTTGGTTCCTTTATGTTGAACTGGGTTCTTGTCCATGTTGAGTGCACTGGTGTTGTCACATATGAGAGGCACACAGTCAGTGTACACACCAAAATCTTCCAATTGTTGTTTGATCCATAGGAGTTGAGCACAACAGGAAGCTGCAGGAACATATTCTGCTTCAACTGTTGAAAGTGCAACCGAATTTTGCTTCCTTGTGCCCTTTGAGATGAGACATGATCCTAGAAAGTGAGCCATTCCAGAAGTACTTTTCTCGTCCACAAATAACCTGTATAGTCAGCATCAACATACCCAATAAGAATAAAATTGTCGCCTGGAGGGTAGTACAGAACCAGGTCCTGTGTTCCCTTAAGATAT